>NW_026909070.1:0-352140 GCF_033115175.1 Lepus europaeus | reverse complement strand
GTTCGTACGACGCGGGTTGAGTTTCGCTCCGTGTATCGCGGTGCCGGTCAGCTCGTTTCGCCTAGCGCCTATCTCAATGCACGCAGACTGCACTTCCCCAGCTTCTACGCTGACCCGAGACCGGGAGCCAGCAGCTTTGCCCTGGTCTCCCATGAGGGTCCAGCTCCTGCTTTCCCGGGCTGTAGCAGAGAGCTGGATCAGGAGCGGAGCAGCTCCAACAGAAGCGGCCCACTCTCAAACCGCCGCTCCAGGTGGCTGCTTGCCTCGCTACGTAGGCCGCACTGCCGGCCTCCTTGAACGAAAGCTCCCAACAAGAAATGCTCTCTGCCAACTCACCGGAGAAAACGTATGTTCACTCCTGTTGCCCAGTGCTGAAATGCAGCAGCCCCGTTAGCTCTCTAGTGCCTAAGGGCAAGCCAGAGTCCGATTTCAGGTGGGTATTCACAGAGTGGGAACCAAGCACTGCAGGAGTAAGCTAGGCCAGAAACTGCCAGCACCCTTCTCACCACCTCTCAAGGTGGCTGCTGGAAACTGGGAGTGGAGTGGAGGTGGTATCCGGGGAGCTGGAAAGAAAGGTGCGAGGAGGCGGTGTCAGCCTGGACGGCACCATTGAAAAACAGCAACTGCCAGCTTCCTGTTTCCGCCGGGGAGATCATTGTGCACAGGCAGAACTTAGCTACGTGGACCTCAGCACCGTTCCCCTATAGCCCCTGAGTGCACTGCGCAGGGCAACGGCCGTGTTCGTGCTTGCTAACCTGCAGTTCGTACGACGCGGGTTGAGTTTCGCTCCGTGTATCGCGGTGCCGGTCAGCTCGTTTCGCCTAGCGCCTATCTCAATGCACGCAGACTGCACTTCCCCAGCTGCTACGCTGACCCGAGACCGGGAGCCAGCAGCTTTGCCCTGGTCTCCCATGAGGGTCCAGCTCCTGCTTTCCCGGGCTGTAGCAGAGAGCTGGATCAGGAGCGGAGCAGCTCCAACAGAAGCAGCCCACTCTCAAACCGCCGCTCCAGGTGGCTGCTTGCCTCGCTACGTAGGCCGCACTGCCGGCCTCCTTGAACGAAAGCTCCCAACAAGAAATGCTCTCTGCCAACTCACCGGAGAAAACGTATGTTCACTCTTGTTGCCCTGGTGCTGAAATGCAGCAGCCCCGTTAGCTCTCTAGTGCCTAAGGGCAAGCCAGAGTCCGATTTCAGGTGGGGTATTCACAGAGTGGGAAGCAAGCACTGCAGGAGTTAGCTAGGCCAGAAACTGCCAGCACCCTTCTCACCACCTCTCCAGGTGCTGCTGGAAACTGGGAGTGGGAGTGGAGGTGGTATCCGGGGAGCTGGAAAGAAAGGTGCGAGGAGGCGGTGTCAGCCTGGACGGCACCATTGAAAACAGCAACTGCCAGCTTCCTGTTTCCGCCGGGGAGATCATTGCGCAGAGCCAGAACTTAGCTACGTGGACCTCAGCACCGTTCCCCTATAGCCCCTGAGTGCACTGCGCAGGGCAACGGCCGTGTTCGTGCTTGCTAACCTGCAGTTCGTACGACGCGGGTTGAGTTTCGCTCCGTGTATCGCGGTGCCGGTCAGCTCGTTTCGCCTAGCGCCTATCTCAATGCACGCAGACTGCACTTCCCCAGCTTCTACGCTGACCCGAGACCGGGAGCCAGCAGCTTTGCCCTGGTCTCCCATGAGGGTCCAGCTCCTGCTTTCCCGGGCTGTAGCAGAGAGCTGGATCAGGAGCGGAGCAGCTCCAACAGAAGCGGCCCACTCTCAAACCGCCGCTCCAGGTGGCTGCTTGCCTCGCTACGTAGGCCGCACTGCCGGCCTCCTTGAACGAAAGCTCCCAACAAGAAATGCTCTCTGCCAACTCACCGGAGAAAACGTATGTTCACTCCTGTTGCCCCGGTGCTGAAATGCAGCAGCCCCGTTAGCTCTCTAGTGCCTAAGGGCAAGCCAGAGTCCGATTTCAGGTGGGTATTCACAGAGTGGGAAGCAAGCACTGCAGGAGTAAGCTAGGCCAGAAACTGCCCAGCACCCTTCTCACCACCTCTCAAGGTGGCTGCTGGAAACTGGGAGTGGGAGTGGAGGTGGTATCCGGGGAGCTGGAAAGAAAGGTGCGAGGAGGCGGTGTCAGCCTGGACGGCACCATTGAAAACAGCAACTGCCAGCTTCCTGTTTCCGCCGGGGAGATCATTGCGCACAGGCAGAACTTAGCTACGTGGACCTCAGCACCGTTCCCCTATAGCCCCTGAGTGCACTGCGCAGGGCAACGGCCGTGTTCGTGCTTGCTAACCTGCAGTTCATACGACGCGGGTTGAGTTTCGCTCCGTGTATCGCGGTGCCGGTCAGCTCGTTTCGCCTAGCGCCTATCTCAATGCACGCAGACTGCACTTCCCCAGCTTCTACGCTGACCCGAGACCGGGAGCCAGCAGCTTTGCCCTGGTCTCCCATGAGGGTCCAGCTCCTGCTTTCCCGGGCTGTAGCAGAGAGCTGGATCAGGAGCGGAGCAGCTCCAACAGAAGCAGCCCACTCTCAAACTGCCGCTCCAGGTGGCTGCTTGCCTCGCTACGTAGGCCGCACTGCCGGCCTCCTTGAACGAAAGCTCCCAACAAGAAATGCTCTCTGCCAACTCACCGGAGAAAACGTTATGTTCACTCCTGTTGCCCAGGTGCTGAAATGCAGCAGCCCCGTTAGCTCTCTAGTGCCTAAGGGCAAGCCAGAGTCCGATTTCAGGTGGGGTATTCACAGAGTGGGAAGCAAGCACTGCAGGAGTAAGCTAGGCCAGAAACTGCCCAGCACCCTTCTCACCACCTCTCAAGGTGGCTGCTGGAAACTGGGAGTGGGAGTGGAGGTGGTATCCGGGGAGCTGGAAAGAAAGGTGCGAGGAGGCGGTGTCAGCCTGACGGCACCATTGAAAACAGCAACTGCCAGCTTCCTGTTTCCGCCGGGGAGATCATTGCGCACAGGCAGAACTTAGCTACGTGGACCTCAGCACCGTTCCCCTATAGCCCCTGAGTGCACTGCGCAGGGCAACGGCCGTGTTCGTGCTTGCTAACCTGCAGTTCGTACGACGCGGGTTGAGTTTCGCTCCGTGTATCGCGGTGCCGGTCAGCTCGTTTCGCCTAGCGCCTATCTCAATGCACGCAGACTGCACTTCCCCAGCTTCTACGCTGACCCGAGACCGGGAGCCAGCAGCTTTGCCCTGGTCTCCCATGAGGGTCCAGCTCCTGCTTTCCCGGGCTGTAGCAGAGAGCTGGATCAGGAGCGGAGCAGCTCCAACAGAAGCGGCCCACTCTCAAACCGCCGCTCCAGGTGGCTGCTTGCCTCGCTACGTAGGCCGCACTGCCGGCCTCCTTGAACGAAAGCTCCCAACAAGAAATGCTCTCTGCCAACTCACCGGAGAAAACGTATGTTCACTCCTGTTGCCCCAGTGCTGAAATGCAGCAGCCCCGTTAGCTCTCTAGTGCCTAAGGGCAAGCCAGAGTCCGATTTCAGGTGTGGTATTCACAGAGTGGGAAGCAAGCACTGCAGGAGTAAGCTAGGCCAGAAACTGCCAGCACCCTTCTCACCACCTCTCAAGGTGGCTGCTGGAAACTGGGAGTGGGAGTGGAGGTGGTATCCGGGGAGCTGGAAAGAAAGGTGCGAGGAGGCAGTGTCAGCCATGACGGCACCATTGAAAACAGCAACTGCCAGCTTCCTGTTTCCGCCGGGGAGATCATTGTGCACAGGCAGAACTTAGCTACGTGGACCTCAGCACCATTCCAATATAGCCCCTGAGTGCACTGCGCAGGGCAACGGCCGTGTTCGTGCTTGCTAACCTGCAGTTCGTACGACGCGGGTTGAGTTTCGCTCCGTGTATCGCGGTGCCGGTCAGCTCGTTTCGCCTAGCGCCTATCTCAATGCACGCAGACTGCACTTCCCAGCTTCTACGCTGACCCGAGACCGGGAGCCAGCAGCTTTGCCCTGGTCTCCCATGAGGGTCCAGCTCCTGCTTTCCCGGGCTGTAGCAGAGAGCTGGATCAGGAGCGGAGCAGCTCCAACAGAAGCGGCCCACTCTCAAACCGCCGCTCCAGGTGGCTGCTTGCCTCGCTACGTAGGCCGCACTGCCGGCCTCCTTGAACGAAAGCTCCCAACAAGAAATGCTCTCTGCCAACTCACCGGAGAAAACGTATGTTCACTCCTGTTGCCCCGGTGCTGAAATGCAGCAGCCCCGTTAGCTCTCTAGTGCCTAAGGGCAAGCCAGAGTCCGATTTCAGGTGGGTATTCACAGAGTGGGAACCAAGCACTGCAGGAGTAAGCTAGGCCAGAAACTGCCCAGCACCTTCTCACCACCTCTCAAGGTGGCTGCTGGAAACTGGGAGTGGGAGTGGAGGTGGTATCCGGGGAGCTGGAAAGAAAGGTGCGAGGAGGCGGTGTCAGCCTGGACGGCACATTGAAAACAGCAACTGCCAGCTTCCTGTTTCCGCCGGGGAGATCATTGTGCACAGGCAGAACTTAGCTACGTGGACCTCAGCACCGTTCCCCTTAGCCCCTGAGTGCACTGCGCAGGGCAACGGCCGGTTCGTGCTTGTTAACCTGCAGTTCATACGACGCGGGTTGAGTTCGCTCCGTGTATCGCGGTGCCGGTCAGCTCGTTTCGCCTAGCGCCTATCTCAATGCACGCAGACTGCACTTCCCCAGCTTCTACGCTGACCCGAGACCGGGAGCCAGCAGCTTTGCCCTGGTCTCCCATGAGGGTCCAGCTCCTGCTTTCCGGGCTGTAGCAGAGAGCTGGATCAGGAGCGGAGCAGCTCCAACAGAAGCGGCCCACTCTCAAACCGCCGCTCCAGGTGGCTGCTTGCCTCGCTACGTAGGCCGCACTGCGGCCTCCTTGAACGAAAGCTCCCAACAAGAAATGCTCTCTGCCAACTCACCGGAGAAAACGTATGTTCACTCCTGTTGCCCCAGTGCTGAAATGCAGCAGCCCCGTTAGCTCTCTAGTGCCTAAGGGCAAGCCAGAGTCCGATTTCAGGTGTGGTATTCACAGAGTGGGAAGCCAAGCACTGCAGGAGTAAGCTAGGCCAGAAACTGCCAGCACCCTTCTCACCACCTCTCAAGGTGGCTGCTGGAAACTGGGAGTGGAGTGGAGGTGGTATCCGGGGAGCTGGAAAGAAAGGTGCGAGGAGGCGGTGTCAGCCTGGACGGCACCATTGAAAACAGCAACTGCCAGCTTCCTGTTTCCGCCGGGGAGATCATTGTGCACAGGCAGAACTTAGCTACGTGGACCTCAGCGCCGTTCCCCTATAGCCCCTGAGTGCACTGCGCAGGGCAACGGCCGTGTTCGTGCTTGCTAACCTGCAGTTCGTACGACGCGGGTTGAGTTTCGCTCCGTGTATCGCGGTGCCGGTCAGCTCGTTTCGCCTAGCGCCTATCTCAATGCACGCAGACTGCACTTCCCCAGCTTCTACGCTGACCCGAGACCGGGAGCCAGCAGCTTTGCCCTGGTCTCCCATGAGGGTCCAGCTCCTGCTTTCCCGGGCTGTAGCAGAGAGCTGGATCAGGAGCGGAGCAGCTCCAACAGAAGCGCCCACTCTCAAACCGCCGCTCCAGGTGGGCTGCTTGCCTCGCTACGTAGGCCGCACTGCCGGCCCTCCTTGAACGAAAGCTCCCAACAAGAAATGCTCTCTGCCAACTCACCGGAGAAAATGTATGTTCACTCTGTTGCCCCGGTGCTGAAATGCAGCAGCCCCGTTAGCTCTCTAGTGCCTAAGGGCAAGCCAGAGTCCGATTTCAGGTGTGGTATTCACAGAGTGGGAAGCAAGCACTGCAGGAGTAAGCTAGGCCAGAAACTGCCAGCACCCTTCTCACCACCTCTCAAGGTGGCTGCTGGAAACTGGGAGTGGGAGTGGAGGTGGTATCCGGGGAGCTGGAAAGAAAGGTGCGAGGAGGCAGTGTAAGCCTGACGGCACCATTGAAAACAGCAACTGCCAGCTTCCTGTTTCCGCCGGGGAGATCATTGTGCACAGGCAGAACTTAGCTACGTGGTCCTCAGCACCGTTCCCCTATAGCCCCTGAGTGCACTGCGCAGGGCAACGGCCGTGTTCGTGCTTGCTAACCTGCAGTTCGTATGACGCGGGTTGAGTTTCGCTCCGTGTATCGCGGTGCCGGTCAGCTCGTTTCGCCTAGCGCCTATCTCAATGCACGCAGACTGCACTTCCCCAGCTTCTACGCTGACCCGAGACCGGGAGCCAGCAGCTTTGCCCTGGTCTCCCATGAGGGTCCAGCTCCTGCTTTCCCGGGCTGTAGCAGAGAGCTGGATCAGGAGCGGAGCAGCTCCAACAGAAGCGGCCCACTCTCAAACCGCCGCTCAGGTGGCTGCTTGCCTCGCTACGTAGGCCGCACTGCCGGCCTCCTTGAACGAAAGCTCCCAACAAGAAATGCTCTCTGCCAACTCACCGGAGAAAACGTATGTTCACTCCTGTTGCCCCAGTGCTGAAATGCAGCAGCCCCGTTAGCTCTCTAGTGCCTAAGGGCAAGCCAGAGTCCGATTTCAGGTGTGGTATTCACAGAGTGGGAAGCAAGCACTGCAGGAGTAAGCTAGGCCAGAAACTGCCAGCACCCTTCTCACCACCTCTCAAGGTGGCTGCTGGAAACTGGGAGTGGGAGTGGAGGTGGTATCTGGGGAGCTGGAAAGAAAGGTGCGAGGAGGCGGTGTCAGCCTGGACGGCACCATTGAAAACAGCAACTGCCAGCTTCCTGTTTCCGCCGGGGAGATCATTGTGCACAGGCAGAACTTAGCTACGTGGACCTCAGCACCATTCCCCTATAGCCCCTGAGTGCACTGCGCAGGGCAACGGCCGTGTTCGTGCTTGCTAACCTGCAGTTCGTACGACGCGGGTTGAGTTTCGCTCCGTGTATCGCGGTGCCGGTCAGCTCGTTTCGCCTAGCGCCTATCTCAATGCACGCAGACTGCACTTCCCCAGCTTCTACGCTGACCCGAGACCGGGAGCCAGCAGCTTTGCCCTGGTCTCCCATGAGGGTCCAGCTCCTGCTTTCCCGGGCTGTAGCAGAGAGCTGGATCAGGAGCGGAGCAGCTCCAACAGAAGCGGCCCACTCTCAAACCGCCGCTCCAGGTGGCTGCTTGCCTCGCTACGTAGGCCGCACTGCCGGCCTCCTTGAACGAAAGCTCCCAACAAGAAATGCTCTCTGCCAACTCACCGGAGAAAACGTATGTTCACTCCTGTTGCCCCGGTGCTGAAATGCAGCAGCCCCGTTAGCTCTCTAGTGCCTAAGGGCAAGCCAGAGTCCGATTTCAGGTGTGGTATTCACAGAGTGGGAAGCAAGCACTGCAGGAGTAAGCTAGGCCAGAAACTGCCAGCACCCTTCTCACCACCTCTCAAGGTGGCTGCTGGAAACTGGGAGTGGGAGTGGAGGTGGTATCCGGGGAGCTGGAAAGAAAGGTGCGAGGAGGCAGTGTCAGCCATGACGGCACCATTGAAAACAGCAACTGCCAGCTTCCTGTTTCCGCCGGGGAGATCATTGTGCACAGGCAGAACTTAGCTACGTGGACCTCAGCACCATTCCAATATAGCCCCTGAGTGCACTGCGCAGGGCAACGGCTGGTTCGTGCTTGTTAACCTGCAGTTCGTACGACGCGGGTTGAGTTTCGCTCCGTGTATCGCGGTGCCGGTCAGCTCGTTTCGCCTAGCGCCTATCTCAATGCACGCAGACTGCACTTCCCCAGCTTCTACGCTGACCCGAGACCGGGAGCCAGCAGCTTTGCCCTGGTCTCCCATGAGGGTCCAGCTCCTGCTTTCCGGGGCTGTAGCAGAGAGCTGGATCAGGAGCGGAGCAGCTCCAACAGAAGCGGCCCACTCTCAAACCGCCGCTCCAGGTGGCTGCTTGCCTCGCTACGTAGGCCGCACTGCCGGCCTCCTTGAACGAAAGCTCCCAACAAGAAATGCTCTCTGCCAACTCACCGGAGAAAACGTATGTTCACTCCTGTTGCCCCAGTGCTGAAATGCAGCAGCCCTGTTAGCTCTCTAGTGCCTAAGGGCAAGCCAGAGTCCGATTTCAGGTGTGGTATTCACAGAGTGGGAAGCAAGCACTGCAGGAGTAAGCTAGGCCAGAAACTGCCAGCACCCTTCTCACCACCTCTCAAGGTGGCTGCTGGAAACTGGGAGTGGGAGTGGAGGTGGTATCCGGGGAGCTGGAAAGAAAGGTGCGAGGAGGCGGTGTCAGCCTGGACGGCACCATTGAAAACAGCAACTGCCAGCTTCCTGTTTCCGCCGGGGAGATCATTGTGCACAGGCAGAACTTAGCTACGTGGACCTCAGCGCCGTTCCCCTATAGCCCCTGAGTGCACTGCGCAGGGCAACGGCCGTGTTCGTGCTTGCTAACCTGCAGTTCGTACGACGCGGGTTGAGTTTCGCTCCGTGTATCGCGGTGCCGGTCAGCTCGTTTCGCCTAGCGCCTATCTCAATGCACGCAGACTGCACTTCCCCAGCTTCTACGCTGACCCGAGACCGGGAGCCAGCAGCTTTGCCCTGGTCTCCCATGAGGGTCCAGCTCCTGCTTTCCCGGGCTGTAGCAGAGAGCTGGATCAGGAGCGGAGCAGCTCCAACAGAAGCGGCCCACTCTCAAACCGCCGCTCCAGGTGGCTGCTTGCCTCGCTACGTAGGCCGCACTGCCGGCCTCCTTGAACGAAAGCTCCCAACAAGAAATGCTCTCTGCCAACTCACCGGAGAAAATGTATGTTCACTCCTGTTGCCCCGGTGCTGAAATGCAGCAGCCCCGTTAGCTCTCTAGTGCCTAAGGGCAAGCCAGAGTCCGATTTCAGGTGTGGTATTCACAGAGTGGGAAGCAAGCACTGCAGGAGTAAGCTAGGCCAGAAACTGCCAGCACCCTTCTCACCACCTCTCAAGGTGGCTGCTGGAAACTGGGAGTGGGAGTGGAGGTGGTATCCGGGGAGCTGGAAAGAAAGGTGCGAGGAGGCAGTGTCAGCCATGACGGCACCATTGAAAACAGCAACTGCCAGCTTCCTGTTTCCGCCGGGGAGATCATTGTGCACAGGCAGAACTTAGCTACGTGGACCTCAGCACCGTTCCCCTATAGCCCCTGAGTGCACTGCGCAGGGCAACGGCCGTGTTCGTGCTTGCTAACCTGCAGTTCGTATGACGCGGGTTGAGTTTCGCTCCGTGTATCGCGGTGCCGGTCAGCTCGTTTCGCCTAGCGCCTATCTCAATGCACGCAGACTGCACTTCCCCAGCTTCTACGCTGACCCGAGACCGGGAGCCAGCAGCTTTGCCCTGGTCTCCCATGAGGGTCCAGCTCCTGCTTTCCCGGGCTGTAGCAGAGAGCTGGATCAGGAGCGGAGCAGCTCCAACAGAAGCGGCCCACTCTCAAACCGCCGCTCCAGGTGGCTGCTTGCCTCGCTACGTAGGCCGCACTGCCGGCCTCCTTGAACGAAAGCTCCCAACAAGAAATGCTCTCTGCCAACTCACCGGAGAAAATGTATGTTCACTCCTGTTGCCCTGGTGCTGAAATGCAGCAGCCCCGTTAGCTCTCTAGTGCCTAAGGGCAAGCCAGAGTCCGATTTCAGGTGGGGTATTCACAGAGTGGGAAGCAAGCACTGCAGGAGTAAGCTAGGCCAGAAACTGCCCAGCACCCTTCTCACCACCTCTCCAGGTGGCTGCTGGAAACTGGGAGTGGGAGTGGAGGTGGTATCCGGGGAGCTGGAAAGAAAGGTGCGAGGAGGCGGTGTCAGCCTGGACGGCACCATTGAAAACAGCAACTGCCAGCTTCCTGTTTCCGCCGGGGAGATCATTGTGCACAGGCAGAACTTAGCTACGTGGACCTCAGCGCCGTTCCCCTATAGCCCCTGAGTGCACTGCGCAGGGCAACGGCCGTGTTCGTGCTTGCTAACCTGCAGTTCGTACGACGCGGGTTGAGTTTCGCTCCGTGTATCGCGGTGCCGGTCAGCTCGTTTCGCCTAGCGCCTATCTCAATGCACGCAGACTGCACTTCCCCAGCTTCTACGCTGACCCGAGACCGGGAGCCAGCAGCTTTGCCCTGGTCTCCCATGAGGGTCCAGCTCCTGCTTTCCCGGGCTGTAGCAGAGAGCTGGATCAGGAGCGGAGCAGCTCCAACAGAAGCGGCCCACTCTCAAACCGCCGCTCCAGGTGGCTGCTTGCCTCGCTACGTAGGCCGCACTGCCGGCCTCCTTGAACGAAAGCTCCCAACAAGAAATGCTCTCTGCCAACTCACCGGAGAAAATGTATGTTCACTCCTGTTGCCCCGGTGCTGAAATGCAGCAGCCCCGTTAGCTCTCTAGTGCCTAAGGGCAAGCCAGAGTCCGATTTCAGGTGTGGTATTCACAGAGTGGGAAGCAAGCACTGCAGGAGTAAGCTAGGCCAGAAACTGCCAGCACCCTTCTCACCACCTCTCAAGGTGGCTGCTGGAAACTGGGAGTGGGAGTGGAGGTGGTATCCGGGGAGCTGGAAAGAAAGGTGCGAGGAGGCAGTGTCAGCCATGACGGCACCATTGAAAACAGCAACTGCCAGCTTCCTGTTTCCGCCGGGGAGATCATTGTGCACAGGCAGAACTTAGCTACGTGGACCTCAGCACCGTTCCCCTATAGCCCCTGAGTGCACTGCGCAGGGCAATGGCCGTGTTCGTGCTTGTTAACCTGCAGTTCGTACGACGCGGGTTGAGTTTCGCTCCGTGTATCGCGGTGCCGGTCAGCTCGTTTCGCCTAGCGCCTATCTCAATGCACGCAGACTGCACTTCCCCAGCTTCTACGCTGACCCGAGACCGGGAGCCAGCAGCTTTGCCCTGGTCTCCCATGAGGGTCCAGCTCCTGCTTTCCCGGGCTGTAGCAGAGAGCTGGATCAGGAGCGGAGCAGCTCCAACAGAAGCGGCCCACTCTCAAACCGCCGCTCCAGGTGGCTGCTTGCCTCGCTACGTAGGCCGCACTGCCGGCCTCCTTGAACGAAAGCTCCCAACAAGAAATGCTCTCTGCCAACTCACCGGAGAAAACGTATGTTCACTCCTGTTGCCCCGGTGCTGAAATGCAGCAGCCCCGTTAGCTCTCTAGTGCCTAAGGGCAAGCCAGAGTCCGATTTCAGGTGGGGTATTCACAGAGTGGGAACCAAGCACTGCAGGAGTAAGCTAGGCCAGAAACTGCCCAGCACCCTTCTCACCACCTCTCAAGGTGGCTGCTGGAAACTGGGAGTGGGAGTGGAGGTGGTATCCGGGGAGCTGGAAAGAAAGGTGCGAGGAGGCGGTGTCAGCCTGGACGGCACCATTGAAAACAGCAACTGCCAGCTTCCTGTTTCCGCCGGGGAGATCATTGTGCACAGGCAGAACTTAGCTACGTGGACCTCAGCACCGTTCCCCTATAGCCCCTGAGTGCACTGCGCAGGGCAACGGCCGTGTTCGTGCTTGCTAACCTGCAGTTCGTACGACGCGGGTTGAGTTTCGCTCCGTGTATCGCGGTGCCGGTCAGCTCGTTTCGCCTAGCGCCTATCTCAATGCACGCAGACTGCACTTCCCCAGCTTCTACGCTGACCCGAGACCGGGAGCCAGCAGCTTTGCCCTGGTCTCCCATGAGGGTCCAGCTCCTGCTTTCCCGGGCTGTAGCAGAGAGCTGGATCAGGAGCGGAGCAGCTCCAACAGAAGCGGCCCACTCTCAAACCGCCGCTCCAGGTGGCTGCTTGCCTCGCTACGTAGGCCGCACTGCTGGCCTCCTTGAACGAAAGCTCCCAGCAAGAAATGCTCTCTGCCAACTCACCGGAGAAAACGTACGTTCACTCCTGTTGCCCCGGTGCTGAAATGCAGCAGCCCCGTTAGCTCTCTAGTGCCTAAGGGCAAGCCAGAGTCCGATTTCAGGTGGGGTATTCACAGAGTGGGAACCAAGCACTGCAGGAGTAAGCTAGGCCAGAAACTGCCCAGCACCCTTCTCACCACCTCTCAAGGTGGCTGTTGGAAACTGGGAGTGGGAGTGGAGGTGGTATCCGGGGAGCTGGAAAGAAAGGTGCGAGGAGGCGGTGTCAGCCTGGACGGCACCATTGAAAACAGCAACTGCCAGCTTCCTGTTTCCGCCGGGGAGATCATTGCGCACAGGCAGAACTTAGCTACGTGGACCTCAGCACCGTTCCCCTATAGCCCCTGAGTGCACTGCGCAGGGCAACGGCCGTGTTCGTGCTTGCTAACCTGCAGTTCGTACGACGCGGGTTGAGTTTCGCTCCGTGTATCGCGGTGCCGGTCAGCTCGTTTCGCCTAGCGCCTATCTCAATGCACGCAGACTGCACTTCCCCAGCTTCTACGCTGACCCGAGACCGGGAGCCAGCAGCTTTGCCCTGGTCTCCCATGAGGGTCCAGCTCCTGCTTTCCCGGGCTGTAGCAGAGAGCTGGATCAGGAGCGGAGCAGCTCCAACAGAAGCGGCCCACTCTCAAACCGCCGCTCCAGGTGGCTGCTTGCCTCGCTACGTAGGCCGCACTGCCGGCCTCCTTGAACGAAAGCTCCCAACAAGAAATGCTCTCTGCCAACTCACCGGAGAAAACGTATGTTCACTCCTGTTGCCCCGGTGCTGAAATGCAGCAGCCCCGTTAGCTCTCTAGTGCCTAAGGGCAAGCCAGAGTCCGATTTCAGGTGGGGTATTCACAGAGTGGGAACCAAGCACTGCAGGAGTAAGCTAGGCCAGAAACTGCCCAGCACCCTTCTCACCACCTCTCAAGGTGGCTGCTGGAAACTGGGAGTGGGAGTGGAGGTGGTATCCGGGGAGCTGGAAAGAAAGGTGCGAGGAGGCGGTGTCAGCCTGGACGGCACCATTGAAAACAGCAACTGCCAGCTTCCTGTTTCCGCCGGGGAGATCATTGTGCACAGGCAGAACTTAGCTACGTGGACCTCAGCGCCGTTCCCCTATAGCCCCTGAGTGCACTGCGCAGGGCAACGGCCGTGTTCGTGCTTGCTAACCTGCAGTTCGTACGACGCGGGTTGAGTTTCGCTCCGTGTATCGCGGTGCCGGTCAGCTCGTTTCGCCTAGCGCCTATCTCAATGCACGCAGACTGCACTTCCCCAGCTTCTACGCTGACCCGAGACCGGGAGCCAGCAGCTTTGCCCTGGTCTCCCATGAGGGTCCAGCTCCTGCTTTCCCGGGCTGTAGCAGAGAGCTGGATCAGGAGCGGAGCAGCTCCAACAGAAGCGGCCCACTCTCAAACCGCCGCTCCAGGTGGCTGCTTGCCTCGCTACGTAGGCCGCACTGCCGGCCTCCTTGAACGAAAGCTCCCAACAAGAAATGCTCTCTGCCAACTCACCGGAGAAAATGTATGTTCACTCCTGTTGCCCCGGTGCTGAAATGCAGCAGCCCCGTTAGCTCTCTAGTGCCTAAGGGCAAGCCAGAGTCCGATTTCAGGTGTGGTATTCACAGAGTGGGAAGCAAGCACTGCAGGAGTAAGCTAGGCCAGAAACTGCCAGCACCCTTCTCACCACCTCTCAAGGTGGCTGCTGGAAACTGGGAGTGGGAGTGGAGGTGGTATCCGGGGAGCTGGAAAGAAAGGTGCGAGGAGGCAGTGTCAGCCATGACGGCACCATTGAAAACAGCAACTGCCAGCTTCCTGTTTCCGCCGGGGAGATCATTGTGCACAGGCAGAACTTAGCTACGTGGACCTCAGCACCGTTCCCCTATAGCCCCTGAGTGCACTGCGCAGGGCAACGGCCGTGTTCGTGCTTGCTAACCTGCAGTTCGTATGACGCGGGTTGAGTTTCGCTCCGTGTATCGCAGTGCCGGTCAGCTCGTTTCGCCTAGCGCCTATCTCAATGCACGCAGACTGCACTTCCCCAGCTTCTACGCTGACCCGAGACCGGGAGCCAGCAGCTTTGCCCTGGTCTCCCATGAGGGTCCAGCTCCTGCTTTCCCGGGCTGTAGCAGAGAGCTGGATCAGGAGCGGAGCAGCTCCAACAGAAGCGGCCCACTCTCAAACCGCCGCTCCAGGTGGCTGCTTGCCTCGCTACGTAGGCCGCACTGCCGGCCTCCTTGAACGAAAGCTCCCAACAAGAAATGCTCTCTGCCAACTCACCGGAGAAAACGTATGTTCACTCCTGTTGCCCCGGTGCTGAAATGCAGCAGCCCCGTTAGCTCTCTAGTGCCTAAGGGCAAGCCAGAGTCCGATTTCAGGTGGGGTATTCACAGAGTGGGAACCAAGCACTGCAGGAGTAAGCTAGGCCAGAAACTGCCCAGCACCCTTCTCACCACCTCTCAAGGTGGCTGCTGGAAACTGGGAGTGGGAGTGGAGGTGGTATCCGGGGAGCTGGAAAGAAAGGTGCGAGGAGGCGGTGTCAGCCTGGACGGCACCATTGAAAACAGCAACTGCCAGCTTCCTGTTTCCGCCGGGGAGATCATTGTGCACAGGCAGAACTTAGCTACGTGGACCTCAGCACCGTTCCCCTATAGCCCCTGAGTGCACTGCGCAGGGCAACGGCCGTGTTCGTGCTTGCTAACCTGCAGTTCCTACGACGCGGGTTGAGTTTCGCTCCGTGTATCGCGGTGCCGGTCAGCTCGTTTCGCCTAGCGCCTATCTCAATGCACGCAGACTGCACTTCCCCAGCTTCTACGCTGACCCGAGACCGGGAGCCAGCAGCTTTGCCCTGGTCTCCCATGAGGGTCCAGCTCCTGCTTTCCCGGGCTGTAGCAGAGAGCTGGATCAGGAGCGGAGCAGCTCCAACAGAAGCGGCCCACTCTCAAACCGCCGCTCCAGGTGGCTGCTTGCCTCGCTACGTAGGCCGCACTGCCGGCCTCCTTGAACGAAAGCTCCCAACAAGAAATGCTCTCTGCCAACTCACCGGAGAAAACGTATGTTCACTCCTGTTGCCCCAGTGCTGAAATGCAGCAGCCCCGTTAGCTCTCTAGTGCCTAAGGGCAAGCCAGAGTCCGATTTCAGGTGTGGTATTCACAGAGTGGGAACCAAGCACTGCAGGAGTAAGCTAGGCCAGAAACTGCCAGCACCCTTCTCACCACCTCTCAAGGTGGCTGCTGGAAACTGGGAGTGGGAGTGGAGGTGGTATCCGGGGAGCTGGAAAGAAAGGTGCGAGGAGGCGGTGTCAGCCTGGACGGCACCATTGAAAACAGCAACTGCCAGCTTCCTGTTTCCGCCGGGGAGATCATTGTGCACAGGCAGAACTTAGCTACGTGGACCTCAGCACCGTTCCCCTATAGCCCCTGAGTGCACTGCGCAGGGCAACGGCCGTGTTCGTGCTTGCTAACCTGCAGTTCCTATGACGCGGGTTGAGTTTCGCTCCATGTATCGCGGTGCCGGTCAGCTCGTTTCGCCTAGCGCCTATCTCAATGCACGCAGACTGCACTTCCCCAGCTTCTACGCTGACCCGAGACCGGGAGCCAGCAGCTTTGCCCTGGTCTCCCATGAGGGTCCAGCTCCTGCTTTCTCGGGCTGTAGCAGAGAGCTGGATCAGGAGCGGAGCAGCTCCAACAGAAGCGGCCCACTCTCAAACCGCCGCTCCAGGTGGCTGCTTGCCTCGCTACGTAGGCCGCACTGCCGGCCTCCTTGAACGAAAGCTCCCAACAAGAAATGCTCTCTGCCAACTCACCGGAGAAAACGTATGTTCACTCCTGTTGCCCCAGTGCTGAAATGCAGCAGCCCCGTTAGCTCTCTAGTGCCTAAGGGCAAGCCAGAGTCCGATTTCAGGTGTGGTATTCACAGAGTGGGAAGCAAGCACTGCAGGAGTAAGCTAGGCCAGAAACTGCCAGCACCCTTCTCACCACCTCTCCAGGTGGCTGCTGGAAACTGGGAGTGGGAGTGGAGGTGGTATCCGGGGAGCTGGAAAGAAAGGTGCGAGGAGGCAGTGTCAGCCATGACGGCACCATTGAAAACAGCAACTGTCAGCTTCCTGTTTCCGCCGGGGAGATCAATGTGCACAGGCAGAACTTAGCTACGTGGACCTCAGCACCATTCCAATATAGCCCCTGAGTGCACTGCGCAGGGCAACGGCCGTGTTCGTGCTTGTTAACCTGCAGTTCGTACGACGAGGGTTGAGTTTCGCTCCGTGTATCGCGGTGCCGGTCAGCTCGTTTCGCCTAGCGCCTATCTCAATGCACGCAGACTGCACTTCCCCAGCTTCTACGCTGACCCGAGACCGGGAGCCAGCAGCTTTGCCCTGGTCTCCCATGAGGGTCCAGCTCCTGCTTTCCCGGGCTGTAGCAGAGAGCTGGATCAGGAGCGGAGCAGCTCCAACAGAAGCGGCCCACTCTCAAACCGCCGCTCCAGGTGGCTGCTTGCCTCGCTACGTAGGCCGCACTGCCGGCCTCCTTGAACGAAAGCTCCCAACAAGAAATGCTCTCTGCCAACTCACCGGAGAAAACGTATGTTCACTCCTGTTGCCCCAGTGCTGAAATGCAGCAGCCCCGTTAGCTCTCTAGTGCCTAAGGGCAAGCCAGAGTCCGATTTCAGGTGTGGTATTCACAGAGTGGGAAGCAAGCACTGCAGGAGTAAGCTAGGCCAGAAACTGCCAGCACCCTTCTCACCACCTCTCAAGGTGGCTGCTGGAAACTGGGAGTGGGAGTGGAGGTGGTATCCGGGGAGCTGGAAAGAAAGGTGCGAGGAGGCGGTGTCAGCCTGGACGGCACCATTGAAAACAGCAACTGCCAGCTTCCTGTTTCCGCCGGGGAGATCATTGTGCACAGGCAGAACTTAGCTACGTGGACCTCAGCGCCGTTCCCCTATAGCCCCTGAGTGCACTGCGCAGGGCAACGGCCGTGTTCGTGCTTGCTAACCTGCAGTTCGTACGACGCGGGTTGAGTTTCGCTCCGTGTATCGCGGTGCCGGTCAGCTCGTTTCGCCTAGCGCCTATCTCAATGCACGCAGACTGCACTTCCCCAGCTTCTACGCTGACCCGAGACCGGGAGCCAGCAGCTTTGCCCTGGTCTCCCATGAGGGTCCAGCTCCTGCTTTCCCGGGCTGTAGCAGAGAGCTGGATCAGGAGCGGAGCAGCTCCAACAGAAGCGGCCCACTCTCAAACCGCCGCTCCAGGTGGCTGCTTGCCTCGCTACGTAGGCCGCACTGCCGGCCTCCTTGAACGAAAGCTCCCAACAAGAAATGCTCTCTGCCAACTCACCGGAGAAAATGTATGTTCACTCCTGTTGCCCCGGTGCTGAAATGCAGCAGCCCCGTTAGCTCTCTAGTGCCTAAGGGCAAGCCAGAGTCCGATTTCAGGTGTGGTATTCACAGAGTGGGAAGCAAGCACTGCAGGAGTAAGCTAGGCCAGAAACTGCCAGCACCCTTCTCACCACCTCTCAAGGTGGCTGCTGGAAACTGGGAGTGGGAGTGGAGGTGGTATCCGGGGAGCTGGAAAGAAAGGTGCGAGGAGGCAGTGTCAGCCATGACGGCACCATTGAAAACAGCAACTGCCAGCTTCCTGTTTCCGCCGGGGAGATCATTGTGCACAGGCAGAACTTAGCTACGTGGACCTCAGCACCGTTCCCCTATAGCCCCTGAGTGCACTGCGCAGGGCAACGGCCGTGTTCGTGCTTGCTAACCTGCAGTTCGTATGACGCGGGTTGAGTTTCGCTCCGTGTATCGCAGTGCCGGTCAGCTCGTTTCGCCTAGCGCCTATCTCAATGCACGCAGACTGCACTTCCCCAGCTTCTACGCTGACCCGAGACCGGGAGCCAGCAGCTTTGCCCTGGTCTCCCATGAGGGTCCAGCTCCTGCTTTCCCGGGCTGTAGCAGAGAGCTGGATCAGGAGCGGAGCAGCTCCAACAGAAGCGGCCCACTCTCAAACCGCCGCTCCAGGTGGCTGCTTGCCTCGCTACGTAGGCCGCACTGCCGGCCTCCTTGAACGAAAGCTCCCAACAAGAAATGCTCTCTGCCAACTCACCGGAGAAAACGTATGTTCACTCCTGTTGCCCCAGTGCTGAAATGCAGCAGCCCCGTTAGCTCTCTAGTGCCTAAGGGCAAGCCAGAGTCCGATTTCAGGTGTGGTATTCACAGAGTGGGAAGCAAGCACTGCAGGAGTAAGCTAGGCCAGAAACTGCCAGCACCCTTCTCACCACCTCTCCAGGTGGCTGCTGGAAACTGGGAGTGGGAGTGGAGGTGGTATCCGGGGAGCTGGAAAGAAAGGTGCGAGGAGGCAGTGTCAGCCATGACGGCACCATTGAAAACAGCAACTGCCAGCTTCCTGTTTCCGCCGGGGAGATCAATGTGCACAGGCAGAACTTAGCTACGTGGACCTCAGCACCGTTCCCCTATAGCCCCTGAGTGCACTGCGCAGGGCAACGGCCGTGTTCGTGCTTGTTAACCTGCAGTTCGTACGACGAGGGTTGAGTTTCGCTCCGTGTATCGCGGTGCCGGTCAGCTCGTTTCGCCTAGCGCCTATCTCAATGCACGCAGACTGCACTTCCCCAGCTTCTACGCTGACCCGAGACCGGGAGCCAGCAGCTTTGCCCTGGTCTCCCATGAGGGTCCAGCTCCTGCTTTCCCGGGCTGTAGCAGAGAGCTGGATCAGGAGCGGAGCAGCTCCAACAGAAGCGGCCCACTCTCAAACCGCCGCTCCAGGTGGCTGCTTGCCTCGGTACGTAGGCCGCACTGCCGGCCTCCTTGAACGAAAGCTCCCAACAAGAAATGCTCTCTGCCAACTCACCGGAGAAAACGTATGTTCACTCCTGTTGCCCCAGTGCTGAAATGCAGCAGCCCCGTTAGCTCTCTAGTGCCTAAGGGCAAGCCAGAGTCCGATTTCAGGTGTGGTATTCACAGAGTGGGAAGCAAGCACTGCAGGAGTAAGCTAGGCCAGAAACTGCCAGCACCCTTCTCACCACCTCTCAAGGTGGCTGCTGGAAACTGGGAGTGGGAGTGGAGGTGGTATCCGGGGAGCTGGAAAGAAAGGTGCGAGGAGGCGGTGTCAGCCTGGACGGCACCATTGAAAACAGCAACTGCCAGCTTCCTGTTTCCGCCGGGGAGATCATTGTGCACAGGCAGAACTTAGCTACGTGGACCTCAGCGCCGTTCCCCTATAGCCCCTGAGTGCACTGCGCAGGGCAACGGCCGTGTTCGTGCTTGCTAACCTGCAGTTCGTACGACGCGGGTTGAGTTTCGCTCCGTGTATCGCGGTGCCGGTCAGCTCGTTTCGCCTAGCGCCTATCTCAATGCACGCAGACTGCACTTCCCCAGCTTCTACGCTGACCCGAGACCGGGAGCCAGCAGCTTTGCCCTGGTCTCCCATGAGGGTCCAGCTCCTGCTTTCCCGGGCTGTAGCAGAGAGCTGGATCAGGAGCGGAGCAGCTCCAACAGAAGCGGCCCACTCTCAAACCGCCGCTCCAGGTGGCTGCTTGCCTCGCTACGTAGGCCGCACTGCCGGCCTCCTTGAACGAAAGCTCCCAACAAGAAATGCTCTCTGCCAACTCACCGGAGAAAATGTATGTTCACTCCTGTTGCCCCGGTGCTGAAATGCAGCAGCCCCGTTAGCTCTCTAGTGCCTAAGGGCAAGCCAGAGTCCGATTTCAGGTGTGGTATTCACAGAGTGGGAAGCAAGCACTGCAGGAGTAAGCTAGGCCAGAAACTGCCAGCACCCTTCTCACCACCTCTCAAGGTGGCTGCTGGAAACTGGGAGTGGGAGTGGAGGTGGTATCCGGGGAGCTGGAAAGAAAGGTGCGAGGAGGCAGTGTCAGCCATGACGGCACCATTGAAAACAGCAACTGCCAGCTTCCTGTTTCCGCCGGGGAGATCATTGTGCACAGGCAGAACTTAGCTACGTGGACCTCAGCACCGTTCCCCTATAGCCCCTGAGTGCACTGCGCAGGGCAACGGCCGTGTTCGTGCTTGCTAACCTGCAGTTCGTATGACGCGGGTTGAGTTTCGCTCCGTGTATCGCAGTGCCGGTCAGCTCGTTTCGCCTAGCGCCTATCTCAATGCACGCAGACTGCACTTCCCCAGCTTCTACGCTGACCCGAGACCGGGAGCCAGCAGCTTTGCCCTGGTCTCCCATGAGGGTCCAGCTCCTGCTTTCCCGGGCTGTAGCAGAGAGCTGGATCAGGAGCGGAGCAGCTCCAACAGAAGCGGCCCACTCTCAAACCGCCGCTCCAGGTGGCTGCTTGCCTCGCTACGTAGGCCGCACTGCCGGCCTCCTTGAACGAAAGCTCCCAACAAGAAATGCTCTCTGCCAACTCACCGGAGAAAACGTATGTTCACTCCTGTTGCCCCAGTGCTGAAATGCAGCAGCCCCGTTAGCTCTCTAGTGCCTAAGGGCAAGCCAGAGTCCGATTTCAGGTGTGGTATTCACAGAGTGGGAAGCAAGCACTGCAGGAGTAAGCTAGGCCAGAAACTGCCAGCACCCTTCTCACCACCTCTCAAGGTGGCTGCTGGAAACTGGGAGTGGGAGTGGAGGTGGTATCCGGGGAGCTGGAAAGAAAGGTGCGAGGAGGCGGTGTCAGCCTGGACGGCACCATTGAAAACAGCAACTGCCAGCTTCCTGTTTCCGCCGGGGAGATCATTGTGCACAGGCAGAACTTAGCTACGTGGACCTCAGCACCATTCCCCTATAGCCCCTGAGTGCACTGCGCAGGGCAACGGCCGTGTTCGTGCTTGCTAACCTGCAGTTCGTACGACGCGGGTTGAGTTTCGCTCCGTGTATCGCGGTGCCGGTCAGCTCGTTTCGCCTAGCGCCTATCTCAATGCACGCAGACTGCACTTCCCCAGCTTCTACGCTGACCCGAGACCGGGAGCCAGCAGCTTTGCCCTGGTCTCCCATGAGGGTCCAGCTCCTGCTTTCCCGGGCTGTAGCAGAGAGCTGGATCAGGAGCGGAGCAGCTCCAACAGAAGCGGCCCACTCTCAAACCATCGCTCCAGGTGGCTGCTTGCCTCGCTACGTAGGCCGCACTGCCGGCCTCCTTGAACGAAAGCTCCCAACAAGAAATGCTCTCTGCCAACTCACCGGAGAAAATGTATGTTCACTCCTGTTGCCCCGGTGCTGAAATGCAGCAGCCCCGTTAGCTCTCTAGTGCCTAAGGGCAAGCCAGAGTCCGATTTCAGGTGGGGTATTCACAGAGTGGGAACCAAGCACTGCAGGAGTAAGCTAGGCCAGAAACTGCCCAGCACCCTTCTCACCACCTCTCAAGGTGGCTGCTGGAAACTGGGAGTGGGAGTGGAGGTGGTATCCGGGGAGCTGGAAAGAAAGGTGCGAGGAGGCGGTGTCAGCCTGGACGGCACCATTGAAAACAGCAACTGCCAGCTTCCTGTTTCCGCCGGGGAGATCATTGTGCACAGGCAGAACTTAGCTACGTGGACCTCAGCGCCGTTCCCCTATAGCCCCTGAGTGCACTGCGCAGGGCAACGGCCGTGTTCGTGCTTGCTAACCTGCAGTTCGTACGACGCGGGTTGAGTTTCGCTCCGTGTATCGCGGTGCCGGTCAGCTCGTTTCGCCTAGCGCCTATCTCAATGCACGCAGACTGCACTTCCCCAGCTTCTACGCTGACCCGAGACCGGGAGCCAGCAGCTTTGCCCTGGTCTCCCATGAGGGTCCAGCTCCTGCTTTCCCGGGCTGTAGCAGAGAGCTGGATCAGGAGCGGAGCAGCTCCAACAGAAGCGGCCCACTCTCAAACCGCCGCTCCAGGTGGCTGCTTGCCTCGCTACGTAGGCCGCACTGCCGGCCTCCTTGAACGAAAGCTCCCAACAAGAAATGCTCTCTGCCAACTCACCGGAGAAAATGTATGTTCACTCCTGTTGCCCCGGTGCTGAAATGCAGCAGCCCCGTTAGCTCTCTAGTGCCTAAGGGCAAGCCAGAGTCCGATTTCAGGTGTGGTATTCACAGAGTGGGAAGCAAGCACTGCAGGAGTAAGCTAGGCCAGAAACTGCCAGCACCCTTCTCACCACCTCTCAAGGTGGCTGCTGGAAACTGGGAGTGGGAGTGGAGGTGGTATCCGGGGAGCTGGAAAGAAAGGTGCGAGGAGGCAGTGTCAGCCATGACGGCACCATTGAAAACAGCAACTGCCAGCTTCCTGTTTCCGCCGGGGAGATCATTGTGCACAGGCAGAACTTAGCTACGTGGACCTCAGCACCGTTCCCCTATAGCCCCTGAGTGCACTGCGCAGGGCAACGGCCGTGTTCGTGCTTGTTAACCTGCAGTTCGTACGACGCGGGTTGAGTTTCGCTCCGTGTATCGCGGTGCCGGTCAGCTCGTTTCGCCTAGCGCCTATCTCAATGCACGCAGACTGCACTTCCCCAGCTTCTACGCTGACCCGAGACCGGGAGCCAGCAGCTTTGCCCTGGTCTCCCATGAGGGTCCAGCTCCTGCTTTCCCGGGCTGTAGCAGAGAGCTGGATCAGGAGCGGAGCAGCTCCAACAGAAGCGGCCCACTCTCAAACCGCCGCTCCAGGTGGCTGCTTGCCTCGCTACGTAGGCCGCACTGCCGGCCTCCTTGAACGAAAGCTCCCAACAAGAAATGCTCTCTGCCAACTCACCGGAGAAAACGTATGTTCACTCCTGTTGCCCCGGTGCTGAAATGCAGCAGCCCCGTTAGCTCTCTAGTGCCTAAGGGCAAGCCAGAGTCCGATTTCAGGTGGGGTATTCACAGAGTGGGAACCAAGCACTGCAGGAGTAAGCTAGGCCAGAAACTGCCCAGCACCCTTCTCACCACCTCTCAAGGTGGCTGCTGGAAACTGGGAGTGGGAGTGGAGGTGGTATCCGGGGAGCTGGAAAGAAAGGTGCGAGGAGGCGGTGTCAGCCTGGACGGCACCATTGAAAACAGCAACTGCCAGCTTCCTGTTTCCGCCGGGGAGATCATTGTGCACAGGCAGAACTTAGCTACGTGGACCTCAGCACCGTTCCCCTATAGCCCCTGAGTGCACTGCGCAGGGCAACGGCCGTGTTCGTGCTTGCTAACCTGCAGTTCGTACGACGCGGGTTGAGTTTCGCTCCGTGTATCGCGGTGCCGGTCAGCTCGTTTCGCCTAGCGCCTATCTCAATGCACGCAGACTGCACTTCCCCAGCTTCTACGCTGACCCGAGACCGGGAGCCAGCAGCTTTGCCCTGGTCTCCCATGAGGGTCCAGCTCCTGCTTTCCCGGGCTGTAGCAGAGAGCTGGATCAGGAGCGGAGCAGCTCCAACAGAAGCGGCCCACTCTCAAACCGCCGCTCCAGGTGGCTGCTTGCCTCGCTACGTAGGCCGCACTGCCGGCCTCCTTGAACGAAAGCTCCCAACAAGAAATGCTCTCTGCCAACTCACCGGAGAAAACGTACGTTCACTCCTGTTGCCCCGGTGCTGAAATGCAGCAGCCCCGTTAGCTCTCTAGTGCCTAAGGGCAAGCCAGAGTCCGATTTCAGGTGGGGTATTCACAGAGTGGGAAGCAAGCACTGCAGGAGTAAGCTAGGCCAGAAACTGCCCAGCACCCTTCTCACCACCTCTCAAGGTGGCTGTTGGAAACTGGGAGTGGGAGTGGAGGTGGTATCCGGGGAGCTGAAAAGAAAGGTGCGAGGAGGCGGTGTCAGCCTGGACGGCACCATTGAAAACAGCAACTGCCAGCTTCCTGTTTCCGCCGGGGAGATCATTGCGCACAGGCAGAACTTAGCTACGTGGACCTCAGCACCGTTCCCCTATAGCCCCTGAGTGCACTGCGCAGGGCAACGGCCGTGTTCGTGCTTGCTAACCTGCAGTTCGTACGACGCGGGTTGAGTTTCGCTCCGTGTATCGCGGTGCCGGTCAGCTCGTTTCGCCTAGCGCCTATCTCAATGCACGCAGACTGCACTTCCCCAGCTTCTACGCTGACCCGAGACCGGGAGCCAGCAGCTTTGCCCTGGTCTCCCATGAGGGTCCAGCTCCTGCTTTCCCGGGCTGTAGCAGAGAGCTGGATCAGGAGCGGAGCAGCTCCAACAGAAGCGGCCCACTCTCAAACCGCCGCTCCAGGTGGCTGCTTGCCTCGCTACGTAGGCCGCACTGCCGGCCTCCTTGAACGAAAGCTCCCAACAAGAAATGCTCTCTGCCAACTCACCGGAGAAAACGTATGTTCACTCCTGTTGCCCCGGTGCTGAAATGCAGCAGCCCCGTTAGCTCTCTAGTGCCTAAGGGCAAGCCAGAGTCCGATTTCAGTTGGGGTATTCACAGAGTGGGAACCAAGCACTGCAGGAGTAAGCTAGGCCAGAAACTGCCCAGCACCCTTCTCACCACCTCTCCAGGTGGCTGCTGGAAACTGGGAGTGGGAGTGGAGGTGGTATCCGGGGAGCTGGAAAGAAAGGTGCGAGGAGGCGGTGTCAGCCTGGACGGCACCATTGAAAACAGCAACTGCCAGCTTCCTGTTTCCGCCGGGGAGATCATTGCGCACAGGCAGAACTTAGCTACGTGGACCTCAGCACCGTTCCCCTATAGCCCCTGAGTGCACTGCGCAGGGCAACGGCCGTGTTCGTGCTTGCTAACCTGCAGTTCGTACGACGCGGGTTGAGTTTCGCTCCGTGTATCGCGGTGCCGGTCAGCTCGTTTCGCCTAGCGCCTATCTCAATGCACGCAGACTGCACTTCCCCAGCTTCTACGCTGACCCGAGACCGGGAGCCAGCAGCTTTGCCCTGGTCTCCCATGAGGGTCCAGCTCCTGCTTTCCCGGGCTGTAGCAGAGAGCTGGATCAGGAGCGGAGCAGCTCCAACAGAAGCGGCCCACTCTCAAACCGCCGCTCCAGGTGGCTGCTTGCCTCGCTACGTAGGCCGCACTGCCGGCCTCCTTGAACGAAAGCTCCCAACAAGAAATGCTCTCTGCCAACTCACCGGAGAAAACGTATGTTCACTCCTGTTGCCCCAGTGCTGAAATGCAGCAGCCCCGTTAGCTCTCTAGTGCCTAAGGGCAAGCCAGAGTCCGATTTCAGGTGGGGTATTCACAGAGTGGGAACCAAGCACTGCAGGAGTAAGCTAGGCCAGAAACTGCCAGCACCCTTCTCACCACCTCTCAAGGTGGCTGCTGGAAACTGGGAGTGGGAGTGGAGGTGGTATCCGGGGAGCTGGAAAGAAAGGTGCGAGGAGGCGGTGTCAGCCTGGACGGCACCATTGAAAACAGCAACTGCCAGCTTCCTGTTTCCGCCGGGGAGATCATTGTGCACAGGCAGAACTTAGCTACGTGGACCTCAGCACCGTTCCCCTATAGCCCCTGAGTGCACTGCGCAGGGCAACGGCCGTGTTCGTGCTTGCTAACCTGCAGTTCGTACGACGCGGGTTGAGTTTCGCTCCGTGTATCGCGGTGCCGGTCAGCTCGTTTCGCCTAGCGCCTATCTCAATGCACGCAGACTGCACTTCCCCAGCTGCTACGCTGACCCGAGACCGGGAGCCAGCAGCTTTGCCCTGGTCTCCCATGAGGGTCCAGCTCCTGCTTTCCCGGGCTGTAGCAGAGAGCTGGATCAGGAGCGGAGCAGCTCCAACAGAAGCAGCCCACTCTCAAACCGCCGCTCCAGGTGGCTGCTTGCCTCGCTACGTAGGCCGCACTGCCGGCCTCCTTGAACGAAAGCTCCCAACAAGAAATGCTCTCTGCCAACTCACCGGAGAAAACGTATGTTCACTCTTGTTGCCCTGGTGCTGAAATGCAGCAGCCCCGTTAGCTCTCTAGTGCCTAAGGGCAAGCCAGAGTCCGATTTCAGGTGGGGTATTCACAGAGTGGGAAGCAAGCACTGCAGGAGTTAGCTAGGCCAGAAACTGCCCAGCACCCTTCTCACCACCTCTCCAGGTGGCTGCTGGAAACTGGGAGTGGGAGTGGAGGTGGTATCCGGGGAGCTGGAAAGAAAGGTGCGAGGAGGCGGTGTCAGCCTGGACGGCACCATTGAAAACAGCAACTGCCAGCTTCCTGTTTCCGCCGGGGAGATCATTGCGCAGAGCCAGAACTTAGCTACGTGGACCTCAGCACCGTTCCCCTATAGCCCCTGAGTGCACTGCGCAGGGCAACGGCCGTGTTCGTGCTTGCTAACCTGCAGTTCGTACGACGCGGGTTGAGTTTCGCTCCGTGTATCGCGGTGCCGGTCAGCTCGTTTCGCCTAGCGCCTATCTCAATGCACGCAGACTGCACTTCCCCAGCTTCTACGCTGACCCGAGACCGGGAGCCAGCAGCTTTGCCCTGGTCTCCCATGAGGGTCCAGCTCCTGCTTTCCCGGGCTGTAGCAGAGAGCTGGATCAGGAGCGGAGCAGCTCCAACAGAAGCGGCCCACTCTCAAACCGCCGCTCCAGGTGGCTGCTTGCCTCGCTACGTAGGCCGCACTGCCGGCCTCCTTGAACGAAAGCTCCCAACAAGAAATGCTCTCTGCCAACTCACCGGAGAAAACGTATGTTCACTCCTGTTGCCCCGGTGCTGAAATGCAGCAGCCCCGTTAGCTCTCTAGTGCCTAAGGGCAAGCCAGAGTCCGATTTCAGGTGGGGTATTCACAGAGTGGGAACCAAGCACTGCAGGAGTAAGCTAGGCCAGAAACTGCCCAGCACCCTTCTCACCACCTCTCAAGGTGGCTGCTGGAAACTGGGAGTGGGAGTGGAGGTGGTATCCGGGGAGCTGGAAAGAAAGGTGCGAGGAGGCGGTGTCAGCCTGGACGGCACCATTGAAAACAGCAACTGCCAGCTTCCTGTTTCCGCCGGGGAGATCATTGCGCACAGGCAGAACTTAGCTACGTGGACCTCAGCACCGTTCCCCTATAGCCCCTGAGTGCACTGCGCAGGGCAACGGCCGTGTTCGTGCTTGCTAACCTGCAGTTCATACGACGCGGGTTGAGTTTCGCTCCGTGTATCGCGGTGCCGGTCAGCTCGTTTCGCCTAGCGCCTATCTCAATGCACGCAGACTGCACTTCCCCAGCTTCTACGCTGACCCGAGACCGGGAGCCAGCAGCTTTGCCCTGGTCTCCCATGAGGGTCCAGCTCCTGCTTTCCCGGGCTGTAGCAGAGAGCTGGATCAGGAGCGGAGCAGCTCCAACAGAAGCAGCCCACTCTCAAACTGCCGCTCCAGGTGGCTGCTTGCCTCGCTACGTAGGCCGCACTGCCGGCCTCCTTGAACGAAAGCTCCCAACAAGAAATGCTCTCTGCCAACTCACCGGAGAAAACGTATGTTCACTCCTGTTGCCCAGGTGCTGAAATGCAGCAGCCCCGTTAGCTCTCTAGTGCCTAAGGGCAAGCCAGAGTCCGATTTCAGGTGGGGTATTCACAGAGTGGGAAGCAAGCACTGCAGGAGTAAGCTAGGCCAGAAACTGCCCAGCACCCTTCTCACCACCTCTCAAGGTGGCTGCTGGAAACTGGGAGTGGGAGTGGAGGTGGTATCCGGGGAGCTGGAAAGAAAGGTGCGAGGAGGCGGTGTCAGCCTGGACGGCACCATTGAAAACAGCAACTGCCAGCTTCCTGTTTCCGCCGGGGAGATCATTGCGCACAGGCAGAACTTAGCTACGTGGACCTCAGCACCGTTCCCCTATAGCCCCTGAGTGCACTGCGCAGGGCAACGGCCGTGTTCGTGCTTGCTAACCTGCAGTTCGTACGACGCGGGTTGAGTTTCGCTCCGTGTATCGCGGTGCCGGTCAGCTCGTTTCGCCTAGCGCCTATCTCAATGCACGCAGACTGCACTTCCCCAGCTTCTACGCTGACCCGAGACCGGGAGCCAGCAGCTTTGCCCTGGTCTCCCATGAGGGTCCAGCTCCTGCTTTCCCGGGCTGTAGCAGAGAGCTGGATCAGGAGCGGAGCAGCTCCAACAGAAGCGGCCCACTCTCAAACCGCCGCTCCAGGTGGCTGCTTGCCTCGCTACGTAGGCCGCACTGCCGGCCTCCTTGAACGAAAGCTCCCAACAAGAAATGCTCTCTGCCAACTCACCGGAGAAAACGTATGTTCACTCCTGTTGCCCCAGTGCTGAAATGCAGCAGCCCCGTTAGCTCTCTAGTGCCTAAGGGCAAGCCAGAGTCCGATTTCAGGTGTGGTATTCACAGAGTGGGAAGCAAGCACTGCAGGAGTAAGCTAGGCCAGAAACTGCCAGCACCCTTCTCACCACCTCTCAAGGTGGCTGCTGGAAACTGGGAGTGGGAGTGGAGGTGGTATCCGGGGAGCTGGAAAGAAAGGTGCGAGGAGGCAGTGTCAGCCATGACGGCACCATTGAAAACAGCAACTGCCAGCTTCCTGTTTCCGCCGGGGAGATCATTGTGCACAGGCAGAACTTAGCTACGTGGACCTCAGCACCATTCCAATATAGCCCCTGAGTGCACTGCGCAGGGCAACGGCCGTGTTCGTGCTTGCTAACCTGCAGTTCGTACGACGCGGGTTGAGTTTCGCTCCGTGTATCGCGGTGCCGGTCAGCTCGTTTCGCCTAGCGCCTATCTCAATGCACGCAGACTGCACTTCCCCAGCTTCTACGCTGACCCGAGACCGGGAGCCAGCAGCTTTGCCCTGGTCTCCCATGAGGGTCCAGCTCCTGCTTTCCCGGGCTGTAGCAGAGAGCTGGATCAGGAGCGGAGCAGCTCCAACAGAAGCGGCCCACTCTCAAACCGCCGCTCCAGGTGGCTGCTTGCCTCGCTACGTAGGCCGCACTGCCGGCCTCCTTGAACGAAAGCTCCCAACAAGAAATGCTCTCTGCCAACTCACCGGAGAAAACGTATGTTCACTCCTGTTGCCCCGGTGCTGAAATGCAGCAGCCCCGTTAGCTCTCTAGTGCCTAAGGGCAAGCCAGAGTCCGATTTCAGGTGGGGTATTCACAGAGTGGGAACCAAGCACTGCAGGAGTAAGCTAGGCCAGAAACTGCCCAGCACCCTTCTCACCACCTCTCAAGGTGGCTGCTGGAAACTGGGAGTGGGAGTGGAGGTGGTATCCGGGGAGCTGGAAAGAAAGGTGCGAGGAGGCGGTGTCAGCCTGGACGGCACCATTGAAAACAGCAACTGCCAGCTTCCTGTTTCCGCCGGGGAGATCATTGCGCACAGGCAGAACTTAGCTACGTGGACCTCAGCACCGTTCCCCTATAGCCCCTGAGTGCACTGCGCAGGGCAACGGCCGTGTTCGTGCTTGCTAACCTGCAGTTCGTACGACGCGGGTTGAGTTTCGCTCCGTGTATCGCGGTGCCGGTCAGCTCATTTCGCCTAGCGCCTATCTCAATGCACGCAGACTGCACTTCCCCAGCTTCTACGCTGACCCGAGACCGGGAGCCAGCAGCTTTGCCCTGGTCTCCCATGAGGGTCCAGCTCCTGCTTTCCCGGGCTGTAGCAGAGAGCTGGATCAGGAGCGGAGCAGCTCCAACAGAAGTGGCCCACTCTCAAACCGCCGCTCCAGGTGGCTGCTTGCCTCGCAACGTAGGCCGCACTGCCGGCCTCCTTGAACGAAAGCTCCCAACAAGAAATGCTCTCTGCCAACTCACCGGAGAAAACGTATGTTCACTCCTGTTGCCCCAGTGCTGAAATGCAGCAGCCCCGTTAGCTCTCTAGTGCCTAAGGGCAAGCCAGAGTCCGATTTCAGGTGGGGTATTCACAGAGTGGGAACCAAGCACTGCAGGAGTAAGCTAGGCCAGAAACTGCCAGCACCCTTCTCACCACCTCTCAAGGTGGCTGCTGGAAACTGGGAGTGGGAGTGGAGGTGGTATCCGGGGAGCTGGAAAGAAAGGTGCGAGGAGGCGGTGTCAGCCTGGACGGCACCATTGAAAACAGCAACTGCCAGCTTCCTGTTCCGCTGGGGAGATCATTGCGCACAGGCAGAACTTAGCTACGTGGACCTCAGCACCGTTCCCCTATAGCCCCTGAGTGCACTGCGCAGGGCAACGGCCGTGTTCGTGCTTGTTAACCTGCAGTTCGTACGACGCGGGTTGAGTTTCGCTCCGTGTATCGCGGTGCCGGTCAGCTCGTTTCGCCTAGCGCCTATCTCAATGCACGCAGACTGCACTTCCCCAGCTTCTACGCTGACCCGAGACCGGGAGCCAGCAGCTTTGCCCTGGTCTCCCATGAGGGTCCAGCTCCTGCTTTCCCGGGCTGTAGCAGAGAGCTGGATCAGGAGCGGAGCAGCTCCAACAGAAGCGGCCCACTCTCAAACCGCCGCTCCAGGTGGCTGCTTGCCTCGCTACGTAGGCCGCACTGCCGGCCTCCTTGAACGAAAGCTCCAACAAGAAATGCTCTCTGCCAACTCACCGGAGAAAACGTATGTTCACTCCTGTTGCCCCGGTGCTGAAATGCAGCAGCCCCGTTAGCTCTCTAGTGCCTAAGGGCAAGCCAGAGTCCGATTTCAGGTGGGGTATTCACAGAGTGGGAACCAAGCACTGCAGAGTAAGCTAGGCCAGAAACTGCCCAGCACCCTTCTCACCACCTCTCCAGGTGGCTGCTGGAAACTGGGAGTGGGAGTGGAGGTGGTATCCGGGGAGCTGGAAAGAAAGGTGCGAGGAGGCGGTGTCAGCCTGGACGGCACCATTGAAACAGCAACTGCCAGCTTCCTGTTTCCGCCGGGGAGATCATTGTGCACAGGCAGAACTTAGCTACGTGGACCTCAGCACCGTTCCCCTATAGCCCCTGAGTGCACTGCGCAGGGCAACGGCCGTGTTCGTGCTTGCTAACCTGCAGTTCGTACGACGCGGGTTGAGTTTCGCTCCGTGTATCGCGGTGCCGGTCAGCTCGTTTCGCCTAGCGCCTATCTCAATGCACGCAGACTGCACTTCCCCCAGCTTCTACGCTGACCCGAGACCGGGAGCCAGCAGCTTGCCCTGGTCTCCCATGAGGGTCCAGCTCCTGCTTTCCCGGGCTGTAGCAGAGAGCTGGATCAGGAGCGGAGCAGCTCCAACAGAAGCGGCCCACTCTCAAACCGCCGCTCCAGGTGGCTGCTTGCCTCGCTACGTAGGCCGCACTGCCGGCCTCCTTGAACGAAAGCTCCCAACAAGAAATGCTCTCTGCCAACTCACCGGAGAAAACGTATGTTCACTCCTGTTGCCCCGGTGCTGAAATGCAGCAGCCCCGTTAGCTCTCTAGTGCCTAAGGGCAAGCCAGAGTCCGATTTCAGGTGGGGTATTCACAGAGTGGGAACCAAGCACTGCAGGAGTAAGCTAGGCCAGAAACTGCCCAGCACCCTTCTCACCACCTCTCAAGGTGGCTGCTGGAAACTGGGAGTGGGAGTGGAGGTGGTATCCGGGGAGCTGGAAAGAAAGGTGCGAGGAGGCGGTGTCAGCCTGGACGGCACCATTGAAAACAGCAACTGCCAGCTTCCTGTTTCCGCCGGGGAGATCATTGCGCACAGGCAGAACTTAGCTACGTGGACCTCAGCACCGTTCCCCTATAGCCCCTGAGTGCACTGCGCAGGGCAACGGCCGTGTTCGTGCTTGCTAACCTGCAGTTCGTACGACGCGGGTTGAGTTTCGCTCCGTGTATCGCGGTGCCGGTCAGCTCGTTTCGCCTAGCGCCTATCTCAATGCACGCAGACTGCACTTCCCCAGCTTCTACGCTGACCCGAGACCGGGAGCCAGCAGCTTTGCCCTGGTCTCCCATGAGGGTCCAGCTCCTGCTTTCCCGGGCTGTAGCAGAGAGCTGGATCAGGAGCGGAGCAGCTCCAACAGAAGCGGCCCACTCTCAAACCGCCGCTCCAGGTGGCTGCTTGCCTCGCAACGTAGGCCGCACTGCCGGCCTCCTTGAACGAAAGCTCCCAACAAGAAATGCTCTCTGCCAACTCACCGGAGAAAACGTATGTTCACTCCTGTTGCCCCGGTGCTGAAATGCAGCAGCCCCGTTAGCTCTCTAGTGCCTAAGGGCAAGCCAGAGTCCGATTTCAGGTGGGGTATTCACAGAGTGGGAACCAAGCACTGCAGGAGTAAGCTAGGCCAGAAACTGCCAGCACCCTTCTCACCACCTCTCAAGGTGGCTGCTGGAAACTGGGAGTGGGAGTGGAGGTGGTATCCGGGGAGCTGGAAAGAAAGGTGCGAGGAGGCGGTGTCAGCCTGGACGGCACCATTGAAAACAGCAACTGCCAGCTTCCTGTTTCCGCCGGGGAGATCATTGTGCACAGGCAGAACTTAGCTACGTGGACCTCAGCACCGTTCCCCTATAGCCCCTGAGTGCACTGCGCAGGGCAACGGCCGTGTTCGTGCTTGCTAACCTGCAGTTCGTACGACGCGGGTTGAGTTTCGCTCCATGTATCGCGGTGCCGGTCAGCTCGTTTCGCCTAGCGCCTATCTCAATGCACGCAGACTGCACTTCCCCAGCTTCTACGCTGACCCGAGACCGGGAGCCAGCAGCTTTGCCCTGGTCTCCCATGAGGGTCCAGCTCCTGCTTTCCCGGGCTGTAGCAGAGAGCTGGATCAGGAGCGGAGCAGCTCCAACAGAAGCAGCCCACTCTCAAACCGCCGCTCCAGGTGGCTGCTTGCCTCGCTACGTAGGCCGCACTGCCGGCCTCCTTGAACGAAAGCTCCCAACAAGAAATGCTCTCTGCCAACTCACCGGAGAAAACGTATGTTCACTCTTGTTGCCCTAGTGCTGAAATGCAGCAGCCCCGTTAGCTCTCTAGTGCCTAAGGGCAAGCCAGAGTCCGATTTCAGGTGGGGTATTCACAGAGTGGGAAGCAAGCACTGCAGGAGTAAGCTAGGCCAGAAACTGCCCAGCACCCTTCTCACCACCTCTCCAGGTGGCTGCTGGAAACTGGGAGTGGGAGTGGAGGTGGTATCCGGGGAGCTGGAAAGAAAGGTGCGAGGAGGCGGTGTCAGCCTGGACGGCACCATTGAAAACAGCAACTGCCAGCTTCCTGTTTCCGCCGGGGAGATCATTGCGCAGAGCCAGAACTTAGCTACGTGGACCTCAGCACCGTTCCCCTATAGCCCCTGAGTGCACTGCGCAGGGCAACGGCCGTGTTCGTGCTTGCTAACCTGCAGTTCGTACGACGCGGGTTGAGTTTCGCTCCGTGTATCGCGGTGCCGGTCAGCTCGTTTCGCCTAGCGCCTATCTCAATGCACGCAGACTGCACTTCCCCAGCTTCTACGCTGACCCAAGACCGGGAGCCAGCAGCTTTGCCCTGGTCTCCCATGAGGGTCCAGCTCCTGCTTTCCCGGGCTGTAGCAGAGAGCTGGATCAGGAGCGGAGCAGCTCCAACAGAAGCGGCCCACTCTCAAACCGCCGCTCCAGGTGGCTGCTTGCCTCGCTACGTAGGCCGCACTGCCGGCCTCCTTGAACGAAAGCTCCCAACAAGAAATGCTCTCTGCCAACTCACCGGAGAAAACGTATGTTCACTCCTGTTGCCCCGGTGCTGAAATGCAGCAGCCCCGTTAGCTCTCTAGTGCCTAAGGGCAAGCCAGAGTCCGATTTCAGGTGGGGTATTCACAGAGTGGGAACCAAGCACTGCAGGAGTAAGCTAGGCCAGAAACTGCCCAGCACCCTTCTCACCACCTCTCAAGGTGGCTGCTGGAAACTGGGAGTGGGAGTGGAGGTGGTATCCGGGGAGCTGGAAAGAAAGGTGCGAGGAGGCGGTGTCAGCCTGGACGGCACCATTGAAAACAGCAACTGCCAGCTTCCTGTTTCCGCCGGGGAGATCATTGCGCACAGGCAGAACTTAGCTACGTGGACCTCAGCACCGTTCCCCTATAGCCCCTGAGTGCACTGCGCAGGGCAACGGCCGTGTTCGTGCTTGCTAACCTGCAGTTCGTACGACGCGGGTTGAGTTTCGCTCCGTGTATCGCGGTGCCGGTCAGCTCGTTTCGCCTAGCGCCTATCTCAATGCACGCAGACTGCACTTCCCCAGCTTCTACGCTGACCCGAGACCGGGAGCCAGCAGCTTTGCCCTGGTCTCCCATGAGGGTCCAGCTCCTGCTTTCCCGGGCTGTAGCAGAGAGCTGGATCAGGAGCGGAGCAGCTCCAACAGAAGCGGCCCACTCTCAAACCGCCGCTCCAGGTGGCTGCTTGCCTCGCTACGTAGGCCGCACTGCCGGCCTCCTTGAACGAAAGCTCCCAACAAGAAATGCTCTCTGCCAACTCACCGGAGAAAACGTATGTTCACTCCTGTTGCCCCGGTGCTGAAATGCAGCAGCCCCGTTAGCTCTCTAGTGCCTAAGGGCAAGCCAGATTCCGATTTCAGGTGGGGTATTCACAGAGTGGGAAGCAAGCACTGCAGGAGTAAGCTAGGCCAGAAACTGCCCAGCACCCTTCTCACCACCTCTCAAGGTGGCTGCTGGAAACTGGGAGTGGGAGTGGAGGTGGTATCCGGGGAGCTGGAAAGAAAGGTGCGAGGAGGCGGTGTCAGCCTGGACGGCACCATTGAAAACAGCAACTGCCAGCTTCCTGTTTCCGCCGGGGAGATCATTGCGCACAGGCAGAACTTAGCTACGTGGACCTCAGCACCGTTCCCCTATAGCCCCTGAGTGCACTGCGCAGGGCAACGGCCGTGTTCGTGCTTCCTAACCTGCAGTTCGTACGACGCGGGTTGAGTTTCGCTCCGTGTATCGCGGTGCCGGTCAGCTCGTTTCGCCTAGCGCCTATCTCAATGCACGCAGACTGCACTTCCCCAGCTTCTACGCTGACCCGAGACCGGGAGCCAGCAGCTTTGCCCTGGTCTCCCATGAGGGTCCAGCTCCTGCTTTCCCGGGCTGTAGCAGAGAGCTGGATCAGGAGCGGAGCAGCTCCAACAGAAGCGGCCCACTCTCAAACCGCCGCTCCAGGTGGCTGCTTGCCTCGCAACGTAGGCCGCACTGCCGGCCTCCTTGAACGAAAGCTCCCAACAAGAAATGCTCTCTGCCAACTCACCGGAGAAAAAGTATGTTCACTCCTGTTGCCCCAGTGCTGAAATGCAGCAGCCCCGTTAGCTCTCTAGTGCCTAAGGGCAAGCCAGAGTCCGATTTCAGGTGGGGTATTCACAGAGTGGGAACCAAGCACTGCAGGAGTAAGCTAGGCCAGAAACTGCCAGCACCCTTCTCACCACCTCTCAAGGTGGCTGCTGGAAACTGGGAGTGGGAGTGGAGGTGGTATCCGGGGAGCTGGAAAGAAAGGTGCGAGGAGGCGGTGTCAGCCTGGACGGCACCATTGAAAACAGCAACTGCCAGCTTCCTGTTTCCGCCGGGGAGATCATTGTGCACAGGCAGAACTTAGCTACGTGGACCTCAGCACCGTTCCCCTATAGCCCCTGAGTGCACTGCGCAGGGCAACGGCCGTGTTCGTGCTTGCTAACCTGCAGTTCGTACGACACGGGTTGAGTTTCGCTCCATGTATCGCGGTGCCGGTCAGCTCGTTTCGCCTAGCGCCTATCTCAATGCACGCAGACTGCACTTCCCCAGCTTCTACGCTGACCCGAGACCGGGAGCCAGCAGCTTTGCCCTGGTCTCCCATGAGGGTCCAGCTCCTGCTTTCCCGGGCTGTAGCAGAGAGCTGGATCAGGAGCGGAGCAGCTCCAACAGAAGCGGCCCACTCTCAAACCGCCGCTCCAGGTGGCTGCTTGCCTCGCTACGTAGGCCGCACTGCCGGCCTCCTTGAACGAAAGCTCCCAACAAGAAATGCTCTCTGCCAACTCACCGGAGAAAACGTATGTTCACTCTTGTTGCCCTGGTGCTGAAATGCAGCAGCCCCGTTAGCTCTCTAGTGCCTAAGGGCAAGCCAGAGTCCGATTTCAGGTGGGGTATTCACAGAGTGGGAAGCAAGCACTGCAGGAGTAAGCTAGGCCAGAAACTGCCCAGCACCCTTCTCACCACCTCTCCAGGTGGCTGCTGGAAACTGGGAGTGGGAATGGAGGTGGTATCCGGGGAGCTGGAAAGAAAGGTGCGAGGAGGCGGTGTCAGCCTGGACGGCACCATTGAAAACAGCAACTGCCAGCTTCCTGTTTCCGCCGGGGAGATCATTGCGCAGAGGCAGAACTTAGCTACGTGGACCTCAGCACCGTTCCCCTATAGCCCCTGAGTGCACTGCGCAGGGCAACGGCCGTGTTCGTGCTTGCTAACCTGCAGTTCGTACGACGCGGGTTGAGTTTCGCTCCGTGTATCGCGGTGCCGGTCAGCTCGTTTCGCCTAGCGCCTATCTCAATGCACGCAGACTGCACTTCCCCAGCTTCTACGCTGACCCGAGACCGGGAGCCAGCAGCTTTGCCCTGGTCTCCCATGAGGGTCCAGCTCCTGCTTTCCCGGGCTGTAGCAGAGAGCTGGATCAGGAGCGGAGCAGCTCCAACAGAAGCGGCCCACTCTCAAACCGCCGCTCCAGGTGGCTGCTTGCCTCGCTACGTAGGCCGCACTGCCGGCCTCCTTGAACGAAAGCTCCCAACAAGAAATGCTCTCTGCCAACTCACCGGAGAAAACGTATGTTCACTCCTGTTGCCCCGGTGCTGAAATGCAGCAGCCCCGTTAGCTCTCTAGTGCCTAAGGGCAAGCCAGAGTCCGATTTCAGGTGGGGTATTTACAGAGTGGGAACCAAGCACTGCAGGAGTAAGCTAGGCCAGAAACTGCCCAGCACCCTTCTCACCACCTCTCAAGGTGGCTGCTGGAAACTGGGAGTGGGAGTGGAGGTGGTATCCGGGGAGCTGGAAAGAAAGGTGCGAGGAGGCGGTGTCAGCCTGGACGGCACCATTGAAAACAGCAACTGCCAGCTTCCTGTTTCCGCTGGGGACATCATTGTGCACAGGCAGAACTTAGCTACGTGGACCTCAGCACCGTTCCCCTATAGCCCCTGAGTGCACTGCGCAGAGCAACGGCCGTGTTCGTGCTTGCTAACCTGCAGTTCATACGACGCGGGTTTAGCTTCGCTTCGTGTATCGCGGTGCCGGTCAGCTCGTTTCGCCTAGCGCCTATCTCAATGCACGCAGACTGCACTTCCCCAGCTTCTACGCTGACCCGAGACCGGGAGCCAGCAGCTTTGCCCTGGTCTCCCATGAGGGTCCAGCTCCTGCTTTCCCGGGCTGTAGCAGAGAGCTGGATCAGGAGCGGAGCAGCTCCAACAGAAGCGGCCCACTCTCAAACCGCCGCTCCAGGTGGCTGCTTGCCTCGCTACGTAGGCTGCACTGCCGGCCTCCTTGAACGAAAGCTCCCAACAAGAAATGCTCTCTGCCAACTCACCGGAGAAAATGTATGTTCACTCCTGTTGCCCCGGTGCTGAAATGCAGCAGCCCCGTTAGCTCTCTAGTGCCTAAGGGCAAGCCAGAGTCCGATTTCAGGTGTGGTATTCACAGAGTGGGAAGCAAGCACTGCAGGAGTAAGCTAGGCCAGAACTGCCAGCACCCTTCTCACCACCTCTCAAGGTGGCTGCTGGAAACTGGGAGTGGGAGTGGAGGTGGTATCCGGGGAGCTGGAAAGAAAGGTGCGAGGAGGCGGTGTCAGCCTGGATGGCACCATTGAAAACAGCAACTGCCAGCTTCCTGTTTCCGCCGGGGAGATCATTGCGCACAGGCAGAACTTAGCTACGTGGACCTCAGCACCGTTCCCCTATAGCCCCTGAGTGCACTGCGCAGGGCAACGGCCGTGTTCGTGCTTGCTAACCTGCAGTTCGTACGACGCGGGTTGAGTTTCGCTCCGTGTATCGCGGTGCCGGTCAGCTCGTTTCGCCTAGCGCCTATCTCAATGCACGCAGACTGCACTTCCCCAGCTTCTACGCTGACCCGAGACCGGGAGCCAGCAGCTTTGCCCTGGTCTCCCATGAGGGTCCAGCTCCTGCTTTCCCGGGCTGTAGCAGAGAGCTGGATCAGGAGCGGAGCAGCTCCAACAGAAGCGGCCCACTCTCAAACCGCCGCTCCAGGTGGCTGCTTGCCTCGCAACGTAGGCCGCACTGCCGGCCTCCTTGAACGAAAGCTCCCAACAAGAAATGCTCTCTGCCAACTCACCGGAGAAAACGTATGTTCACTCCTGTTGCCCCGGTGCTGAAATGCAGCAGCCCCGTTAGCTCTCTAGTGCCTAAGGGCAAGCCAGAGTCCGATTTCAGGTGGGGTATTCACAGAGTGGGAACCAAGCACTGCAGGAGTAAGCTAGGCCAGAAACTGCCCAGCACCCTTCTCACCACCTCTCAAGGTGGCTGCTGGAAACTGGGAGTGGGAGTGGAGGTGGTATCCGGGGAGCTGGAAAGAAAGGTGCGAGGAGGCGGTGTCAGCCTGGACGGCACCATTGAAAACAGCAACTGCCAGCTTCCTGTTTCCGCCGGGGAGATCATTGCGCACAGGCAGAACTTAGCTACGTGGACCTCAGCACCGTTCCCCTATAGCCCCTGAGTGCACTGCGCAGGGCAACGGCCGTGTTCGTGCTTGCTAACCTGCAGTTCGTACGACGCGGGTTGAGTTTCGCTCCGTGTATCGCGGTGCCGGTCAGCTCGTTTCGCCTAGCGCCTATCTCAATGCACGCAGACTGCACTTCCCCAGCTTCTACGCTGACCCGAGACCGGGAGCCAGCAGCTTTGCCCTGGTCTCCCATGAGGGTCCAGCTCCTGCTTTCCCGGGCTGTAGCAGAGAGCTGGATCAGGAGCGGAGCAGCTCCAACAGAAGCGGCCCACTCTCAAACCGCCGCTCCAGGTGGCTGCTTGCCTCGCTACGTAGGCCGCACTGCCGGCCTCCTTGAACAAAAGCTCCCAACAAGAAATGCTCTCTGCCAACTCACCGGAGAAAACGTATGTTCACTCCTGTTGCCCCGGTGCTGAAATGCAGCAGCCCCGTTAGCTCTCTAGTGCCTAAGGGCAAGCCAGAGTCCGATTTCAGGTGGGGTATTCACAGAGTGGGAAGCAAGCACTGCAGGAGTAAGCTAGGCCAGAAACTGCCAGCACCCTTCTCACCACCTCTCCAGGTGGCTGCTGGAAACTGGGAGTGGGAGTGGAGGTGGTATCCGGGGAGCTGGAAAGAAAGGTGCGAGGAGGCGGTGTCAGCCTGGACGGCACCATTGAAAACAGCAACTGCCAGCTTCCTGTTTCCGCCGGGGAGATCATTGCGCACAGGCAGAACTTAGCTACGTGGACCTCAGCACCGTTCCCCTATAGCCCCTGAGTGCACTGCGCAGGGCAACGGCCGTGTTCGTGCTTGCTAACCTGCAGTTCGTACGACGCGAGTTGAGTTTCGCTCCGTGTATCGCGGTGCCGGTCAGCTCGTTTCGCCTAGCGCCTATCTCAATGCACGCAGACTGCACTTCCCCAGCTTCTACGCTGACCCGAGACCGGGAGCCAGCAGCTTTGCCCTGGTCTCCCATGAGGGTCCAGCTCCTGCTTTCCCGGGCTGTAGCAGAGAGCTGGATCAGGAGCGGAGCAGCTCCAACAGAAGCGGCCCACTCTCAAACCGCCGCTCCAGGTGGCTGCTTGCCTCGCTACGTAGGCCGCACTGCCGGCCTCCTTGAACGAAAGCTCCCAACAAGAAATGCTCTCTGCCAACTCACCGGAGAAAACGTATGTTCACTCCTGTTGCCCCGGTGCTGAAATGCAGCAGCCCCGTTAGCTCTCTAGTGCCTAAGGGCAAGCCAGAGTCCGATTTCAGGTGGGGTATTCACAGAGTGGGAAGCAAGCACTGCAGGAGTAAGCTAGGCCAGAAACTGCCCAGCACCCTTCTCACCACCTCTCAAGGTGGCTGCTGGAAACTGGGAGTGGGAGTGGAGGTGGTATCCGGGGAGCTGGAAAGAAAGGTGCGAGGAGGCGGTGTCAGCCTGGACGGCACCATTGAAAACAGCAACTGCCAGCTTCCTGTTTCCGCCGGGGAGATCATTGTGCACAGGCAGAACTTAGCTACGTGGACCTCAGCACCGTTCCCCTATAGCCCCTGAGTGCACTGCGCAGGGCAACGGCCGTGTTCGTGCTTGCTAACCAGCAGTTCGTACGACGCGGGTTGAGTTTCGCTCCGTGTATCGCGGTGCCGGTCAGCTCGTTTCGCCTAGCGCCTATCTCAATGCACGCAGACTGCACTTCCCCAGCTTCTACGCTGACCCGAGACCGGGAGCCAGCAGCTTTGCCCTGGTCTCCCATGAGGGTCCAGCTCCTGCTTTCCGGGGCTGTAGCAGAGAGCTGGATCAGGAGCGGAGCAGCTCCAACAGAAGCGGCCCACTCTCAAACCGCCGCTCCAGGTGGCTGCTTGCCTCGCTACATAGGCCGCACTGCCGGCCTCCTTGAACGAAAGCTCCCAACAAGAAATGCTCTCTGCCAACTCACCGGAGAAAACGTATGTTCACTCCTGTTGCCCCAGTGCTGAAATGCAGCAGCCCCGTTAGCTCTCTAGTGCCTAAGGGCAAGCCAGAGTCCGATTTCAGGTGTGGTATTCACAGAGTGGGAAGCAAGCACTGCAGGAGTAAGCTAGGCCAGAAACTGCCAGCACCCTTCTCACCACCTCTCAAGGTGGCTGCTGGAAACTGGGAGTGGGAGTGGAGGTGGTATCCGGGGAGCTGGAAAGAAAGGTGCGAGGAGGCAGTGTCAGCCATGACGGCACCATTGAAAACAGCAACTGCCAGCTTCCTGTTTCCGCCGGGGAGATCATTGTGCACAGGCAGAACTTAGCTACGTGGACCTCAGCACCATACCAATATAGCCCCTGAGTGCACTGCGCAGGGCAACGGCCGTGTTCGTGCTTGTTAACCTGCAGTTCGTACGACGCGGGTTGAGTTTCGCTCCGTGTATCGCGGTGCCGGTCAGCTCGTTTCGCCTAGCGCCTATCTCAATGCACGCAGACTGCACTTCCCCAGCTTCTACGCTGACCCGAGACCGGGAGCCAGCAGCTTTGCCCTGGTCTCCCATGAGGGTCCAGCTCCTGCTTTCCCGGGCTGTAGCAGAGAGCTGGATCAGGAGCGGAGCAGCTCCAACAGAAGCAGCCCACTCTCAAACTGCCGCTCCAGGTGGCTGCTTGCCTCGCTACGTAGGCCGCACTGCCGGCCTCCTTGAACGAAAGCTCCCAACAAGAAATGCTCTCTGCCAACTCACCGGAGAAAACGTATGTTCACTCCTGTTGCCCCGGTGCTGAAATGCAGCAGCCCCGTTAGCTCTCTAGTGCCTAAGGGCAAGCCAGAGTCCGATTTCAGGTGGGGTATTCACAGAGTGGGAACCAAGCACTGCAGGAGTAAGCTAGGCCAGAAACTGCCAGCACCCTTCTCACCACCTCTCCAGGTGGCTGCTGGAAACTGGGAGTGGGAGTGGAGGTGGTATCCGGGGAGCTGGAAAGAAAGGTGCGAGGAGGCGGTGTCAGCCTGGACGGCACCATTGAAAACAGCAACTGCCAGCTTCCTGTTTCCGCCGGGGAGATCATTGCGCACAGGCAGAACTTAGCTACGTGGACCTCAGCACCGTTCCCCTATAGCCCCTGAGTGCACTGCGCAGGGCAACGGCCGTGTTCGTGCTTGCTAACCTGCAGTTCGTACGAAGCGGGTTGAGTTTCGCTCCGTGTATCGCGGTGCCGGTCAGCTCGTTTCGCCTAGCGCCTATCTCAATGCACGCAGACTGCACTTCCCCAGCTTCTACGCTGACCCGAGACCGGGAGCCAGCAGCTTTGCCCTGGTCTCCCATGAGGGTCCAGCTCCTGCTTTCCCGGGCTGTAGCAGAGAGCTGGATCAGGAGCGGAGCAGCTCCAACAGAAGCGGCCCACTCTCAAACCGCCGCTCCAGGTGGCTGCTTGCCTCGCTACGTAGGCCGCACTGCCGGCCTCCTTGAACGAAAGCTCCCAACAAGAAATGCTCTCTGCCAACTCACCGGAGAAAACGTATGTTCACTCCTGTTGCCCCGGTGCTGAAATGCAGCAGCCCCGTTAGCTCTCTAGTGCCTAAGGGCAAGCCAGAGTCCGATTTCAGGTGGGGTATTCACAGAGTGGGAACCAAGCACTGCAGGAGTAAGCTAGGCCAGAAACTGCCCAGCACCCTTCTCACCACCTCTCAAGGTGGCTGCTGGAAACTGGGAGTGGGAGTGGAGGTGGTATCCGGGGAGCTGGAAAGAAAGGTGCGAGGAGGCGGTGTCAGCCTGGACGGCACCATTGAAAACAGCAACTGCCAGCTTCCTGTTTCCGCCGGGGAGATCATTGCGCACAGGCAGAACTTAGCTACGTGGACCTCAGCACCGTTCCCCTATAGCCCCTGAGTGCACTGCGCAGGGCAACGGCCGTGTTCGTGCTTGCTAACCTGCAGTTCGTACGACGCGGGTTGAGTTTCGCTCCGTGTATCGCGGTGCCGGTCAGCTCGTTTCGCCTAGCGCCTATCTCAATGCACGCAGACTGCACTTCCCCAGCTTCTACGCTGACCCGAGACCGGGAGCCAGCAGCTTTGCCCTGGTCTCCCATGAGGGTCCAGCTCCTGCTTTCCCGGGCTGTAGCAGAGAGCTGGATCAGGAGCGGAGCAGCTCCAACAGAAGCGGCCCACTCTCAAACCGCCGCTCCAGGTGGCTGCTTGCCTCGCTACGTAGGCCGCACTGCCGGCCTCCTTGAACGAAAGCTCCCAACAAGAAATGCTCTCTGCCAACTCACCGGAGAAAACGTATGTTCACTCCTGTTGCCCCAGTGCTGAAATGCAGCAGCCCCGTTAGCTCTCTAGTGCCTAAGGGCAAGCCAGAGTCCGATTTCAGGTGTGGTATTCACAGAGTGGGAAGCAAGCACTGCAGGAGTAAGCTAGGCCAGAAACTGCCAGCACCCTTCTCACCACCTCTCAAGGTGGCTGCTGGAAACTGGGAGTGGGAGTGGAGGTGGTATCCGGGGAGCTGGAAAGAAAGGTGCGAGGAGGCAGTGTCAGCCATGACGGCACCATTGAAAACAGCAACTGCCAGCTTCCTGTTTCCGCCGGGGAGATCATTGTGCACAGGCAGAACTTAGCTACGTGGACCTCAGCACCATTCCAATATAGCCCCTGAGTGCACTGCGCAGGGCAACGGCCGTGTTCGTGCTTGTTAACCTGCAGTTCGTACGACGCGGGTTGAGTTTCGCTCCGTGTATCGCGGTGCCGGTCAGCTCGTTTCGCCTAGCGCCTATCTCAATGCACGCAGACTGCACTTCCCCAGCTTCTACGCTGACCCGAGACCGGGAGCCAGCAGCTTTGCCCTGGTCTCCCATGAGGGTCCAGCTCCTGCTTTCCCGGGCTGTAGCAGAGAGCTGGATCAGGAGCGGAGCAGCTCCAACAGAAGCAGCCCACTCTCAAACTGCCGCTCCAGGTGGCTGCTTGCCTCGCTACGTAGGCCGCACTGCCGGCCTCCTTGAACGAAAGCTCCCAACAAGAAATGCTCTCTGCCAACTCACCGGAGAAAACGTATGTTCACTCCTGTTGCCCCGGTGCTGAAATGCAGCAGCCCCGTTAGCTCTCTAGTGCCTAAGGGCAAGCCAGAGTCCGATTTCAGGTGGGGTATTCACAGAGTGGGAACCAAGTACTGCAGGAGTAAGCTAGGCCAGAAACTGCCCAGCACCCTTCTCACCACCTCTCAAGGTGGCTGCTGGAAACTGGGAGTGGGAGTGGAGGTGGTATCCGGGGAGCTGGAAAGAAAGGTGCGAGGAGGCGGTGTCAGCCTGGACGGCACCATTGAAAACAGCAACTGCCAGCTTCCTGTTTCCGCCGGGGAGATCATTGCGCACAGGCAGAACTTAGCTACGTGGACCTCAGCACCGTTCCCCTATAGCCCCTGAGTGCACTGCGCAGGGCAACGGCCGTGTTCGTGCTTGCTAACCTGCAGTTCGTACGACGCGGGTTGAGTTTCGCTCCGTGTATCGTGGTGCCGGTCAGCTCGTTTCGCCTAGCGCCTATCTCAATGCACGCAGACTGCACTTCCCCAGCTTCTACGCTGACCCGAGACCGGGAGCCAGCAGCTTTGCCCTGGTCTCCCATGAGGGTCCAGCTCCTGCTTTCCCGGGCTGTAGCAGAGAGCTGGATCAGGAGCGGAGCAGCTCCAACAGAAGCGGCCCACTCTCAAACCGCCGCTCCAGGTGGCTGCTTGCCTCGCTACATAGGCCGCACTGCCGGCCTCCTTGAACGAAAGCTCCCAACAAGAAATGCTCTCTGCCAACTCACCGGAGAAAACGTATGTTCACTCCTGTTGCCCCGGTGCTGAAATGCAGCAGCCCCGTTAGCTCTCTAGTGCCTAAGGGCAAGCCAGAGTCCGATTTCAGGTGGGGTATTCACAGAGTGGGAAGCAAGCACTGCAGGAGTAAGCTAGGCCAGAAACTGCCCAGCACCCTTCTCACCACCTCTCAAGGTGGCTGCTGGAAACTGGGAGTGGGAGTGGAGGTGGTATCCGGGGAGCTGGAAAGAAAGGTGCGAGGAGGCGGTGTCAGCCTGGACGGCACCATTGAAAACAGCAACTGCCAGCTTCCTGTTTCCGCCGGGGAGATCATTGCGCACAGGCAGAACTTAGCTACGTGGACCTCAGCACCGTTCCCCTATAGCCCCTGAGTGCACTGCGCAGGGCAACGGCCGTGTTCGTGCTTGCTAACCTGCAGTTCGTACGACGCGGGTTGAGTTTCGCTCCGTGTATCGCGGTGCCGGTCAGCTCGTTTCGCCTAGCGCCTATCTCAATGCACACAGACTGCACTTCCCCAGCTTCTACGCTGACCCGAGACCGGGAGCCAGCAGCTTTGCCCTGGTCTCCCATGAGGGTCCAGCTCCTGCTTTCCCGGGCTGTAGCAGAGAGCTGGATCAGGAGCGGAGCAGCTCCAACAGAAGCGGCCCACTCTCAAACCGCCGCTCCAGGTGGCTGCTTGCCTCGCAACGTAGGCCGCACTGCCGGCCTCCTTGAACGAAAGCTCCCAACAAGAAATGCTCTCTGCCAACTCACCGGAGAAAACGTATGTTCACTCCTGTTGCCCCAGTGCTGAAATGCAGCAGCCCCGTTAGCTCTCTAGTGCCTAAGGGCAAGCCAGAGTCCGATTTCAGGTGGGGTATTCACAGAGTGGGAACCAAGCACTGCAGGAGTAAGCTAGGCCAGAAACTGCCAGCACCCTTCTCACCACCTCTCAAGGTGGCTGCTGGAAACTGGGAGTGGGAGTGGAGGTGGTATCCGGGGAGCTGGAAAGAAAGGTGCGAGGAGGCGGTGTCAGCCTGGACGGCACCATTGAAAACAGCAACTGCCAGCTTCCTGTTTCCGCCGGGGAGATCATTGTGCACAGGCAGAACTTAGCTACGTGGACCTCAGCACCGTTCCCCTATAGCCCCTGAGTGCACTGGGCAGGGCAACGGCCGTGTTCGTGCTTGCTAACCTGCAGTTCGTACGACGCGGGTTGAGTTTCGCTCCGTGTATCGCGGTGCCGGTCAGCTCGTTTCGCCTAGCGCCTATCTCAATGCACGCAGACTGCACTTCCCCAGCTTCTACGCTGACCCGAGACCGGGAGCCAGCAGCTTTGCCCTGGTCTCCCATGAGGGTCCAGCTCCTGCTTTCCCGGGCTGTAGCAGAGAGCTGGATCAGGAGCGGAGCAGCTCCAACAGAAGCGGCCCACTCTCAAACCGCCGCTCCAGGTGGCTGCTTGCCTCGCTACGTAGGCCGCACTGCCGGCCTCCTTGAACGAAAGCTCCCAACAAGAAATGCTCTCTGCCAACTCACCGGAGAAAACGTATGTTCACTCCTGTTGCCCCGGTGCTGAAATGCAGCAGCCCCGTTAGCTCTCTAGTGCCTAAGGGCAAGCCAGAGTCCGATTTCAGGTGGGGTATTCACAGAGTGGGAACCAAGCACTGCAGGAGTAAGCTAGGCCAGAAACTGCCCAGCACCCTTCTCACCACCTCTCAAGGTGGCTGCTGGAAACTGGGAGTGGGAGTGGAGGTGGTATCCGGGGAGCTGGAAAGAAAGGTGCGAGGAGGCGGTGTCAGCCTGGACGGCACCATTGAAAACAGCAACTGCCAGCTTCCTGTTTCCGCCGGGGAGATCATTGCGCAGAGGCAGAACTTAGCTACGTGGACCTCAGCACCGTTCCCCTATAGCCCCTGAGTGCACTGCGCAGGGCAACGGCCGTGTTCGTGCTTGCTAACCTGCAGTTCGTACGACGCGGGTTGAGTTTCGCTCCGTGTATCGCGGTGCCGGTCAGCTCGTTTCGCCTAGCGCCTATCTCAATGCACACAGACTGCACTTCCCCAGCTTCTACGCTGACCCGAGACCGGGAGCCAGCAGCTTTGCCCTGGTCTCCCATGAGGGTCCAGCTCCTGCTTTCCCGGGCTGTAGCAGAGAGCTGGATCAGGAGCGGAGCAGCTCCAACAGAAGCGGCCCACTCTCAAACCGCCGCTCCAGGTGGCTGCTTGCCTCGCAACGTAGGCTGCACTGCCGGCCTCCTTGAACGAAAGCTCCCAACAAGAAATGCTCTCTGCCAACTCACCGGAGAAAACGTATGTTCACTCCTGTTGCCCCAGTGCTGAAATGCAGCAGCCCCGTTAGCTCTCTAGTGCCTAAGGGCAAGCCAGAGTCCGATTTCAGGTGGGGTATTCACAGAGTGGGAACCAAGCACTGCAGGAGTAAGCTAGGCCAGAAACTGCCAGCACCCTTCTCACCACCTCTCAAGGTGGCTGCTGGAAACTGGGAGTGGGAGTGGAGGTGGTATCCGGGGAGCTGGAAAGAAAGGTGCGAGGAGGCGGTGTCAGCCTGGACGGCACCATTGAAAACAGCAACTGCCAGCTTCCTGTTTCCGCCGGGGAGATCATTGTGCACAGGCAGAACTTAGCTACGTGGACCTCAGCACCGTTCCCCTATAGCCCCTGAGTGCACTGGGCAGGGCAACGGCCGTGTTCGTGCTTGCTAACCTGCAGTTCGTACGACGCGGGTTGAGTTTCGCTCCGTGTATCGCGGTGCCGGTCAGCTCGTTTCGCCTAGCGCCTATCTCAATGCACGCAGACTGCACTTCCCCAGCTTCTACGCTGACCCGAGACCGGGAGCCAGCAGCTTTGCCCTGGTCTCCCATGAGGGTCCAGCTCCTGCTTTCCCGGGCTGTAGCAGAGAGCTGGATCAGGAGCGGAGCAGCTCCAACAGAAGCGGCCCACTCTCAAACCGCCGCTCCAGGTGGCTGCTTGCCTCGCTACGTAGGCCGCACTGCCGGCCTCCTTGAACGAAAGCTCCCAACAAGAAATGCTCTCTGCCAACTCACCGGAGAAAACGTATGTTCACTCCTGTTGCCCCGGTGCTGAAATGCAGCAGCCCCGTTAGCTCTCTAGTGCCTAAGGGCAAGCCAGAGTCCGATTTCAGGTGTGGTATTCACAGAGTGGGAAGCAAGCACTGCAGGAGTAAGCTAGGCCAGAAACTGCCAGCACCCTTCTCACCACCTCTCAAGGTGGCTGCTGGAAACTGGGAGTGGGAGTGGAGGTGGTATCCGGGGAGCTGGAAAGAAAGGTGCGAGGAGGCAGTGTCAGCCATGACGGCACCATTGAAAACAGCAACTGCCAGCTTCCTGTTTCCGCCGGGGAGATCATTGTGCACAGGCAGAACTTAGCTACGTGGACCTCAGCACCGTTCCCCTATAGCCCCTGAGTGCACTGCGCAGGGCAACGGCCGTGTTCGTGCTTGTTAACCTGCAGTTCGTACGACGCGGGTTGAGTTTCGCTCCGTGTATCGCGGTGCCGGTCAGCTCGTTTTGCCTAGCGCCTATCTCAATGCACGCAGACTGCACTTCCCCAGCTTCTACGCTGACCCGAGACCGGGAGCCAGCAGCTTTGCCCTGGTCTCCCATGAGGGTCCAGCTCCTGCTTTCCCGGGCTGTAGCAGAGAGCTGGATCAGGAGCGGAGCAGCTCCAACAGAAGCAGCCCACTCTCAAACTGCCGCTCCAGGTGGCTGCTTGCCTCGCTACGTAGGCCGCACTGCCGGCCTCCTTGAACGAAAGCTCCCAACAAGAAATGCTCTCTGCCAACTCACCGGAGAAAACGTATGTTCACTCCTGTTGCCCCGGTGCTGAAATGCAGCAGCCCCGTTAGCTCTCTAGTGCCTAAGGGCAAGCCAGAGTCCGATTTCAGGTGGGGTATTCACAGAGTGGGAACCAAGCACTGCAGGAGTAAGCTAGGCCAGAAACTGCCAGCACCCTTCTCACCACCTCTCCAGGTGGCTGCTGGAAACTGGGATTGGGAGTGGAGGTGGTATCCGGGGAGCTGGAAAGAAAGGTGCGAGGAGGCGGTGTCAGCCTGGACGGCACCATTGAAAACAGCAACTGCCAGCTTCCTGTTTCCGCCGGGGAGATCATTGCGCACAGGCAGAACTTAGCTACGTGGACCTCAGCACCGTTCCCCTATAGCCCCTGAGTGCACTGCGCAGGGCAACGGCCGTGTTCGTGCTTGCTAACCTGCAGTTCGTACGACGCGGGTTGAGTTTCGCTCCGTGTATCGCGGTGCCGGTCAGCTCGTTTCGCCTAGCGCCTATCTCAATGCACGCAGACTGCACTTCCCCAGCTTCTACGCTGACCCGAGACCGGGAGCCAGCAGCTTTGCCCTGGTCTCCCATGAGGGTCCAGCTCCTGCTTTCCCGGGCTGTAGCAGAGAGCTGGATCAGGAGCGGAGCAGCTCCAACAGAAGCGGCCCACTCTCAAACCGCCGCTCCAGGTGGCTGCTTGCCTCGCTACGTAGGCCGCACTGCCGGCCTCCTTGAACGAAAGCTCCCAACAAGAAATGCTCTCTGCCAACTCACCGGAGAAAATGTATGTTCACTCCTGTTGCCCCGGTGCTGAAATGCAGCAGCCCCGTTAGCTCTCTAGTGCCTAAGGGCAAGCCAGAGTCCGATTTCAGGTGGGGTATTCACAGAGTGGGAAGCAAGCACTGCAGGAGTAAGCTAGGCAAGAAACTGCCCAGCACCATTCTCACCACCTCTCCAGGTGGCTGCTGGAAACTGGGAGTGGGAGTGGAGGTGGTATCCGGGGAGCTGGAAAGAAAGGTGCGAGGAGGCGGTGTCAGCCTGGACGGCACCATTGAAAACAGCAACTGCCAGCTTCCTGTTTCCGCCGGGGAGATCATTGCGCACAGGCAGAACTTAGCTACGTGGACCTCAGCACCGTTCCCCTATAGCCCCTGAGTGCACTGCGCAGGGCAACGGCCGTGTTCGTGCTTGCTAACCTGCAGTTCGTACGACGCGGGTTGAGTTTCGCTCCGTGTATCGCGGTGCCGGTCAGCTCGTTTCGCCTAGCGCCTATCTCAATGCACGCAGACTGCACTTCCCCAGCTTCTACGCTGACCCGAGACCGGGAGCCAGCAGCTTTGCCTGGTCTCCCATGAGGGTCCAGCTCCTGCTTTCCCGGGCTGTAGCAGAGAGCTGGATCAGGAGCGGAGCAGCTCCAACAGAAGCGGCCCACTCTCAAACCGCCGCTCCAGGTGGCTGCTTGCCTCGCTACGTAGGCCGCACTGCCGGCCTCCTTGAATGAAAGCTCCCAACAAGAAATGCTCTCTGCCAACTCACCGGAGAAAATGTATGTTCACTCCTGTTGCCCCGGTGCTGAAATGCAGCAGCCCCGTTAGCTCTCTAGTGCCTAAGGGCAAGCCAGAGTCCGATTTCAGGTGTGGTATTCACAGAGTGGGAAGCAAGCACTGCAGGAGTAAGCTAGGCCAGAAACTGCCCAGCACCCTTCTCACCACCTCTCAAGGTGGCTGCTGGAAACTGGGAGTGGGAGTGGAGGTGGTATCCGGGGAGCTGGAAAGAAAGGTGCGAGGAGGCAGTGTCAGCCATGACGGCACCATTGAAAACAGCAACTGCCAGCTTCCTGTTTCCGCCGGGGAGATCATTGTGCACAGGCAGAACTTAGCTACGTGGACCTCAGCACCATTCCAATATAGCCCCTGAGTGCACTGCGCAGGGCAACGGCCGTGTTCGTGCTTGTTAACCTGCAGTTCGTACGACGCAGGTTGAGTTTCGCTCCGTGTATCGCGGTGCCGGTCAGCTCGTTTCGCCTAGCGCCTATCTCAATGCACGCAGACTGCACTTCCCCAGCTTCTACGCTGACCCGAGACCGGGAGCCAGCAGCTTTGCCCTGGTCTCCCATGAGGGTCCAGCTCCTGCTTTCCCGGGCTGTAGCAGAGAGCTGGATCAGGAGTGGAGCAGCTCCAACAGAAGCAGCCCACTCTCAAACTGCCGCTCCAGGTGGCTGCTTGCCTCGCTACGTAGGCCGCACTGCCGGCCTCCTTGAACGAAAGCTCCCAACAAGAAATGCTCTCTGCCAACTCACCGGAGAAAACGTATGTTCACTCCTGTTGCCCCGGTGCTGAAATGCAGCAGCCCCGTTAGCTCTCTAGTGCCTAAGGGCAAGCCAGAGTCCGATTTCAGGTGGGGTATTCACAGAGTGGGAAGCAAGCACTGCAGGAGTAAGCTAGGCCAGAAACTGCCCAGCACCCTTCTCACCACCTCTCAAGGTGGCTGCTGGAAACTGGGAGTGGGAGTGGAGGTGGTATCCGGGGAGCTGGAAAGAAAGGTGCGAGGAGGCGGTGTCAGCCTGGATGGCACCATTGAAAACAGCAACTGCCAGCTTCCTGTTTCCGCCGGGGAGATCATTGCGCACAGGCAGAACTTAGCTACGTGGACCTCAGCACCGTTCCCCTATAGCCCCTGAGTGCACTGCGCAGGGCAACGGCCGTGTTCGTGCTTGCTAACCTGCAGTTCGTACGACGCGGGTTGAGTTTTGCTCCGTGTATCGCGGTGCCGGTCAGCTCGTTTCGCCTAGCGCCTATCTCAATGCACGCAGACTGCACTTCCCCAGCTTCTACGCTGACCCGAGACCGGGAGCCAGCAGCTTTGCCCTGGTCTCCCATGAGGGTCCAGCTCCTGCTTTCCCGGGCTGTAGCAGAGAGCTGGATCAGGAGCGGAGCAGCTCCAACAGAAGCGGCCCACTCTCAAACCGCCGCTCCAGGTGGCTGCTTGCCTCGCTACGTAGGCCGCACTGCCGGCCTCCTTGAACGAAAGCTCCCAACAAGAAATGCTCTCTGCCAACTCACCGGAGAAAACGTATGTTCACTCCTGTTGCCCCGGTGCTGAAATGCAGCAGCCCCGTTAGCTCTCTAGTGCCTAAGGGCAAGCCAGAGTCCGATTTCAGGTGTGGTATTCACAGAGTGGGAAGCAAGCACTGCAGGAGTAAGCTAGGCCAGAAACTGCCAGCACCCTTCTCACCACCTCTCAAGGTGGCTGCTGGAAACTGGGAGTGGGAGTGGAGGTGGTATCCGGGGAGCTGGAAAGAAAGGTGCGAGGAGGCGGTGTCAGCCTGGACGGCACCATTGAAAACAGCAACTGCCAGCTTCCTGTTTCCGCCGGGGAGATCATTGCGCACAGGCAGAACTTAGCTACGTGGACCTCAGCACCGTTCCCCTATAGCCCCTGAGTGCACTGCGCAGGGCAACGGCCGTGTTCGTGCTTGCTAACCTGCAGTTCGTACGACGCGGGTTGAGTTTCGCTCCGTGTATCGCGGTGCCGGTCAGCTCGTTTCGCCTAGCGCCTATCTCAATGCACGCAGACTGCACTTCCCCAGCTTCTACGCTGACCCGAGACCGGGAGCCAGCAGCTTTGCCCTGGTCTCCCATGAGGGTCCAGCTCCTGCTTTCCCGGGCTGTAGCAGAGAGCTGGATCAGGAGCGGAGCAGCTCCAACAGAAGCGGCCCACTCTCAAACCGCCGCTCCAGGTGGCTGCTTGCCTCGCAACGTAGGCCGCACTGCCGGCCTCCTTGAACGAAAGCTCCCAACAAGAAATGCTCTCTGCCAACTCACCGGAGAAAACGTATGTTCACTCCTGTTGCCCCAGTGCTGAAATGCAGCAGCCCCGTTAGCTCTCTAGTGCCTAAGGGCAAGCCAGAGTCCGATTTCAGGTGGGGTATTCACAGAGTGGGAACCAAGCACTGCAGGAGTAAGCTAGGCCAGAAACTGCCAGCACCCTTCTCACCACCTCTCAAGGTGGCTGCTGGAAACTGGGAGTGGGAGTGGAGGTGGTATCCGGGGAGCTGGAAAGAAAGGTGCGAGGAGGCGGTGTCAGCCTGGACGGCACCATTGAAAACAGCAACTGCCAGCTTCCTGTTTCCGCCGGGGAGATCATTGTGCACAGGCAGAACTTAGCTACGTGGACCTCAGCACCGTTCCCCTATAGCCCCTGAGTGCACTGCGCAGGGCAACGGCCGTGTTCGTGCTTGCTAACCTGCAGTTCGTACGACGCGGGTTGAGTTTCGCTCCGTGTATCGCGGTGCCGGTCAGCTCGTTTCGCCTAGCGCCTATCTCAATGCACGCAGACTGCACTTCCCCAGCTTCTACGCTGACCCGAGACCGGGAGCCAGCAGCTTTGCCCTGGTCTCCCATGAGGGTCCAGCTCCTGCTTTCCCGGGCTGTAGCAGAGAGCTGGATCAGGAGCGGAGCAGCTCCAACAGAAGCAGACCACTCTCAAACCGCCGCTCCAGGTGGCTGCTTGCCTCGCTACGTAGGCCGCACTGCCGGCCTCCTTGAACGAAAGCTCCCAACAAGAAATGCTCTCTGCCAACTCACCGGAGAAAATGTATGTTCACTCCTGTTGCCCCGGTGCTGAAATGCAGCAGCCCCGTTAGCTCTCTAGTGCCTAAGGGCAAGCCAGAGTCCGATTTCAGGTGGGGTATTCACAGAGTGGGAACCAAGCACTGCAGGAGTAAGCTAGGCCAGAAACTGCCCAGCACCCTTCTCACCACCTCTCAAGGTGGCTGCTGGAAACTGGGAGTGGGAGTGGAGGTGGTATCCGGGGAGCTGGAAAGAAAGGTGCGAGGAGGCGGTGTCAGCCTGGACGGCACCATTGAAAACAGCAACTGCCAGCTTCCTGTTTCCGCCGGGGAGATCATTGTGCACAGGCAGAACTTAGCTACGTGGACCTCAGCACCATTCCAATATAGCCCCTGAGTGCACTGCGCAGGGCAACGGCCGTGTTCGTGCTTGTTAACCTGCAGTTCGTACGACGCGGGTTGAGTTTCGCTCCGTGTATCGCGGTGCCGGTCAGCTCGTTTCGCCTAGCGCCTATCTCAATGCACGCAGACTGCACTTCCCCAGCGTCTACGCTGACCCGAGACCGGGAGCCAGCAGCTTTGCCCTGGTCTCCCATGAGGGTCCAGCTCCTGCTTTCCCGGGCTGTAGCAGAGAGCTGGATCAGGAGCGGAGCAGCTCCAACAGAAGCGGCCCACTCTCAAACCGCCGCTCCAGGTGGCTGCTTGCCTCGCTACGTAGGCCGCACTGCCGGCCTCCTTGAACGAAAGCTGCCAACAAGAAATGCTCTCTGCCAACTCACCGGAGAAAACGTATGTTCACTCCTGTTGCCCCGGTGCTGAAATGCAGCAGCCCCGTTAGCTCTCTAGTGCCTAAGGGCAAGCCAGAGTCCAATTTCAGGTGGGGTATTCACAGAGTGGGAAGCAAGCACTGCAGGAGTAAGCTAGGCCAGAAACTGCCAGCACCCTTCTCACCACCTCTCAAGGTGGCTGCTGGAAACTGGGAGTGGGAGTGGAGGTGGTATCCGGGGAGCTGGAAAGAAAGGTGCGAGGAGGCAGTGTCAGCCATGACGGCACCATTGAAAACAGCAACTGCCAGCTTCCTGTTTCCGCCGGGGAGATCATTGTGCACAGGCAGAACTTAGCTACGTGGACCTCAGCACCATTCCAATATAGCCCCTGAGTGCACTGCGCAGGGCAACGGCCGTGTTCGTGCTTGTTAACCTGCAGTTCGTACGACGCGGGTTGAGTTTCGCTCCGTGTATCGCGGTGCCGGTCAGCTCGTTTCGCCTAGCGCCTATCTCAATGCACGCAGACTGCACTTCCCCAGCTTCTACGCTGACCCGAGACCGGGAGCCAGCAGCTTTGCCCTGGTCTCCCATGAGGGTCCAGCTCCTGCTTTCCCGGGCTGTAGCAGAGAGCTGGATCAGGAGCGGAGCAGCTCCAACAGAAGCGGCCCACTCTCAAACCGCCGCTCCAGGTGGCTGCTTGCCTCGCTACGTAGGCCGCACTGCCGGCCTCCTTGAACGAAAGCTCCCAACAAGAAATGCTCTCTGCCAACTCACCGGAGAAAACGTATGTTCACTCCTGTTGCCCCGGTGCTGAAATGCAGCAGCCCCGTTAGCTCTCTAGTGCCTAAGGGCAAGCCAGAGTCCGATTTCAGGTGGGGTATTCACAGAGTGGGAACCAAGCACTGCAGGAGTAAGCTAGGCCAGAAACTGCCCAGCACCCTTCTCACCACCTCTCAAGGTGGCTGCTGGAAACTGGGAGTGGGAGTGGAGGTGGTATCCGGGGAGCTGGAAAGAAAGGTGCGAGGAGGCGGTGTCAGCCTGGACGGCACCATTGAAAACAGCAACTGCCAGCTTCCTGTTTCCGCCGGGGAGATCATTGCGCAGAGGCAGAACTTAGCTACGTGGACCTCAGCACCGTTCCCCTATAGCCCCTGAGTGCACTGCGCAGGGCAACGGCCGTGTTCGTGCTTGCTAACCTGCAGTTCGTACGACGCGGGTTGAGTTTCGCTCCGTGTATCGCGGTGCCGGTCAGCTCGTTTCGCCTAGCGCCTATCTCAATGCACGCAGACTGCACTTCCCCAGCTTCTACGCTGACCCGAGACCGGGAGCCAGCAGCTTTGCCCTGGTCTCCCATGAGGGTCCAGCTCCTGCTTTCCCGGGCTGTAGCAGAGAGCTGGATCAGGAGCGGAGCAGCTCCAACAGAAGCAGCCCACTCTCAAACCGCCGCTCCAGGTGGCTGCTTGCCTCGCTACGTAGGCCGCACTGCCGGCCTCCTTGAACGAAAGCTCCCAACAAGAAATGCTCTCTGCCAACTCACCGGAGAAAACGTATGTTCACTCTTGTTGCCCTGGTGCTGAAATGCAGCAGCCCCGTTAGCTCTCTAGTGCCTAAGGGCAAGCCAGAGTCCGATTTCAGGTGGGGTATTCACAGAGTGGGAAGCAAGCACTGCAGGAGTAAGCTAGGCCAGAAACTGCCCAGCACCCTTCTCACCACCTCTCAAGGTGGCTGCTGGAAACTGGGAGTGGGAGTGGAGGTGGTATCCGGGGAGCTGGAAAGAAAGGTGCGAGGAGGCGGTGTCAGCCTGGACGGCACCATTGAAAACAGCAACTGCCAGCTTCCTGTTTCCGCCGGGGAGATCATTGCGCACAGGCAGAACTTAGCTACGTGGACCTCAGCACCGTTCCCCTATAGCCCCTGAGTGCACTGCGCAGGGCAACGGCCGTGTTCGTGCTTGCTAACCTGCAGTTCGTACGACGCGGGTTGAGTTTCGCTCCGTGTATCGCGGTGCCGGTCAGCTCGTTTCGCCTAGCGCCTATCTCAATGCACGCAGACTGCACTTCCCCAGCTTCTACGCTGACCCGAGACCGGGAGCCAGCAGCTTTGCCCTGGTCTCCCATGAGGGTCCAGCTCCTGCTTTCCCGGGCTGTAGCAGAGAGCTGGATCAGGAGCGGAGCAGCTCCAACAGAAGCGGCCCACTCTCAAACCGCCGCTCCAGGTGGCTGCTTGCCTCGCTACGTAGGCCGCACTGCCGGCCTCCTTGAACGAAAGCTCCCAACAAGAAATGCTCTCTGCCAACTCACCGGAGAAAACGTATGTTCACTCCTGTTGCCCCGGTGCTGAAATGCAGCAGCCCCGTTAGCTCTCTAGTGCCTAAGGGCAAGCCAGAGTCCGATTTCAGGTGGGGTATTCACAGAGTGGGAAGCAAGCACTGCAGGAGTAAGCTAGGCCAGAAACTGCCCAGCACCCTTCTCACCACCTCTCAAGGTGGCTGCTGGAAACTGGGAGTGGGAGTGGAGGTGGTATCCGGGGAGCTGGAAAGAAAGGTGCGAGGAGGCAGTGTCAGCCATGACGGCACCATTGAAAACAGCAACTGCCAGCTTCCTGTTTCCGCCGGGGAGATCATTGTGCACAGGCAGAACTTAGCTACGTGGACCTCAGCACCATTCCAATATAGCCCCTGAGTGCACTGCGCAGGGCAACGGCCGTGTTCGTGCTTGTTAACCTGCAGTTCGTACGACGCGGGTTGAGTTTCGCTCCGTGTATCGCGGTGCCGGTCAGCTCGTTTTAGCTAGCGCCTATCTCAATGCACGCAGACTGCACTTCCCCAGCTTCTACGCTGACCCGAGACCGGGAGCCAGCAGCTTTGCCCTGGTCTCCCATGAGGGTCCAGCTCCTGCTTTCCCGGGCTGTAGCAGAGAGCTGGATCAGGAGCGGAGCAGCTCCAACAGAAGCAGCCCACTCTCAAACCGCCGCTCCAGGTGGCTGCTTGCCTCGATACGTAGGCCGCACTGCCGGCCTCCTTGAACGAAAGCTCCCAACAAGAAATGCTCTCTGCCAACTCACCGGAGAAAACGTATGTTCACTCCTGTTGCCCCGGTGCTGAAATGCAGCAGCCCCGTTAGCTCTCTAGTGCCTAAGGGCAAGCCAGAGTCCGATTTCAGGTGGGGTATTCACAGAGTGGGAACCAAGCACTGCAGGAGTAAGCTAGGCCAGAAACTGCCAGCACCCTTCTCACCACCTCTCAAGGTGGCTGCTGGAAACTGGGAGTGGGAGTGGAGGTGGTATCCGGGGAGCTGGAAAGAAAGGTGCGAGGAGGCGGTGTCAGCCTGGACGGCACCATTGAAAACAGCAACTGCCAGCTTCCTGTTTCCGCCGGGGAGATCATTGTGCACAGGCAGAACTTAGCTACGTGGACCTCAGCACCGTTCCCCTATAGCCCCTGAGTGCACTGCGCAGGGCAACGGCCGTGTTCGTGCTTGCTAACCTGCAGTTCGTACGACGCGGGTTGAGTTTCGCTCCGTGTATCGCGGTGCCGGTCAGCTCGTTTCGCCTAGCGCCTATCTCAATGCACGCAGACTGCACTTCCCCAGCTTCTACGCTGACCCGAGACCGGGAGCCAGCAGCTTTGCCCTGGTCTCCCATGAGGGTCCAGCTCCTGCTTTCCCGGGCTGTAGCAGAGAGCTGGATCAGGAGCGGAGCAGCTCCAACAGAAGCGGCCCACTCTCAAACCGCCGCTCCAGGTGGCTGCTTGCCTCGCTACGTAGGCCGCACTGCCGGCCTCCTTGAACGAAAGCTCCCAACAAGAAATGCTCTCTGCCAACTCACCGGAGAAAATGTATGTTCACTCCTGTTGCCCCGGTGCTGAAATGCAGCAGCCCCGTTAGCTCTCTAGTGCCTAAGGGCAAGCCAGAGTCCGATTTCAGGTGGGGTATTCACAGAGTGGGAAGCAAGCACTGCAGGAGTAAGCTAGGCCAGAAACTGCCCAGCACCCTTCTCACCACCTCTCCAGGTGGCTGCTGGAAACTGGGAGTGGGAGTGGAGGTGGTATCCGGGGACCTGGAAAGAAAGGTGCGAGGAGGCGGTGTCAGCCTGGAGGGCACCATTGAAAACAGCAACTGCCAGCTTCCTGTTTCCGCCGGGGAGATCATTGCGCACAGGCAGAACTTAGCTACGTGGACCTCAGCACCGTTCCCCTATAGCCCCTGAGTGCACTGCGCAGGGCAACGGCCGTGTTCGTGCTTGCTAACCTGCAGTTCGTACGACGCGGGTTGAGTTTCGCTCCGTGTATCGCGGTGCCGGTCAGCTCGTTTCGCCTAGCGCCTATCTCAATGCACGCAGACTGCACTTCCCCAGCTTCTACGCTGACCCGAGACCGGGAGCCAGCAGCTTTGCCCTGGTCTCCCATGAGGGTCCAGCTCCTGCTTTCCCGGGCTGTAGCAGAGAGCTGGATCAGGAGCGGAGCAGCTCCAACAGAAGCGGCCCACTCTCAAACCGCCGCTCCAGGTGGCTGCTTGCCTCGCTACGTAGGCCGCACTGCCGGCCTCCTTGAACGAAAGCTCCCAACAAGAAATGCTCTCTGCCAACTCACCGGAGAAAACGTATGTTCACTCCTGTTGCCCCGGTGCTGAAATGCAGCAGCCCCGTTAGCTCTCTAGTGCCTAAGGGCAAGCCAGAGTCCGATTTCAGGTGGGGTATTCACAGAGTGGGAACCAAGCACTGCAGGAGTAAGCTAGGCCAGAAACTGCCCAGCACCCTTCTCACCACCTCTCCAGGTGGCTGCTGGAAACTGGGAGTGGGAGTGGAGGTGGTATCCGGGGAGCTGGAAAGAAAGGTGCGAGGAGGCGGTGTCAGCCTGGACGGCACCATTGAAAACAGCAACTGCCAGCTTCCTGTTTCCGCCGGGGAGATCATTGTGCACAGGCAGAACTTAGCTACGTGGACCTCAGCACCGTTCCCCTATAGCCCCTGAGTGCACTGCGCAGGGCAACGGCCGTGTTCGTGCTTGCTAACCTGCAGTTCGTACGACGCGGGTTGAGTTTCGCTCCGTGTATCGCGGTGCCGGTCAGCTCGTTTCGCCTAGCGCCTATCTCAATGCACGCAGACTGCACTTCCCCAGCTTCTACGCTGACCCGAGACCGGGAGCCAGCAGCTTTGCCCTGGTCTCCCATGAGGGTCCAGCTCCTGCTTTCCCGGGCTGTAGCAGAGAGCTGGATCAGGAGCGGAGCAGCTCCAACAGAAGCGGCCCACTCTCAAACCGCCGCTCCAGGTGGCTGCTTGCCTCGCTACGTAGGCCGCACTGCCGGCCTCCTTGAACGAAAGCTCCCAACAAGAAATGCTCTCTGCCAACTCACCGGAGAAAATGTATGTTCACTCCTGTTGCCCCGGTGCTGAAATGCAGCAGCCCCGTTAGCTCTCTAGTGCCTAAGGGCAAGCCAGAGTCCGATTTCAGGTGGGGTATTCACAGAGTGGGAACCAAGCACTGCAGGAGTAAGCTAGGCCAGAAACTGCCCAGCACCCTTCTCACCACCTCTCCAGGTGGCTGCTGGAAACTGGGAGTGGGAGTGGAGGTGGTATCCGGGGAGCTGGAAAGAAAGGTGTGAGGAGGCGGTGTCAGCCTGGACGGCACCATTGAAAACAGCAACTGCCAGCTTCCTGTTTCCGCCGGGGAGATCATTGTGCACAGGCAGAACTTAGCTACGTGGACCTCAGCACCGTTCCCCTATAGCCCCTGAGTGCACTGCGCAGGGCAACGGCCGTGTTCGTGCTTGCTAACCTGCAGTTCGTACGACGCGGGTTGAGTTTCGCTCCGTGTATCGCGGTGCCGGTCAGCTCGTTTCGCCTAGCGCCTATCTCAATGCACGCAGACTGCACTTCCCCAGCTTCTACGCTGACCCGAGACCGGGAGCCAGCAGCTTTGCCCTGGTCTCCCATGAGGGTCCAGCTCCTGCTTTCCCGGGCTGTAGCAGAGAGCTGGATCAGGAGCGGAGCAGCTCCAACAGAAGCGGCCCACTCTCAAACCGCCGCTCCAGGTGGCTGCTTGCCTCGCTACGTAGGCCGCACTGCCGGCCTCCTTGAACGAAAGCTCCCAACAAGAAATGCTCTCTGCCAACTCACCGGAGAAAACGTATGTTCACTCCTGTTGCCCCGGTGCTGAAATGCAGCAGCCCCGTTAGCTCTCTAGTGCCTAAGGGCAAGCCAGAGTCCGATTTCAGGTGGGGTATTCACAGAGTGGGAACCAAGCACTGCAGGAGTAAGCTAGGCCAGAAACTGCCCAGCACCCTTCTCACCACCTCTCCAGGTGGCTGCTGGAAACTGGGAGTGGGAGTGGAGGTGGTATCCGGGGAGCTGGAAAGAAAGGTGCGAGGAGGCGGTGTCAGCCTGGACGGCACCATTGAAAACAGCAACTGCCAGCTTCCTGTTTCCGCCGGGGAGATCATTGTGCACAGGCAGAACTTAGCTACGTGGACCTCAGCACCGTTCCCCTATAGCCCCTGAGTGCACTGCGCAGGGCAACGGCCGTGTTCGTGCTTGCTAACCTGCAGTTCGTACGACGCGGGTTGAGTTTCGCTCCGTGTATCGCGGTGCCGGTCAGCTCGTTTCGCCTAGCGCCTATCTCAATGCACGCAGACTGCACTTCCCCAGCTTCTATGCTGACCCGAGACCGGGAGCCAGCAGCTTTGCCCTGGTCTCCCATGAGGGTCCAGCTCCTGCTTTCCCGGGCTGTAGCAGAGAGCTGGATCAGGAGCGGAGCAGCTCCAACAGAAGCGGCCCACTCTCAAACCGCCGCTCCAGGTGGCTGCTTGCCTCGCTACGTAGGCCGCACTGCCAGCCTCCTTGAACGAAAGCTCCCAACAAGAAATGCTCTCTGCCAACTCACCGGAGAAAACGTATGTTCACTCCTGTTGCCCCGGTGCTGAAATGCAGCAGCCCCGTTAGCTCTCTAGTGCCTAAGGGCAAGCCAGAGTCCGATTTCAGGTGGGGTATTCACAGAGTGGGAAGCAAGCACTGCAGGAGTAAGCTAGGCCAGAAACTGCCCAGCACCCTTCTCACCACCTCTCCAGGTGGCTGCTGGAAACTGGGAGTGGGAGTGGAGGTGGTATCCGGGGAGCTGGAAAGAAAGGTGCGAGGAGGCGGTGTCAGCCTGGACGGCACCATTGAAAACAGCAACTGCCAGCTTCCTGTTTCCGCCGGGGAGATCATTGCGCAGAGGCAGAACTTAGCTACGTGGACCTCAGCACTGTTCCCCTATAGCCCCTGAGTGCACTGCGCAGGGCAACGGCCGTGTTCGTGCTTGCTAACCTGCAGTTCGTACGACGCGGGTTGAGTTTCGCTCCGTGTATCGCGGTGCCGGTCAGCTCGTTTCGCCTAGCGCCTATCTCAATGCACGCAGACTGCACTTCCCCAGCTTCTACGCTGACCCGAGACCGGGAGCCAGCAGCTTTGCCCTGGTCTCCCATGAGGGTCCAGCTCCTGCTTTCCCGGGCTGTAGCAGAGAGCTGGATCAGGAGCGGAGCAGCTCCAACAGAAGCGGCCCACTCTCAAACCGCCGCTCCAGGTGGCTGCTTGCCTCGCTACGTAGGCCGCACTGCCGGCCTCCTTGAACGAAAGCTCCCAACAAGAAATGCTCTCTGCCAACTCACCGGAGAAAACGTATGTTCACTCCTGTTGCCCCGGTGCTGAAATGCAGCAGCCCCATTAGCTCTCTAGTGCCTAAGGGCAAGCCAGAGTCCGATTTCAGGTGGGGTATTCACAGAGTGGGAACCAAGCACTGCAGGAGTAAGCTAGGCCAGAAACTGCCCAGCACCCTTCTCACCACCTCTCCAGGTGGCTGCTGGAAACTGGGAGTGGGAGTGGAGGTGGTATCCGGGGAGCTGGAAAGAAAGGTGCGAGGAGGCGGTGTCAGCCTGGACGGCACCATTGAAAACAGCAACTGCCAGCTTCCTGTTTCCGCCGGGGAGATCATTGCGCACAGGCAGAACTTAGCTACGTGGACCTCAGCACCGTTCCCCTATAGCCCCTGAGTGCACTGCGCAGGGCAACGGCCGTGTTCGTGCTTGCTAACCTGCAGTTCGTACGACGCGGGTTGAGTTTCGCTCCGTGTATCGCGGTGCCGGTCAGCTCGTTTCGCCTAGCGCCTATCTCAATGCACGCAGACTGCACTTCCCCAGCTTCTACGCTGACCCGAGACCGGGAGCCAGCAGCTTTGCCCTGGTCTCCCATGAGGGTCCAGCTCCTGCTTTCCCGGGCTGTAGCAGAGAGCTGGATCAGGAGCGGAGCAGCTCCAACAGAAGCGGCCCACTCTCAAACCGCCGCTCCAGGTGGCTGCTTGCCTCGCTACGTAGGCCGCACTGCCGGCCTCCTTGAACGAAAGCTCCCAACAAGAAATGCTCTCTGCCAACTCACCGGAGAAAACGTATGTTCACTCCTGTTGCCCCGGTGCTGAAATGCAGCAGCCCCGTTAGCTCTCTAGTGCCTAAGGGCAAGCCAGAGTCCGATTTCAGGTGGGGTATTCACAGAGTGGGAACCAAGCACTGCAGGAGTAAGCTAGGCCAGAAACTGCCCAGCACCCTTCTCACCACCTCTCCAGGTGGCTGCTGGAAACTGGGAGTGGGAGTGGAGGTGGTATCCGGGGAGCTGGAAAGAAAGGTGCGAGGAGGCGGTGTCAGCCTGGACGGCACCATTGAAAACAGCAACTGCCAGCTTCCTGTTTCCGCCGGGGAGATCATTGCGCACAGGCAGAACTTAGCTACGTGGACCTCAGCACCGTTCCCCTATAGCCCCTGAGTGCACTGCGCAGGGCAACGGCCGTGTTCGTGCTTGCTAACCTGCAGTTCGTACGACGCGGGTTGAGTTTCGCTCCGTGTATCGCGGTGCCGGTCAGCTCGTTTCGCCTAGCGCCTATCTCAATGCACGCAGACTGCACTTCCCCAGCTTCTACGCTGACCCGAGACCGGGAGCCAGCAGCTTTGCCCTGGTCTCCCATGAGGGTCCAGCTCCTGCTTTCCCGGGCTGTAGCAGAGAGCTGGATCAGGAGCGGAGCAGCTCCAACAGAAGCGGCCCACTCTCAAACCGCCGCTCCAGGTGGCTGCTTGCCTCGCTACGTAGGCCGCACTGCCGGCCTCCTTGAACGAAAGCTCCCAACAAGAAATGCTCTCTGCCAACTCACCGGAGAAAACGTATGTTCACTCCTGTTGCCCCGGTGCTGAAATGCAGCAGCCCCGTTAGCTCTCTAGTGCCTAAGGGCAAGCCAGAGTCCGATTTCAGGTGGGGTATTCACAGAGTGGGAACCAAGCACTGCAGGAGTAAGCTAGGCCAGAAACTGCCCAGCACCCTTCTCACCACCTCTCCAGGTGGCTGCTGGAAACTGGGAGTGGGAGTGGAGGTGGTATCCGGGGAGCTGGAAAGAAAGGTGCGAGGAGGCGGTGTCAGCCTGGACGGCACCATTGAAAACAGCAACTGCCAGCTTCCTGTTTCCGCCGGGGAGATCATTGCGCAGAGGCAGAACTTAGCTACGTGGACCTCAGCACCGTTCCCCTATAGCCCCTGAGTGCGCTGGGCAGGGCAACGGCCGTGTTCGTGCTTGCTAACCTGCAGTTCGTACGACGCGGGTTGAGTTTCGCTCCGTGTATCGCGGTGCCGGTCAGCTCGTTTCGCCTAGCGCCTATCTCAATGCACGCAGACTGCACTTCCCCAGCTTCTACGCTGACCCGAGACCGGGAGCCAGCAGCTTTGCCCTGGTCTCCCATGAGGGTCCAGCTCCTGCTTTCCCGGGCTGTAGCAGAGAGCTGGATCAGGAGCGGAGCAGCTCCAACAGAAGCGGCCCACTCTCAAACCGCCGCTCCAGGTGGCTGCTTGCCTCGCTACGTAGGCCGCACTGCCGGCCTCCTTGAACGAAAGCTCCCAACAAGAAATGCTCTCTGCCAACTCACCGGAGAAAACGTATGTTCACTCCTGTTGCCCCGGTGCTGAAATGCAGCAGCCCCGTTAGCTCTCTAGTGCCTAAGGGCAAGCCAGAGTCCGATTTCAGGTGGGGTATTCACAGAGTGGGAACCAAGCACTGCAGGAGTAAGCTAGGCCAGAAACTGCCCAGCACCCTTCTCACCACCTCTCAAGGTGGCTGCTGGAAACTGGGAGTGGGAGTGGAGGTGGTATCCGGGGAGCTGGAAAGAAAGGTGCGAGGAGGCGGTGTCAGCCTGGACGGCACCATTGAAAACAGCAACTGTCAGCTTCCTGTTTCCGCCGGGGAGATCATTGTGCACAGGCAGAACTTAGCTACGTGGACCTCAGCACCGTTCCCCTATAGCCCCTGAGTGCACTGCGCAGGGCAACGGCCGTGTTCGTGCTTGCTAACCTGCAGTTCGTACGACGCGGGTTGAGTTTCGCTCCGTGTATCGCGGTGCCGGTCAGCTCGTTTCGCCTAGCGCCTATCTCAATGCACGCAGACTGCACTTCCCCAGCTTCTACGCTGACCCGAGACCGGGAGCCAGCAGCTTTGCCCTGGTCTCCCATGAGGGTCCAGCTCCTGCTTTCCCGGGCTGTAGCAGAGAGCTGGATCAGGAGCGGAGCAGCTCCAACAGAAGCGGCCCACTCTCAAACCGCCGCTCCAGGTGGCTGCTTGCCTCGCTACGTAGGCCGCACTGCCGGCCTCCTTGAACGAAAGCTCCCAACAAGAAATGCTCTCTGCCAACTCACCGGAGAAAACGTATGTTCACTCCTGTTGCCCCGGTGCTGAAATGCAGCAGCCCCGTTAGCTCTCTAGTGCCTAAGGGCAAGCCAGAGTCCGATTTCAGGTGGGGTATTCACAGAGTGGGAACCAAGCACTGCAGGAGTAAGCTAGGCCAGAAACTGCCCAGCACCCTTCTCACCACCTCTCAAGGTGGCTGCTGGAAACTGGGAGTGGGAGTGGAGGTGGTATCCGGGGAGCTGGAAAGAAAGGTGCGAGGAGGCGGTGTCAGCCTGGACGGCACCATTGAAAACAGCAACTGCCAGCTTCCTGTTTCCGCCGGGGAGATCATTGCGCACAGGCAGAACTTAGCTACGTGGACCTCAGCACCGTTCCCCTATAGCCCCTGAGTGCACTGCGCAGGGCAACGGCCGTGTTCGTGCTTGCTAACCTGCAGTTCGTACGACGCGGGTTGAGTTTCGCTCCGTGTATCGCGGTGCCGGTCAGCTCGTTTCGCCTAGCGCCTATCTCAATGCACGCAGACTGCACTTCCCCAGCTTCTACGCTGACCCGAGACCGGGAGCCAGCAGCTTTGCCCTGGTCTCCCATGAGGGTCCAGCTCCTGCTTTCCCGGGCTGTAGCAGAGAGCTGGATCAGGAGCGGAGCAGCTCCAACAGAAGCGGCCCACTCTCAAACCGCCGCTCCAGGTGGCTGCTTGCCTCGCTACGTAGGCCGCACTGCCGGCCTCCTTGAACGAAAGCTCCCAACAAGAAATGCTCTCTGCCAACTCACCGGAGAAAACGTATGTTCACTCCTGTTGCCCCGGTGCTGAAATGCAGCAGCCCCGTTAGCTCTCTAGTGCCTAAGGGCAAGCCAGAGTCCGATTTCAGGTGGGGTATTCACAGAGTGGGAACCAAGCACTGCAGGAGTAAGCTAGGCCAGAAACTGCCCAGCACCCTTCTCACCACCTCTCCAGGTGGCTGCTGGAAACTGGGAGTGGGAGTGGAGGTGGTATCCGGGGAGCTGGAAAGAAAGGTGCGAGGAGGCGGTGTCAGCCTGGACGGCACCATTGAAAACAGCAACTGCCAGCTTCCTGTTTCCGCCGGGGAGATCATTGCGCAGAGGCAGAACTTAGCTACGTGGACCTCAGCACCGTTCCCCTATAGCCCCTGAGTGCGCTGGGCAGGGCAACGGCCGTGTTCGTGCTTGCTAACCTGCAGTTCGTACGACGCGGGTTGAGTTTCGCTCCGTGTATCGCGGTGCCGGTCAGCTCGTTTCGCCTAGCGCCTATCTCAATGCACGCAGACTGCACTTCCCCAGCTTCTACGCTGACCCGAGACCGGGAGCCAGCAGCTTTGCCCTGGTCTCCCATGAGGGTCCAGCTCCTGCTTTCCCGGGCTGTAGCAGAGAGCTGGATCAGGAGCGGAGCAGCTCCAACAGAAGCGGCCCACTCTCAAACCGCCGCTCCAGGTGGCTGCTTGCCTCGCTACGTAGGCCGCACTGCCGGCCTCCTTGAACGAAAGCTCCCAACAAGAAATGCTCTCTGCCAACTCACCGGAGAAAACGTATGTTCACTCCTGTTGCCCCGGTGCTGAAATGCAGCAGCCCCGTTAGCTCTCTAGTGCCTAAGGGCAAGCCAGAGTCCGATTTCAGGTGGGGTATTCACAGAGTGGGAACCAAGCACTGCAGGAGTAAGCTAGGCCAGAAACTGCCCAGCACCCTTCTCACCACCTCTCAAGGTGGCTGCTGGAAACTGGGAGTGGGAGTGGAGGTGGTATCCGGGGAGCTGGAAAGAAAGGTGCGAGGAGGCGGTGTCAGCCTGGACGGCACCATTGAAAACAGCAACTGTCAGCTTCCTGTTTCCGCCGGGGAGATCATTGTGCACAGGCAGAACTTAGCTACGTGGACCTCAGCACCGTTCCCCTATAGCCCCTGAGTGCACTGCGCAGGGCAACGGCCGTGTTCGTGCTTGCTAACCTGCAGTTCGTACGACGCGGGTTGAGTTTCGCTCCGTGTATCGCGGTGCCGGTCAGCTCGTTTCGCCTAGCGCCTATCTCAATGCACGCAGACTGCACTTCCCCAGCTTCTACGCTGACCCGAGACCGGGAGCCAGCAGCTTTGCCCTGGTCTCCCATGAGGGTCCAGCTCCTGCTTTCCCGGGCTGTAGCAGAGAGCTGGATCAGGAGCGGAGCAGCTCCAACAGAAGCGGCCCACTCTCAAACCGCCGCTCCAGGTGGCTGCTTGCCTCGCTACGTAGGTCGCACTGCCGGCCTCCTTGAACGAAAGCTCCCAACAAGAAATGCTCTCTGCCAACTCACCGGAGAAAACGTATGTTCACTCCTGTTGCCCCGGTGCTGAAATGCAGCAGCCCCGTTAGCTCTCTAGTGCCTAAGGGCAAGCCAGAGTCCGATTTCAGGTGGGGTATTCACAGAGTGGGAACCAAGCACTGCAGGAGTAAGCTAGGCCAGAAACTGCCCAGCACCCTTCTCACCACCTCTCAAGGTGGCTGCTGGAAACTGGGAGTGGGAGTGGAGGTGGTATCCGGGGAGCTGGAAAGAAAGGTGCGAGGAGGCGGTGTCAGCCTGGACGGCACCATTGAAAACAGCAACTGCCAGCTTCCTGTTTCCGCCGGGGAGATCATTGCGCACAGGCAGAACTTAGCTACGTGGACCTCAGCACCGTTCCCCTATAGCCCCTGAGTGCACTGCGCAGGGCAACGGCCGTGTTCGTGCTTGCTAACCTGCAGTTCGTACGACGCGGGTTGAGTTTCGCTCCGTGTATCGCGGTGCCGGTCAGCTCGTTTCGCCTAGCGCCTATCTCAATGCACGCAGACTGCACTTCCCCAGCTTCTACGCTGACCCGAGACCGGGAGCCAGCAGCTTTGCCCTGGTCTCCCATGAGGGTCCAGCTCCTGCTTTCCCGGGCTGTAGCAGAGAGCTGGATCAGGAGCGGAGCAGCTCCAACAGAAGCGGCCCACTCTCAAACCGCCGCTCCAGGTGGCTGCTTGCCTCGCTACGTAGGCCGCACTGCCGGCCTCCTTGAACGAAAGCTCCCAACAAGAAATGCTCTCTGCCAACTCACCGGAGAAAACGTATGTTCACTCCTGTTGCCCCGGTGCTGAAATGCAGCAGCCCCGTTAGCTCTCTAGTGCCTAAGGGCAAGCCAGAGTCCGATTTCAGGTGGGGTATTCACAGAGTGGGAACCAAGCACTGCAGGAGTAAGCTAGGCCAGAAACTGCCCAGCACCCTTCTCACCACCTCTCAAGGTGGCTGCTGGAAACTGGGAGTGGGAGTGGAGGTGGTATCCGGGGAGCTGGAAAGAAAGGTGCGAGGAGGCGGTGTCAGCCTGGACGGCACCATTGAAAACAGCAACTGCCAGCTTCCTGTTTCCGCCGGGGAGATCATTGCGCACAGGCAGAACTTAGCTACGTGGACCTCAGCACCGTTCCCCTATAGCCCCTGAGTGCACTGCGCAGGGCAACGGCCGTGTTCGTGCTTGCTAACCTGCAGTTCGTACGACGCGGGTTGAGTTTCGCTCCGTGTATCGCGGTGCCGGTCAGCTCGTTTCGCCTAGCGCCTATCTCAATGCACGCAGACTGCACTTCCCCAGCTTCTACGCTGACCCGAGACCGGGAGCCAGCAGCTTTGCCCTGGTCTCCCATGAGGGTCCAGCTCCTGCTTTCCCGGGCTGTAGCAGAGAGCTGGATCAGGAGCGGAGCAGCTCCAACAGAAGCGGCCCACTCTCAAACCGCCGCTCCAGGTGGCTGCTTGCCTCGCTACGTAGGCCGCACTGCCGGCCTCCTTGAACGAAAGCTCCCAACAAGAAATGCTCTCTGCCAACTCACCGGAGAAAACGTATGTTCACTCCTGTTGCCCCGGTGCTGAAATGCAGCAGCCCCGTTAGCTCTCTAGTGCCTAAGGGCAAGCCAGAGTCCGATTTCAGGTGGGGTATTCACAGAGTGGGAACCAAGCACTGCAGGAGTAAGCTAGGCCAGAAACTGCCCAGCACCCTTCTCACCACCTCTCCAGGTGGCTGCTGGAAACTGGGAGTGGGAGTGGAGGTGGTATCCGGGGAGCTGGAAAGAAAGGTGCGAGGAGGCGGTGTCAGCCTGGACGGCACCATTGAAAACAGCAACTGCCAGCTTCCTGTTTCCGCCGGGGAGATCATTGCGCACAGGCAGAACTTAGCTACGTGGACCTCAGCACCGTTCCCCTATAGCCCCTGAGTGCACTGCGCAGGGCAACGGCCGTGTTCGTGCTTGCTAACCTGCAGTTCGTACGACGCGGGTTGAGTTTCGCTCCGTGTATCGCGGTGCCGGTCAGCTCGTTTCGCCTAGCGCCTATCTCAATGCACGCAGACTGCACTTCCCCAGCTTCTACGCTGACCCGAGACCGGGAGCCAGCAGCTTTGCCCTGGTCTCCCATGAGGGTCCAGCTCCTGCTTTCCCGGGCTGTAGCAGAGAGCTGGATCAGGAGCGGAGCAGCTCCAACAGAAGCGGCCCACTCTCAAACCGCCGCTCCAGGTGGCTGCTTGCCTCGCTACGTAGGCCGCACTGCCGGCCTCCTTGAACGAAAGCTCCCAACAAGAAATGCTCTCTGCCAACTCACCGGAGAAAACGTATGTTCACTCCTGTTGCCCCGGTGCTGAAATGCAGCAGCCCCGTTAGCTCTCTAGTGCCTAAGGGCAAGCCAGAGTCCGATTTCAGGTGGGGTATTCACAGAGTGGGAACCAAGCACTGCAGGAGTAAGCTAGGCCAGAAACTGCCCAGCACCCTTCTCACCACCTCTCCAGGTGGCTGCTGGAAACTGGGAGTGGGAGTGGAGGTGGTATCCGGGGAGCTGGAAAGAAAGGTGCGAGGAGGCGGTGTCAGCCTGGACGGCACCATTGAAAACAGCAACTGCCAGCTTCCTGTTTCCGCCGGGGAGATCATTGCGCAGAGGCAGAACTTAGCTACGTGGACCTCAGCACCGTTCCCCTATAGCCCCTGAGTGCGCTGGGCAGGGCAACGGCCGTGTTCGTGCTTGCTAACCTGCAGTTCGTACGACGCGGGTTGAGTTTCGCTCCGTGTATCGCGGTGCCGGTCAGCTCGTTTCGCCTAGCGCCTATCTCAATGCACGCAGACTGCACTTCCCCAGCTTCTACGCTGACCCGAGACCGGGAGCCAGCAGCTTTGCCCTGGTCTCCCATGAGGGTCCAGCTCCTGCTTTCCCGGGCTGTAGCAGAGAGCTGGATCAGGAGCGGAGCAGCTCCAACAGAAGCGGCCCACTCTCAAACCGCCGCTCCAGGTGGCTGCTTGCCTCGCTACGTAGGCCGCACTGCCGGCCTCCTTGAACGAAAGCTCCCAACAAGAAATGCTCTCTGCCAACTCACCGGAGAAAACGTATGTTCACTCCTGTTGCCCCGGTGCTGAAATGCAGCAGCCCCGTTAGCTCTCTAGTGCCTAAGGGCAAGCCAGAGTCCGATTTCAGGTGGGGTATTCACAGAGTGGGAACCAAGCACTGCAGGAGTAAGCTAGGCCAGAAACTGCCCAGCACCCTTCTCACCACCTCTCAAGGTGGCTGCTGGAAACTGGGAGTGGGAGTGGAGGTGGTATCCGGGGAGCTGGAAAGAAAGGTGCGAGGAGGCGGTGTCAGCCTGGACGGCACCATTGAAAACAGCAACTGTCAGCTTCCTGTTTCCGCCGGGGAGATCATTGTGCACAGGCAGAACTTAGCTACGTGGACCTCAGCACCGTTCCCCTATAGCCCCTGAGTGCACTGCGCAGGGCAACGGCCGTGTTCGTGCTTGCTAACCTGCAGTTCGTACGACGCGGGTTGAGTTTCGCTCCGTGTATCGCGGTGCCGGTCAGCTCGTTTCGCCTAGCGCCTATCTCAATGCACGCAGACTGCACTTCCCCAGCTTCTACGCTGACCCGAGACCGGGAGCCAGCAGCTTTGCCCTGGTCTCCCATGAGGGTCCAGCTCCTGCTTTCCCGGGCTGTAGCAGAGAGCTGGATCAGGAGCGGAGCAGCTCCAACAGAAGCGGCCCACTCTCAAACCGCCGCTCCAGGTGGCTGCTTGCCTCGCTACGTAGGTCGCACTGCCGGCCTCCTTGAACGAAAGCTCCCAACAAGAAATGCTCTCTGCCAACTCACCGGAGAAAACGTATGTTCACTCCTGTTGCCCCGGTGCTGAAATGCAGCAGCCCCGTTAGCTCTCTAGTGCCTAAGGGCAAGCCAGAGTCCGATTTCAGGTGGGGTATTCACAGAGTGGGAACCAAGCACTGCAGGAGTAAGCTAGGCCAGAAACTGCCCAGCACCCTTCTCACCACCTCTCAAGGTGGCTGCTGGAAACTGGGAGTGGGAGTGGAGGTGGTATCCGGGGAGCTGGAAAGAAAGGTGCGAGGAGGCGGTGTCAGCCTGGACGGCACCATTGAAAACAGCAACTGCCAGCTTCCTGTTTCCGCCGGGGAGATCATTGCGCACAGGCAGAACTTAGCTACGTGGACCTCAGCACCGTTCCCCTATAGCCCCTGAGTGCACTGCGCAGGGCAACGGCCGTGTTCGTGCTTGCTAACCTGCAGTTCGTACGACGCGGGTTGAGTTTCGCTCCGTGTATCGCGGTGCCGGTCAGCTCGTTTCGCCTAGCGCCTATCTCAATGCACGCAGACTGCACTTCCCCAGCTTCTACGCTGACCCGAGACCGGGAGCCAGCAGCTTTGCCCTGGTCTCCCATGAGGGTCCAGCTCCTGCTTTCCCGGGCTGTAGCAGAGAGCTGGATCAGGAGCGGAGCAGCTCCAACAGAAGCGGCCCACTCTCAAACCGCCGCTCCAGGTGGCTGCTTGCCTCGCTACGTAGGCCGCACTGCCGGCCTCCTTGAACGAAAGCTCCCAACAAGAAATGCTCTCTGCCAACTCACCGGAGAAAACGTATGTTCACTCCTGTTGCCCCGGTGCTGAAATGCAGCAGCCCCGTTAGCTCTCTAGTGCCTAAGGGCAAGCCAGAGTCCGATTTCAGGTGGGGTATTCACAGAGTGGGAACCAAGCACTGCAGGAGTAAGCTAGGCCAGAAACTGCCCAGCACCCTTCTCACCACCTCTCAAGGTGGCTGCTGGAAACTGGGAGTGGGAGTGGAGGTGGTATCCGGGGAGCTGGAAAGAAAGGTGCGAGGAGGCGGTGTCAGCCTGGACGGCACCATTGAAAACAGCAACTGCCAGCTTCCTGTTTCCGCCGGGGAGATCATTGCGCACAGGCAGAACTTAGCTACGTGGACCTCAGCACCGTTCCCCTATAGCCCCTGAGTGCACTGCGCAGGGCAACGGCCGTGTTCGTGCTTGCTAACCTGCAGTTCGTACGACGCGGGTTGAGTTTCGCTCCGTGTATCGCGGTGCCGGTCAGCTCGTTTCGCCTAGCGCCTATCTCAATGCACGCAGACTGCACTTCCCCAGCTTCTACGCTGACCCGAGACCGGGAGCCAGCAGCTTTGCCCTGGTCTCCCATGAGGGTCCAGCTCCTGCTTTCCCGGGCTGTAGCAGAGAGCTGGATCAGGAGCGGAGCAGCTCCAACAGAAGCGGCCCACTCTCAAACCGCCGCTCCAGGTGGCTGCTTGCCTCGCTACGTAGGCCGCACTGCCGGCCTCCTTGAACGAAAGCTCCCAACAAGAAATGCTCTCTGCCAACTCACCGGAGAAAACGTATGTTCACTCCTGTTGCCCCGGTGCTGAAATGCAGCAGCCCCGTTAGCTCTCTAGTGCCTAAGGGCAAGCCAGAGTCCGATTTCAGGTGGGGTATTCACAGAGTGGGAACCAAGCACTGCAGGAGTAAGCTAGGCCAGAAACTGCCCAGCACCCTTCTCACCACCTCTCCAGGTGGCTGCTGGAAACTGGGAGTGGGAGTGGAGGTGGTATCCGGGGAGCTGGAAAGAAAGGTGCGAGGAGGCGGTGTCAGCCTGGACGGCACCATTGAAAACAGCAACTGCCAGCTTCCTGTTTCCGCCGGGGAGATCATTGTGCACAGGCAGAACTTAGCTACGTGGACCTCAGCACCGTTCCCCTATAGCCCCTGAGTGCACTGCGCAGGGCAACGGCCGTGTTCGTGCTTGCTAACCTGCAGTTCGTACGACGCGGGTTGAGTTTCGCTCCGTGTATCGCGGTGCCGGTCAGCTCGTTTCGCCTAGCGCCTATCTCAATGCACGCAGACTGCACTTCCCCAGCTTCTACGCTGACCCGAGACCGGGAGCCAGCAGCTTTGCCCTGGTCTCCCATGAGGGTCCAGCTCCTGCTTTCCCGGGCTGTAGCAGAGAGCTGGATCAGGAGCGGAGCAGCTCCAACAGAAGCGGCCCCACTCTCAAACCGCCGCTCCAGGTGGCTGCTTGCCTCGCAACGTAGGCCGCACTGCCGGCCTCCTTGAACGAAAGCTCCCAACAAGAAATGCTCTCTGCCAACTCACCGGAGAAAACGTATGTTCACTCTTGTTGCCCTGGTGCTGAAATGCAGCAGCCCCGTTAGCTCTCTAGTGCCTAAGGGCAAGCCAGAGTCCGATTTCAGGTGGGGTATTCACAGAGTGGGAAGCAAGCACTGCAGGAGTAAGCTAGGCCAGAAACTGCCCAGCACCCTTCTCACCACCTCTCCAGGTGGCTGCTGGAAACTGGGAGTGGGAGTGGAGGTGGTATCCGGGGAGCTGGAAAGAAAGGTGCGAGGAGGCGGTGTCAGCCTGGACGGCACCATTGAAAACAGCAACTGCCAGCTTCCTGTTTCCGCCGGGGAGATCATTGCGCACAGGCAGAACTTAGCTACGTGGACCTCAGCACCGTTCCCCTATAGCCCCTGAGTGCACTGGGCAGGGCAACGGCCGTGTTCGTGCTTGCTAACCTGCAGTTCGTACGACGCGGGTTGAGTTTCGCTCCGTGTATCGCGGTGCCGGTCAGCTCGTTTCGCCTAGCGCCTATCTCAATGCACGCAGACTGCACTTCCCCAGCTTCTACGCTGACCCGAGACCGGGAGCCAGCAGCTTTGCCCTGGTCTCCCATGAGGGTCCAGCTCCTGCTTTCCCGGGCTGTAGCAGAGAGCTGGATCAGGAGCGGAGCAGCTCCAACAGAAGCGGCCCACTCTCAAACCGCCGCTCCAGGTGGCTGCTTGCCTCGCTACGTAGGCCGCACTGCCGGCCTCCTTGAACGAAAGCTCCCAACAAGAAATGCTCTCTGCCAACTCACCGGAGAAAACGTATGTTCACTCCTGTTGCCCCGGTGCTGAAATGCAGCAGCCCCGTTAGCTCTCTAGTGCCTAAGGGCAAGCCAGAGTCCGATTTCAGGTGGGGTATTCACAGAGTGGGAACCAAGCACTGCAGGAGTAAGCTAGGCCAGAAACTGCCCAGCACCCTTCTCACCACCTCTCCAGGTGGCTGCTGGAAACTGGGAGTGGGAGTGGAGGTGGTATCCGGGGAGCTGGAAAGAAAGGTGCGAGGAGGCGGTGTCAGCCTGGACGGCACCATTGAAAACAGCAACTGCCAGCTTCCTGTTTCCGCCGGTGAGATCATTGAGCACAGGCAGAACTTAGCTACGTGGACCTCAGCACCGTTCCCCTAGAGCCCCTGAGTGCACTGCGCAGGGCAACGGCCGTGTTCGTGCTTGCTAACCTGCAGTTCGTACGACGTGGGTTGAGTTTCGCTCCGTGTATCGCGGTGCCGGTCAGCTCGTTTCGCCTAGCGCCTATCTCAATGCACGCAGACTGCACTTCCCCAGCTTCTACGCTGACCCGAGACCGGGAGCCAGCAGCTTTGCCCTGGTCTCCCATGAGGGTCCAGCTCCTGCTTTCCCGGGCTGTAGCAGAGAGCTGGATCAGGAGCGGAGCAGCTCCAACAGAAGCGGCCCACTCTCAAACCGCCGCTCCAGGTGGCTGCTTGCCTCGCTACGTAGGCCGCACTGCCGGCCTCCTTGAACGAAAGCTCCAACAAGAAATGCTCTCTGCCAACTCACCGGAGAAAATGTATGTTCACTCCTGTTGCCCCGGTGCTGAAATGCAGCAGCCCCGTTAGCTCTCTAGTGCCTAAGGGCAAGCCAGAGTCCGATTTCAGGTGGGGTATTCACAGAGTGGGAACCAAGCACTGCAGGAGTAAGCTAGGCCAGAAACTGCCCAGCACCCTTCTCACCACCTCTCCAGGTGGCTGCTGGAAACTGGGAGTGGGAGTGGAGGTGGTATCCGGGGAGCTGGAAAGAAAGGTGCGAGGAGGCGGTGTCAGCCTGGACGGCACCATTGAAAACAGCAACTGCCAGCTTCCTGTTTCCGCCGGGGAGATCATTGTGCACAGGCAGAACTTAGCTACGTGGACCTCAGCACCGTTCCCCTATAGCCCCTGAGTGCACTGCGCAGGGCAACGGCCGTGTTCGTGCTTGCTAACCTGCAGTTCGTACGACGCGGGTTGAGTTTCGCTCCGTGTATCGCGGTGCCGGTCAGCTCGTTTCGCCTAGCGCCTATCTCAATGCACGCAGACTGCACTTCCCCAGCTTCTACGCTGACCCGAGACCGGGAGCCAGCAGCTTTGCCCTGGTCTCCCATGAGGGTCCAGCTCCTGCTTTCCCGGGCTGTAGCAGAGAGCTGGATCAGGAGCGGAGCAGCTCCAACAGAAGCGGCCCACTCTCAAACCGCCGCTCCAGGTGGCTGCTTGCCTCGCTACGTAGGCCGCACTGCCGGCCTCCTTGAACGAAAGCTCCCAACAAGAAATGCTCTCTGCCAACTCACCGGAGAAAATGTATGTTCACTCCTGTTGCCCCGGTGCTGAAATGCAGCAGCCCCGTTAGCTCTCTAGTGCCTAAGGGCAAGCCAGAGTCCGATTTCAGGTGGGGTATTCACAGAGTGGGAAGCAAGCACTGCAGGAGTAAGCTAGGCCAGAAACTGCCCAGCACCCTTCTCACCACCTCTCCAGGTGGCTGCTGGAAACTGGGAGTGGGAGTGGAGGTGGTATCCGGGGAGCTGGAAAGAAAGGTGCGAGGAGGCGGTGTCAACCTGGACGGCACCATTGAAAACAGCAACTGCCAGCTTCCTGTTTCCGCCGGGGAGATCATTGCGCACAGGCAGAACTTAGCTACGTGGACCTCAGCACCGTTCCCCTATAGCCCCTGAGTGCACTGCGCAGGGCAACGGCCGTGTTCGTGCTTGCTAACCTGCAGTTCGTACGACGCGGTTGAGTTTCGCTCCGTGTATCGCGGTGCCGGCCAGCTCGTTTCGCCTAGCGCCTATCTCAATGCACGCAGACTGCACTTCCCCAGCTTCTACGCTGACCCGAGACCGGGAGCCAGCAGCTTTGCCCTGGTCTCCCATGAGGGTCCAGCTCCTGCTTTCCCGGGCTGTAGCAGAGAGCTGGATCAGGAGCGGAGCAGCTCCAACAGAAGCGGCCCACTCTCAAACCGCCGCTCCAGGTGGCTGCTTGCCTCGCTACGTAGGCCGCACTGCCGGCCTCCTTGAACGAAAGCTCCCAACAAGAAATGCTCTCTGCCAACTCACCGGAGAAAATGTATGTTCACTCCTGTTGCCCCGGTGCTGAAATGCAGCAGCCCCGTTAGCTCTCTAGTGCCTAAGGGCAAGCCAGAGTCCGATTTCAGGTGGGGTATTCACAGAGTGGGAAGCAAGCACTGCAGGAGTAAGCTAGGCCAGAAACTGCCCAGCACCCTTCTCACCACCTCTCAAGGTGGCTGCTGGAAACTGGGAGTGGGAGTGGAGGTGGTATCCGGGGAGCTGGAAAGAAAGGTGCGAGGAGGCGGTGTCAGCCTGGACGGCACCATTGAAAACAGCAACTGCCAGCTTCCTGTTTCCGCCGGGGAGATCATTGTGCACAGGCAGAACTTAGCTACGTGGACCTCAGCACCGTTCCCCTATAGCCCCTGAGTGCACTGCGCAGGGCAACGGCCGTGTTCGTGCTTGCTAACCTGCAGTTCGTACGACGCGGGTTGAGTTTCGCTCCGTGTATCGCGGTGCCGGTCAGCTCGTTTCGCCTAGCGCCTATCTCAATGCACGCAGACTGCACTTCCCCAGCTTCTACGCTGACCCGAGACCGGGAGCCAGCAGCTTTGCCCTGGTCTCCCATGAGGGTCCAGCTCCTGCTTTCCCGGGCTGTAGCAGAGAGCTGGATCAGGAGCGGAGCAGCTCCAACAGAAGCGGCCCACTCTCAAACCGCCGCTCCAGGTGGCTGCTTGCCTCGCTACGTAGGCCGCACTGCCGGCCTCCTTGAACGAAAGCTCCCAACAAGAAATGCTCTCTGCCAACTCACCGGAGAAAACGTATGTTCACTCCTGTTGCCCCGGTGCTGAAATGCAGCAGCCCCGTTAGCTCTCTAGTGCCTAAGGGCAAGCCAGAGTCCGATTTCAGGTGGGGTATTCACAGAGTGGGAACCAAGCACTGCAGGAGTAAGCTAGGCCAGAAACTGCCCAGCACCCTTCTCACCACCTCTCCAGGTGGCTGCTGGAAACTGGGAGTGGGAGTGGAGGTGGTATCCGGGGAGCTGGAAAGAAAGGTGCGAGGAGGCGGTGTCAGCCTGGACGGCACCATTGAAAACAGCAACTGCCAGCTTCCTGTTTCCGCCGGGGAGATCATTGTGCACAGGCAGAACTTAGCTACGTGGACCTCAGCACCGTTCCCCTATAGCCCCTGAGTGCACTGCGCAGGGCAACGGCCGTGTTCGTGCTTGCTAACCTGCAGTTCGTACGACGCGGGTTGAGTTTCGCTCCGTGTATCGCGGTGCCGGTCAGCTCGTTTCGCCTAGCGCCTATCTCAATGCACGCAGACTGCACTTCCCCAGCTTCTACGCTGACCCGAGACCGGGAGCCAGCAGCTTTGCCCTGGTCTCCCATGAGGGTCCAGCTCCTGCTTTCCCGGGCTGTAGCAGAGAGCTGGATCAGGAGCGGAGCAGCTCCAACAGAAGCGGCCCACTCTCAAACCGCCGCTCCAGGTGGCTGCTTGCCTCGCTACGTAGGCCGCACTGCCGGCCTCCTTGAACGAAAGCTCCCAACAAGAAATGCTCTCTGCCAACTCACCGGAGAAAATGTATGTTCACTCCTGTTGCCCCGGTGCTGAAATGCAGCAGCCCCGTTAGCTCTCTAGTGCCTAAGGGCAAGCCAGAGTCCGATTTCAGGTGGGGTATTCACAGAGTGGGAAGCAAGCACTGCAGGAGTAAGCTAGGCCAGAAACTGCCCAGCACCCTTCTCACCACCTCTCCAGGTGGCTGCTGGAAACTGGGAGTGGGAGTGGAGGTGGTATCCGGGGAGCTGGAAAGAAAGGTGCGAGGAGGCGGTGTCAGCCTGGACGGCACCATTGAAAACAGCAACTGCCAGCTTCCTGTTTCCGCCGGGGAGATCATTGTGCACAGGCAGAACTTAGCTACGTGGACCTCAGCACCGTTCCCCTATAGCCCCTGAGTGCACTGCGCAGGGCAACGGCCGTGTTCGTGCTTGCTAACCTGCAGTTCGTACGACGCGGGTTGAGTTTCGCTCCGTGTATCGCGGTGCCGGTCAGCTCGTTTCGCCTAGCGCCTATCTCAATGCACGCAGACTGCACTTCCCCAGCTTCTACGCTGACCCGAGACCGGGAGCCAGCAGCTTTGCCCTGGTCTCCCATGAGGGTCCAGCTCCTGCTTTCCCGGGCTGTAGCAGAGAGCTGGATCAGGAGCGGAGCAGCTCCAACAGAAGCGGCCCACTCTCAAACCGCCGCTCCAGGTGGCTGCTTGCCTCGCTACGTAGGCCGCACTGCCGGCCTCCTTGAACGAAAGCTCCCAACAAGAAATGCTCTCTGCCAACTCACCGGAGAAAACGTATGTTCACTCCTGTTGCCCCGGTGCTGAAATGCAGCAGCCCCGTTAGCTCTCTAGTGCCTAAGGGCAAGCCAGAGTCCGATTTCAGGTGGGGTATTCACAGAGTGGGAAGCAAGCACTGCAGGAGTAAGCTAGGCCAGAAACTGCCCAGCACCCTTCTCACCACCTCTCCAGGTGGCTGCTGGAAACTGGGAGTGGGAGTGGAGGTGGTATCCGGGGAGCTGGAAAGAAAGGTGCGAGGAGGCGGTGTCAGCCTGGACGGCACCATTGAAAACAGCAACTGCCAGCTTCCTGTTTCCGCCGGGGAGATCATTGTGCACAGGCAGAACTTAGCTACGTGGACCTCAGCACCGTTCCCCTATAGCCCCTGAGTGCACTGCGCAGGGCAACGGCCGTGTTCGTGCTTGCTAACCTGCAGTTCGTACGACGCGGGTTGAGTTTCGCTCCGTGTATCGCGGTGCCGGTCAGCTCGTTTCGCCTAGCGCCTATCTCAATGCACGCAGACTGCACTTCCCCAGCTTCTATGCTGACCCGAGACCGGGAGCCAGCAGCTTTGCCCTGGTCTCCCATGAGGGTCCAGCTCCTGCTTTCCCGGGCTGTAGCAGAGAGCTGGATCAGGAGCGGAGCAGCTCCAACAGAAGCGGCCCACTCTCAAACCGCCGCTCCAGGTGGCTGCTTGCCTCGCTACGTAGGCCGCACTGCCAGCCTCCTTGAACGAAAGCTCCCAACAAGAAATGCTCTCTGCCAACTCACCGGAGAAAACGTATGTTCACTCCTGTTGCCCCGGTGCTGAAATGCAGCAGCCCCGTTAGCTCTCTAGTGCCTAAGGGCAAGCCAGAGTCCGATTTCAGGTGGGGTATTCACAGAGTGGGAAGCAAGCACTGCAGGAGTAAGCTAGGCCAGAAACTGCCCAGCACCCTTCTCACCACCTCTCCAGGTGGCTGCTGGAAACTGGGAGTGGGAGTGGAGGTGGTATCCGGGGAGCTGGAAAGAAAGGTGCGAGGAGGCGGTGTCAGCCTGGACGGCACCATTGAAAACAGCAACTGCCAGCTTCCTGTTTACGCCGGGGAGATTATTGCGCAAAGGCAGAATTTAGCTACGTGGACCTCAGCACCGTTCCCCTATAGCCCCTGAGTGCACTGGGCAGGGCAACGGCCGTGTTCGTGCTTGCTAACCTGCAGTTCGTACGACGCGGGTTGAGTTTCGCTCCGTGTATCGCGGTGCCGGTCAGCTCGTTTCGCCTAGCGCCTATCTCAATGCACGCAGACTGCACTTCCCCAGCTTCTACGCTGACCCGAGACCGGGAGCCAGCAGCTTTGCCCTGGTCTCCCATGAGGGTCCAGCTCCTGCTTTCCCGGGCTGTAGCAGAGAGCTGGATCAGGAGCGGAGCAGCTCCAACAGAAGCGGCCCACTCTCAAACCGCCGCTCCAGGTGGCTGCTTGCCTCGCTACGTAGGCCGCACTGCCGGCCTCCTTGAACGAAAGCTCCCAACAAGAAATGCTCTCTGCCAACTCACCGGAGAAAATGTATGTTCACTCCTGTTGCCCCGGTGCTGAAATGCAGCAGCCCCGTTAGCTCTCTAGTGCCTAAGGGCAAGCCAGAGTCCGATTTCAGGTGGGGTATTCACAGAGTGGGAACCAAGCACTGCAGGAGTAAGCTAGGCCAGAAACTGCCCAGCACCCTTCTCACCACCTCTCCAGGTGGCTGCTGGAAACTGGGAGTGGGAGTGGAGGTGGTATCCGGGGAGCTGGAAAGAAAGGTGCGAGGAGGCGGTGTCAGCCTGGACGGCACCATTGAAAACAGCAACTGCCAGCTTCCTGTTTCCGCCGGGGAGATCATTGTGCACAGGCAGAACTTAGCTACGTGGACCTCAGCACCGTTCCCCTATAGCCCCTGAGTGCACTGCGCAGGGCAACGGCCGTGTTCGTGCTTGCTAACCTGCAGTTCGTACGACGCGGGTTGAGTTTCGCTCCGTGTATCGCGGTGCCGGTCAGCTCGTTTCGCCTAGCGCCTATCTCAATGCACGCAGACTGCACTTCCCCAGCTTCTACGCTGACCCGAGACCGGGAGCCAGCAGCTTTGCCCTGGTCTCCCATGAGGGTCCAGCTCCTGCTTTCCCGGGCTGTAGCAGAGAGCTGGATCAGGAGCGGAGCAGCTCCAACAGAAGCGGCCCACTCTCAAACCGCCGCTCCAGGTGGCTGCTTGCCTCGCTACGTAGGCCGCACTGCCGGCCTCCTTGAACGAAAGCTCCCAACAAGAAATGCTCTCTGCCAACTCACCGGAGAAAACGTATGTTCACTCCTGTTGCCCCGGTGCTGAAATGCAGCAGCCCCGTTAGCTCTCTAGTGCCTAAGGGCAAGCCAGAGTCCGATTTCAGGTGGGGTATTCACAGAGTGGGAACCAAGCACTGCAGGAGTAAGCTAGGCCAGAAACTGCCCAGCACCCTTCTCACCACCTCTCCAGGTGGCTGCTGGAAACTGGGAGTGGGAGTGGAGGTGGTATCCGGGGAGCTGGAAAGAAAGGTGCGAGGAGGCGGTGTCAGCCTGGACGGCACCATTGAAAACAGCAACTGCCAGCTTCCTGTTTCCGCCGGGGAGATCATTGTGCACAGGCAGAACTTAGCTACGTGGACCTCAGCACCGTTCCCCTATAGCCCCTGAGTGCACTGCGCAGGGCAACGGCCGTGTTCGTGCTTGCTAACCTGCAGTTCGTACGACGCGGGTTGAGTTTCGCTCCGTGTATCGCGGTGCCGGTCAGCTCGTTTCGCCTAGCGCCTATCTCAATGCACGCAGACTGCACTTCCCCAGCTTCTACGCTGACCCGAGACCGGGAGCCAGCAGCTTTGCCCTGGTCTCCCATGAGGGTCCAGCTCCTGCTTTCCCGGGCTGTAGCAGAGAGCTGGATCAGGAGCGGAGCAGCTCCAACAGAAGCGGCCCACTCTCAAACCGCCGCTCCAGGTGGCTGCTTGCCTCGCTACGTAGGCCGCACTGCCGGCCTCCTTGAACGAAAGCTCCCAACAAGAAATGCTCTCTGCCAACTCACCGGAGAAAACGTATGTTCACTCCTGTTGCCCCGGTGCTGAAATGCAGCAGCCCCGTTAGCTCTCTAGTGCCTAAGGGCAAGCCAGAGTCCGATTTCAGGTGGGGTATTCACAGAGTGGGAAGCAAGCACTGCAGGAGTAAGCTAGGCCAGAAACTGCCCAGCACCCTTCTCACCACCTCTCCAGGTGGCTGCTGGAAACTGGGAGTGGGAGTGGAGGTGGTATCCGGGGAGCTGGAAAGAAAGGTGCGAGGAGGCGGTGTCAGCCTGGACGGCACCATTGAAAACAGCAACTGCCAGCTTCCTGTTTCCGCCGGGGAGATCATTGCGCACAGGCAGAACTTAGCTACGTGGACCTCAGCACCGTTCCCCTATAGCCCCTGAGTGCACTGGGCAGGGCAACGGCCGTGTTCGTGCTTGCTAACCTGCAGTTCGTACGACGCGGGTTGAGTTTCGCTCCGTGTATCGCGGTGCCGGTCAGCTCGTTTCGCCTAGCGCCTATCTCAATGCACGCAGACTGCACTTCCCCAGCTTCTACGCTGACCCGAGACCGGGAGCCAGCAGCTTTGCCCTGGTCTCCCATGAGGGTCCAGCTCCTGCTTTCCCGGGCTGTAGCAGAGAGCTGGATCAGGAGCGGAGCAGCTCCAACAGAAGCGGCCCACTCTCAAACCGCCGCTCCAGGTGGCTGCTTGCCTCGCTACGTAGGCCGCACTGCCGGCCTCCTTGAACGAAAGCTCCCAACAAGAAATGCTCTCTGCCAACTCACCGGAGAAAACGTATGTTCACTCCTGTTGCCCCGGTGCTGAAATGCAGCAGCCCCGTTAGCTCTCTAGTGCCTAAGGGCAAGCCAGAGTCCGATTTCAGGTGGGGTATTCACAGAGTGGGAAGCAAGCACTGCAGGAGTAAGCTAGGCCAGAAACTGCCCAGCACCCTTCTCACCACCTCTCCAGGTGGCTGCTGGAAACTGGGAGTGGGAGTGGAGGTGGTATCCGGGGAGCTGGAAAGAAAGGTGCGAGGAGGCGGTGTCAGCCTGGACGGCACCATTGAAAACAGCAACTGCCAGCTTCCTGTTTCCGCCGGGGAGATCATTGTGCACAGGCAGAACTTAGCTACGTGGACCTCAGCACCGTTCCCCTATAGCCCCTGAGTGCACTGCGCAGGGCAACGGCCGTGTTCGTGCTTGCTAACCTGCAGTTCGTACGACGCGGGTTGAGTTTTCGCTCCGTGTATCGCGGTGCCGGTCAGCTCGTTTCGCCTAGCGCCTATCTCAATGCACGCAGACTGCACTTCCCCAGCTTCTATGCTGACCCGAGACCGGGAGCCAGCAGCTTTGCCCTGGTCTCCCATGAGGGTCCAGCTCCTGCTTTCCCGGGCTGTAGCAGAGAGCTGGATCAGGAGCGGAGCAGCTCCAACAGAAGCGGCCCACTCTCAAACCGCCGCTCCAGGTGGCTGCTTGCCTCGCTACGTAGGCCGCACTGCCAGCCTCCTTGAACGAAAGCTCCCAACAAGAAATGCTCTCTGCCAACTCACCGGAGAAAACGTATGTTCACTCCTGTTGCCCCGGTGCTGAAATGCAGCAGCCCCGTTAGCTCTCTAGTGCCTAAGGGCAAGCCAGAGTCCGATTTTCAGGTGGGGTATTCACAGAGTGGGAACCAAGCACTGCAGGAGTAAGCTAGGCCAGAAACTGCCCAGCACCCTTCTCACCACCTCTCAAGGTGGCTGCTGGAAACTGGGAGTGGGAGTGGAGGTGGTATCCGGGGAGCTGGAAAGAAAGGTGCGAGGAGGCGGTGTCAGCCTGGACGGCACCATTGAAAACAGCAACTGCCAGCTTCCTGTTTCCGCCGGGGAGATCATTGCGCACAGGCAGAACTTAGCTACGTGGACCTCAGCACCGTTCCCCTATAGCCCCTGAGTGCACTGGGCAGGGCAACGGCCGTGTTCGTGCTTGCTAACCTGCAGTTCGTACGACGCGGGTTGAGTTTCGCTCCGTGTATCGCGGTGCCGGTCAGCTCGTTTCGCCTAGCGCCTATCTCAATGCACGCAGACTGCACTTCCCCAGCTTCTACGCTGACCCGAGACCGGGAGCCAGCAGCTTTGCCCTGGTCTCCCATGAGGGTCCAGCTCCTGCTTTCCCGGGCTGTAGCAGAGAGCTGGATCAGGAGCGGAGCAGCTCCAACAGAAGCGGCCCACTCTCAAACCGCCGCTCCAGGTGGCTGCTTGCCTCGCTACGTAGGCCGCACTGCCGGCCTCCTTGAACGAAAGCTCCCAACAAGAAATGCTCTCTGCCAACTCACCGGAGAAAATGTATGTTCACTCCTGTTGCCCCGGTGCTGAAATGCAGCAGCCCCGTTAGCTCTCTAGTGCCTAAGGGCAAGCCAGAGTCCGATTTCAGGTGGGGTATTCACAGAGTGGGAAGCAAGCACTGCAGGAGTAAGCTAGGCCAGAAACTGCCCAGCACCCTTCTCACCACCTCTCCAGGTGGCTGCTGGAAACTGGGAGTGGGAGTGGAGGTGGTATCCGGGGAGCTGGAAAGAAAGGTGCGAGGAGGCGGTGTCAGCCTGGACGGCACCATTGAAAACAGCAACTGCCAGCTTCCTGTTTCCGCCGGGGAGATCATTGTGCACAGGCAGAACTTAGCTACGTGGACCTCAGCACCGTTCCCCTATAGCCCCTGAGTGCACTGCGCAGGGCAACGGCCGTGTTCGTGCTTGCTAACCTGCAGTTCGTACGACGCGGGTTGAGTTTCGCTCCGTGTATCGCGGTGCCGGTCAGCTCGTTTCGCCTAGCGCCTATCTCAATGCACGCAGACTGCACTTCCCCAGCTTCTACGCTGACCCGAGACCGGGAGCCAGCAGCTTTGCCCTGGTCTCCCATGAGGGTCCAGCTCCTGCTTTCCCGGGCTGTAGCAGAGAGCTGGATCAGGAGCGGAGCAGCTCCAACAGAAGCGGCCCACTCTCAAACCGCCGCTCCAGGTGGCTGCTTGCCTCGCTACGTAGGCCGCACTGCCGGCCTCCTTGAACGAAAGCTCCCAACAAGAAATGCTCTCTGCCAACTCACCGGAGAAAACGTATGTTCACTCCTGTTGCCCCGGTGCTGAAATGCAGCAGCCCCGTTAGCTCTCTAGTGCCTAAGGGCAAGCCAGAGTCCGATTTCAGGTGGGGTATTCACAGAGTGGGAACCAAGCACTGCAGGAGTAAGCTAGGCCAGAAACTGCCCAGCACCCTTCTCACCACCTCTCCAGGTGGCTGCTGGAAACTGGGAGTGGGAGTGGAGGTGGTATCCGGGAGCTGGAAAGAAAGGTGCGAGGAGGCGGTGTCAGCCTGGACGGCACCATTGAAAACAGCAACTGCCAGCTTCCTGTTTCCGCCGGGGAGATCATTGTGCACAGGCAGAACTTAGCTACGTGGACCTCAGCACCGTTCCCCTATAGCCCCTGAGTGCACTGCGCAGGGCAACGGCCGTGTTCGTGCTTGCTAACCTGCAGTTCGTACGACGCGGGTTGAGTTTCGCTCCGTGTATCGCTGGTGCCGGTCAGCTCGTTTCGCCTAGCGCCTATCTCAATGCACGCAGACTGCACTTCCCCAGCTTCTACGCTGACCCGAGACCGGGAGCCAGCAGCTTTGCCCTGGTCTCCCATGAGGGTCCAGCTCCTGCTTTCCCGGGCTGTAGCAGAGAGCTGGATCAGGAGCGGAGCAGCTCCAACAGAAGCGGCCCACTCTCAAACCGCCGCTCCAGGTGGCTGCTTGCCTCGCTACGTAGGCCGCACTGCCGGCCTCCTTGAACGAAAGCTCCCAACAAGAAATGCTCTCTGCCAACTCACCGGAGAAAACGTATGTTCACTCCTGTTGCCCCGGTGCTGAAATGCAGCAGCCCCGTTAGCTCTCTAGTGCCTAAGGGCAAGCCAGAGTCCGATTTCAGGTGGGGTATTCACAGAGTGGGAAGCAAGCACTGCAGGAGTAAGCTAGGCCAGAAACTGCCCAGCACCCTTCTCACCACCTCTCCAGGTGGCTGCTGGAAACTGGGAGTGGGAGTGGAGGTGGTATCCGGGGAGCTGGAAAGAAAGGTGCGAGGAGGCGGTGTCAGCCTGGACGGCACCATTGAAAACAGCAACTGCCAGCTTCCTGTTTCCGCCGGGGAGATCATTGTGCACAGGCAGAACTTAGCTACGTGGACCTCAGCACCGTTCCCCTATAGCCCCTGAGTGCACTGCGCAGGGCAACGGCCGTGTTCGTGCTTGCTAACCTGCAGTTCGTACGACGCGGGTTGAGTTTCGCTCCGTGTATCGCGGTGCCGGTCAGCTCGTTTCGCCTAGCGCCTATCTCAATGCACGCAGACTGCACTTCCCCAGCTTCTACGCTGACCCGAGACCGGGAGCCAGCAGCTTTGCCCTGGTCTCCCATGAGGGTCCAGCTCCTGCTTTCCCGGGCTGTAGCAGAGAGCTGGATCAGGAGCGGAGCAGCTCCAACAGAAGCGGCCCACTCTCAAACCGCCGCTCCAGGTGGCTGCTTGCCTCGCTACGTAGGCCGCACTGCCGGCCTCCTTGAACGAAAGCTCCCAACAAGAAATGCTCTCTGCCAACTCACCGGAGAAAACGTATGTTCACTCCTGTTGCCCCGGTGCTGAAATGCAGCAGCCCCGTTAGCTCTCTAGTGCCTAAGGGCAAGCCAGAGGTCCGATTTCAGGTGGGGTATTCACAGAGTGGGAACCAAGCACTGCAGGAGTAAGCTAGGCCAGAAACTGCCCAGCACCCTTCTCACCACCTCTCCAGGTGGCTGCTGGAAACTGGGAGTGGGAGTGGAGGTGGTATCCGGGGAGCTGGAAAGAAAGGTGCGCGGTGTCAGCCTGGACGGCACCATTGAAAACAGCAACTGCCAGCTTCCTGTTTCCGCCGGGGAGATCATTGTGCACAGGCAGAACTTAGCTACGTGGACCTCAGCACCGTTCCCCTATAGCCCCTGAGTGCACTGCGCAGGGCAACGGCCGTGTTCGTGCTTGCTAACCTGCAGTTCGTACGACGCGGGTTGAGTTTCGCTCCGTGTATCGCGGTGCCGGTCAGCTCGTTTCGCCTAGCGCCTATCTCAATGCACGCAGACTGCACTTCCCCAGCTTCTACGCTGACCCGAGACCGGGAGCCAGCAGCTTTGCCCTGGTCTCCCATGAGGGTCCAGCTCCTGCTTTCCCGGGCTGTAGCAGAGAGCTGGATCAGGAGCGGAGCAGCTCCAACAGAAGCGGCCCACTCTCAAACCGCCGCTCCAGGTGGCTGCTTGCCTCGCTACGTAGGCCGCACTGCCGGCCTCCTTGAACGAAAGCTCCCAACAAGAAATGCTCTCTGCCAACTCACCGGAGAAAATGTATGTTCACTCTTGTTGCCCTGGTGCTGAAATGCAGCAGCCCCGTTAGCTCTCTAGTGCCTAAGGGCAAGCCAGAGTCCGATTTCAGGTGGGGTATTCACAGAGTGGGAAGCAAGCACTGCAGGAGTAAGCTAGGCCAGAAACTGCCCAGCACCCTTCTCACCACCTCTCCAGGTGGCTGCTGGAAACTGGGAGTGGGAGTGGAGGTGGTATCCGGGGAGCTGGAAAGAAAGGTGCGAGGAGGCGGTGTCAGCCTGGACGGCACCATTGAAAACAGCAACTGCCAGCTTCCTGTTTCCGCCGGGGAGATCATTGCGCACAGGCAGAACTTAGCTACGTGGACCTCAGCACCGTTCCCCTATAGCCCCTGAGTGCACTGCGCAGGGCAACGGCCGTGTTCGTGCTTGCTAACCTGCAGTTCGTACGACGCGGGTTGAGTTTCGCTCCGTGTATCGCGGTGCCGGTCAGCTCGTTTCGCCTAGCGCCTATCTCAATGCACGCAGACTGCACTTCCCCAGCTTCTACGCTGACCCGAGACCGGGAGCCAGCAGCTTTGCCCTGGTCTCCCATGAGGGTCCAGCTCCTGCTTTCCCGGGCTGTAGCAGAGAGCTGGATCAGGAGCGGAGCAGCTCCAACAGAAGCGGCCCACTCTCAAACCGCCGCTCCAGGTGGCTGCTTGCCTCGCTACGTAAGCCGCACTGCCGGCCTCCTTGAACGAAAGCTCCCAACAAGAAATGCTCTCTACCAACTCACCGGAGAAAATGTATGTTCACTCCTGTTGCCCCGGTGCTGAAATGCAGCAGCCCCGTTAGCTCTCTAGTGCCTAAGGGCAAGCCAGAGTCCGATTTCAGGTGGGGTATTCACAGAGTGGGAAGCAAGCACTGCAGGAGTAAGCTAGGCCAGAAACTGCCCAGCACCCTTCTCACCACCTCTCCAGGTGGCTGCTGGAAACTGGGAGTGGGAGTGGAGGTGGTATCCGGGGAGCTGGAAAGAAAGGTGCGAGGAGGCGGTGTCAGCCTGGACGGCACCATTGAAAACAGCAACTGCCAGCTTCCTGTTTCCGCCGGGGAGATCATTGCGCACAGGCAGAACTTAGCTACGTGGACCTCAGCACCGTTCCCCTATAGCCCCTGAGTGCACTGCGCAGGGCAACGGCCGTGTTCGTGCTTGCTAACCTGCAGTTCGTACGACGCGGGTTGAGTTTCGCTCCGTGTATCGCGGTGCCGGCCAGCTCGTTTCGCCTAGCGCCTATCTCAATGCACGCAGACTGCACTTCCCCAGCTTCTACGCTGACCCGAGACCGGGAGCCAGCAGCTTTGCCCTGGTCTCCCATGAGGGTCCAGCTCCTGCTTTCCCGGGCTGTAGCAGAGAGCTGGATCAGGAGCGGAGCAGCTCCAACAGAAGCGGCCCACTCTCAAACCGCCGCTCCAGGTGGCTGCTTGCCTCGCTACGTAGGCCGCACTGCCGGCCTCCTTGAACGAAAGCTCCCAACAAGAAATGCTCTCTGCCAACTCACCGGAGAAAACGTATGTTCACTCCTGTTGCCCCGGTGCTGAAATGCAGCAGCCCCGTTAGCTCTCTAGTGCCTAAGGGCAAGCCAGAGTCCGATTTCAGGTGGGGTATTCACAGAGTAGGAACCAAGCACTGCAGGAGTAAGCTAGGCCAGAAACTGCCCAGCACCCTTCTCACCACCTCTCCAGGTGGCTGCTGGAAACTGGGAGTGGGAGTGGAGGTGGTATCCGGGGAGCTGGAAAGAAAGGTGCGAGGAGGCGGTGTCAGCCTGGACGGCACCATTGAAAACAGCAACTGCCAGCTTCCTGTTTCCGCCGGGGAGATCATTGTGCACAGGCAGAACTTAGCTACGTGGACCTCAGCACCGTTCCCCTATAGCCCCTGAGTGCACTGCGCAGGGCAACGGCCGTGTTCGTGCTTGCTAACCTGCAGTTCGTACGACGCGGGTTGAGTTTCGCTCCGTGTATCGCGGTGCCGGTCAGCTCGTTTCGCCTAGCGCCTATCTCAATGCACGCAGACTGCACTTCCCCAGCTTCTACGCTGACCCGAGACCGGGAGCCAGCAGCTTTGCCCTGGTCTCCCATGAGGGTCCAGCTCCTGCTTTCCCGGGCTGTAGCAGAGAGCTGGATCAGGAGCGGAGCAGCTCCAACAGAAGCGGCCCACTCTCAAACCGCCGCTCCAGGTGGCTGCTTGCCTCGCTACGTAGGCCGCACTGCCGGCCTCCTTGAACGAAAGCTCCCAACAAGAAATGCTCTCTGCCAACTCACCGGAGAAAACGTATGTTCACTCCTGTTGCCCCGGTGCTGAAATGCAGCAGCCCCGTTAGCTCTCTAGTGCCTAAGGGCAAGCCAGAGTCCGATTTCAGGTGGGGTATTCACAGAGTGGGAACCAAGCACTGCAGGAGTAAGCTAGGCCAGAAACTGCCCAGCACCCTTCTCACCACCTCTCCAGGTGGCTGCTGGAAACTGGGAGTGGGAGTGGAGGTGGTATCCGGGGAGCTGGAAAGAAAGGTGCGAGGAGGCGGTGTCAGCCTGGACGGCACCATTGAAAACAGCAACTGCCAGCTTCCTGTTTCCGCCGGGGAGATCATTGTGCACAGGCAGAACTTAGCTACGTGGACCTCAGCACCGTTCCCCTATAGCCCCTGAGTGCACTGCGCAGGGCAACGGCCGTGTTCGTGCTTGCTAACCTGCAGTTCGTACGACGCGGGTTGAGTTTCGCTCCGTGTATCGCGGTGCCGGTCAGCTCGTTTCGCCTAGCGCCTATCTCAATGCACGCAGACTGCACTTCCCCAGCTTCTACGCTGACCCGAGACCGGGAGCCAGCAGCTTTGCCCTGGTCTCCCATGAGGGTCCAGCTCCTGCTTTCCCGGGCTGTAGCAGAGAGCTGGATCAGGAGCGGAGCAGCTCCAACAGAAGCGGCCCACTCTCAAACCGCCGCTCCAGGTGGCTGCTTGCCTCGCTACGTAGGCCGCACTGCCGGCCTCCTTGAACGAAAGCTCCCAACAAGAAATGCTCTCTGCCAACTCACCGGAGAAAACGTATGTTCACTCCTGTTGCCCCGGTGCTGAAATGCAGCAGCCCCGTTAGCTCTCTAGTGCCTAAGGGCAAGCCAGAGTCCGATTTCAGGTGGGGTATTCACAGAGTGGGAACCAAGCACTGCAGGAGTAAGCTAGGCCAGAAACTGCCCAGCACCCTTCTCACCACCTCTCCAGGTGGCTGCTGGAAACTGGGAGTGGGAGTGGAGGTGGTATCCGGGGAGCTGGAAAGAAAGGTGCGAGGAGGCGGTGTCAGCCTGGACGGCACCATTGAAAACAGCAACTGCCAGCTTCCTGTTTCCGCCGGGGAGATCATTGTGCACAGGCAGAACTTAGCTACGTGGACCTCAGCACCGTTCCCCTATAGCCCCTGAGTGCACTGGGCAGGGCAACGGCCGTGTTCGTGCTTGCTAACCTGCAGTTCGTACGACGCGGGTTGAGTTTCGCTCCGTGTATCGCGGTGCCGGTCAGCTCGTTTCGCCTAGCGCCTATCTCAATGCACGCAGACTGCACTTCCCCAGCTTCTACGCTGACCCGAGACCGGGAGCCAGCAGCTTTGCCCTGGTCTCCCATGAGGGTCCAGCTCCTGCTTTCCCGGGCTGTAGCAGAGAGCTGGATCAGGAGCGGAGCAGCTCCAACAGAAGCGGCCCACTCTCAAACCGCCGCTCCAGGTGGCTGCTTGCCTCGCTACGTAGGCCGCACTGCCGGCCTCCTTGAACGAAAGCTCCCAACAAGAAATGCTCTCTGCCAACTCACCGGAGAAAACGTATGTTCACTCCTGTTGCCCCGGTGCTGAAATGCAGCAGCCCCGTTAGCTCTCTAGTGCCTAAGGGCAAGCCAGAGTCCGATTTCAGGTGGGGTATTCACAGAGTGGGAACCAAGCACTGCAGGAGTAAGCTAGGCCAGAAACTGCCCAGCACCCTTCTCACCACCTCTCCAGGTGGCTGCTGGAAACTGGGAGTGGGAGTGGAGGTGGTATCCGGGGAGCTGGAAAGAAAGGTGCGAGGAGGCGGTGTCAGCCTGGACGGCACCATTGAAAACAGCAACTGCCAGCTTCCTGTTTCCGCCGGGGAGATCATTGTGCACAGGCAGAACTTAGCTACGTGGACCTCAGCACCGTTCCCCTATAGCCCCTGAGTGCACTGCGCAGGGCAACGGCCGTGTTCGTGCTTGCTAACCTGCAGTTCGTACGACGCGGGTTGAGTTTCGCTCCGTGTATCGCGGTGCCGGTCAGCTCGTTTCGCCTAGCGCCTATCTCAATGCACGCAGACTGCACTTCCCCAGCTTCTATGCTGACCCGAGACCGGGAGCCAGCAGCTTTGCCCTGGTCTCCCATGAGGGTCCAGCTCCTGCTTTCCCGGGCTGTAGCAGAGAGCTGGATCAGGAGCGGAGCAGCTCCAACAGAAGCGGCCCACTCTCAAACCGCCGCTCCAGGTGGCTGCTTGCCTCGCTACGTAGGCCGCACTGCCAGCCTCCTTGAACGAAAGCTCCCAACAAGAAATGCTCTCTGCCAACTCACCGGAGAAAACGTATGTTCACTCCTGTTGCCCCGGTGCTGAAATGCAGCAGCCCCGTTAGCTCTCTAGTGCCTAAGGGCAAGCCAGAGTCCGATTTCAGGTGGGGTATTCACAGAGTGGGAACCAAGCACTGCAGGAGTAAGCTAGGCCAGAAACTGCCCAGCACCCTTCTCACCACCTCTCAAGGTGGCTGCTGGAAACTGGGAGTGGGAGTGGAGGTGGTATCCGGGGAGCTGGAAAGAAAGGTGCGAGGAGGCGGTGTCAGCCTGGACGGCACCATTGAAAACAGCAACTGCCAGCTTCCTGTTTCCGCCGGGGAGATCATTGCGCACAGGCAGAACTTAGCTACGTGGACCTCAGCACCATTCCCCTATAGCCCCTGAGTGCACTGGGCAGGGCAACGGCCGTGTTCGTGCTTGCTAACCTGCAGTTCGTACGACGCGGGTTGAGTTTCGCTCCGTGTATCGCGGTGCCGGTCAGCTCGTTTCGCCTAGCGCCTATCTCAATGCACGCAGACTGCACTTCCCCAGCTTCTACGCTGACCCGAGACCGGGAGCCAGCAGCTTTGCCCTGGTCTCCCATGAGGGTCCAGCTCCTGCTTTCCCGGGCTGTAGCAGAGAGCTGGATCAGGAGCGGAGCAGCTCCAACAGAAGCGGCCCACTCTCAAACCGCCGCTCCAGGTGGCTGCTTGCCTCGCTACGTAGGCCGCACTGCCGGCCTCCTTGAACGAAAGCTCCCAACAAGAAATGCTCTCTGCCAACTCACCGGAGAAAATGTATGTTCACTCCTGTTGCCCCGGTGCTGAAATGCAGCAGCCCCGTTAGCTCTCTAGTGCCTAAGGGCAAGCCAGAGTCCGATTTCAGGTGGGGTATTCACAGAGTGGGAAGCAAGCACTGCAGGAGTAAGCTAGGCCAGAAACTGCCCAGCACCCTTCTCACCACCTCTCCAGGTGGCTGCTGGAAACTGGGAGTGGGAGTGGAGGTGGTATCCGGGGAGCTGGAAAGAAAGGTGCGAGGAGGCGGTGTCAGCCTGGACGGCACCATTGAAAACAGCAACTGCCAGCTTCCTGTTTCCGCCGGGGAGATCATTGTGCACAGGCAGAACTTAGCTACGTGGACCTCAGCACCGTTCCCCTATAGCCCCTGAGTGCACTGCGCAGGGCAACGGCCGTGTTCGTGCTTGCTAACCTGCAGTTCGTACGACGCGGGTTGAGTTTCGCTCCGTGTATCGCGGTGCCGGTCAGCTCGTTTCGCCTAGCGCCTATCTCAATGCACGCAGACTGCACTTCCCCAGCTTCTACGCTGACCCGAGACCGGGAGCCAGCAGCTTTGCCCTGGTCTCCCATGAGGGTCCAGCTCCTGCTTTCCCGGGCTGTAGCAGAGAGCTGGATCAGGAGCGGAGCAGCTCCAACAGAAGCGGCCCACTCTCAAACCGCCGCTCCAGGTGGCTGCTTGCCTCGCTACGTAGGCCGCACTGCCGGCCTCCTTGAACGAAAGCTCCCAACAAGAAATGCTCTCTGCCAACTCACCGGAGAAAACGTATGTTCACTCCTGTTGCCCCGGTGCTGAAATGCAGCAGCCCCGTTAGCTCTCTAGTGCCTAAGGGCAAGCCAGAGTCCGATTTCAGGTGGGGTATTCACAGAGTGGGAACCAAGCACTGCAGGAGTAAGCTAGGCCAGAAACTGCCCAGCACCCTTCTCACCACCTCTCCAGGTGGCTGCTGGAAACTGGGAGTGGGAGTGGAGGTGGTATCCGGGGAGCTGGAAAGAAAGGTGCGAGGAGGCGGTGTCAGCCTGGACGGCACCATTGAAAACAGCAACTGCCAGCTTCCTGTTTCCGCCGGGGAGATCATTGTGCACAGGCAGAACTTAGCTACGTGGACCTCAGCACCGTTCCCCTATAGCCCCTGAGTGCACTGCGCAGGGCAACGGCCGTGTTCGTGCTTGCTAACCTGCAGTTCGTACGACGCGGGTTGAGTTTCGCTCCGTGTATCGCGGTGCCGGTCAGCTCGTTTCGCCTAGCGCCTATCTCAATGCACGCAGACTGCACTTCCCCAGCTTCTACGCTGACCCGAGACCGGGAGCCAGCAGCTTTGCCCTGGTCTCCCATGAGGGTCCAGCTCCTGCTTTCCCGGGCTGTAGCAGAGAGCTGGATCAGGAGCGGAGCAGCTCCAACAGAAGCGGCCCACTCTCAAACCGCCGCTCCAGGTGGCTGCTTGCCTCGCTACGTAGGCCGCACTGCCGGCCTCCTTGAACGAAAGCTCCCAACAAGAAATGCTCTCTGCCAACTCACCGGAGAAAACGTATGTTCACTCCTGTTGCCCCGGTGCTGAAATGCAGCAGCCCCGTTAGCTCTCTAGTGCCTAAGGGCAAGCCAGAGTCCGATTTCAGGTGGGGTATTCACAGAGTGGGAAGCAAGCACTGCAGGAGTAAGCTAGGCCAGAAACTGCCCAGCACCCTTCTCACCACCTCTCCAGGTGGCTGCTGGAAACTGGGAGTGGGAGTGGAGGTGGTATCCGGGGAGCTGGAAAGAAAGGTGCGAGGAGGCGGTGTCAGCCTGGACGGCACCATTGAAAACAGCAACTGCCAGCTTCCTGTTTCCGCCGGGGAGATCATTGTGCACAGGCAGAACTTAGCTACGTGGACCTCAGCACCGTTCCCCTATAGCCCCTGAGTGCACTGCGCAGGGCAACGGCCGTGTTCGTGCTTGCTAACCTGCAGTTCGTACGACGCGGGTTGAGTTTCGCTCCGTGTATCGCGGTGCCGGTCAGCTCGTTTCGCCTAGCGCCTATCTCAATGCACGCAGACTGCACTTCCCCAGCTTCTACGCTGACCCGAGACCGGGAGCCAGCAGCTTTGCCCTGGTCTCCCATGAGGGTCCAGCTCCTGCTTTCCCGGGCTGTAGCAGAGAGCTGGATCAGGAGCGGAGCAGCTCCAACAGAAGCGGCCCACTCTCAAACCGCCGCTCCAGGTGGCTGCTTGCCTCGCTACGTAGGCCGCACTGCCGGCCTCCTTGAACGAAAGCTCCCAACAAGAAATGCTCTCTGCCAACTCACCGGAGAAAACGTATGTTCACTCCTGTTGCCCCGGTGCTGAAATGCAGCAGCCCCGTTAGCTCTCTAGTGCCTAAGGGCAAGCCAGAGTCCGATTTCAGGTGGGGTATTCACAGAGTGGGAACCAAGCACTGCAGGAGTAAGCTAGGCCAGAAACTGCCCAGCACCCTTCTCACCACCTCTCCAGGTGGCTGCTGGAAACTGGGAGTGGGAGTGGAGGTGGTATCCGGGGAGCTGGAAAGAAAGGTGCGAGGAGGCGGTGTCAGCCTGGACGGCACCATTGAAAACAGCAACTGCCAGCTTCCTGTTTCCGCCGGGGAGATCATTGTGCACAGGCAGAACTTAGCTACGTGGACCTCAGCACCGTTCCCCTATAGCCCCTGAGTGCACTGCGCAGGGCAACGGCCGTGTTCGTGCTTGCTAACCTGCAGTTCGTACGACGCGGGTTGAGTTTCGCTCCGTGTATCGCGGTGCCGGTCAGCTCGTTTCGCCTAGCGCCTATCTCAATGCACGCAGACTGCACTTCCCCAGCTTCTACGCTGACCCGAGACCGGGAGCCAGCAGCTTTGCCCTGGTCTCCCATGAGGGTCCAGCTCCTGCTTTCCCGGGCTGTAGCAGAGAGCTGGATCAGGAGCGGAGCAGCTCCAACAGAAGCGGCCCACTCTCAAACCGCCGCTCCAGGTGGCTGCTTGCCTCGCTACGTAGGCCGCACTGCCGGCCTCCTTGAACGAAAGCTCCCAACAAGAAATGCTCTCTGCCAACTCACCGGAGAAAACGTATGTTCACTCTTGTTGCCCTGGTGCTGAAATGCAGCAGCCCCGTTAGCTCTCTAGTGCCTAAGGGCAAGCCAGAGTCCGATTTCAGGTGGGGTATTCACAGAGTGGGAAGCAAGCACTGCAGGAGTAAGCTAGGCCAGAAACTGCCCAGCACCCTTCTCACCACCTCTCCAGGTGGCTGCTGGAAACTGGGAGTGGGAGTGGAGGTGGTATCCGGGGAGCTGGAAAGAAAGGTGCGAGGAGGCGGTGTCAGCCTGGACGGCACCATTGAAAACAGCAACTGCCAGCTTCCTGTTTCCGCCGGGGAGATCATTGCGCACAGGCAGAACTTAGCTACGTGGACCTCAGCACCGTTCCCCTATAGCCCCTGAGTGCACTGCGCAGGGCAACGGCCGTGTTCGTGCTTGCTAACCTGCAGTTCGTACGACGCGGGTTGAGTTTCGCTCCGTGTATCGCGGTGCCGGTCAGCTCGTTTCGCCTAGCGCCTATCTCAATGCACGCAGACTGCACTTCCCCAGCTTCTACGCTGACCCGAGACCGGGAGCCAGCAGCTTTGCCCTGGTCTCCCATGAGGGTCCAGCTCCTGCTTTCCCGGGCTGTAGCAGAGAGCTGGATCAGGAGCGGAGCAGCTCCAACAGAAGCGGCCCACTCTCAAACCGCCGCTCCAGGTGGCTGCTTGCCTCGCTACGTAAGCCGCACTGCCGGCCTCCTTGAACGAAAGCTCCCAACAAGAAATGCTCTCTGCCAACTCACCGGAGAAAATGTATGTTCACTCCTGTTGCCCCGGTGCTGAAATGCAGCAGCCCCGTTAGCTCTCTAGTGCCTAAGGGCAAGCCAGAGTCCGATTTCAGGTGGGGTATTCACAGAGTGGGAAGCAAGCACTGCAGGAGTAAGCTAGGCCAGAAACTGCCCAGCACCCTTCTCACCACCTCTCCAGGTGGCTGCTGGAAACTGGGAGTGGGAGTGGAGGTGGTATCCGGGGAGCTGGAAAGAAAGGTGCGAGGAGGCGGTGTCAGCCTGGACGGCACCATTGAAAACAGCAACTGCCAGCTTCCTGTTTCCGCCGGGGAGATCATTGCGCACAGGCAGAACTTAGCTACGTGGACCTCAGCACCGTTCCCCTATAGCCCCTGAGTGCACTGCGCAGGGCAACGGCCGTGTTCGTGCTTGCTAACCTGCAGTTCGTACGACGCGGGTTGAGTTTCGCTCCGTGTATCGCGGTGCCGGCCAGCTCGTTTCGCCTAGCGCCTATCTCAATGCACGCAGACTGCACTTCCCCAGCTTCTACGCTGACCCGAGACCGGGAGCCAGCAGCTTTGCCCTGGTCTCCCATGAGGGTCCAGCTCCTGCTTTCCCGGGCTGTAGCAGAGAGCTGGATCAGGAGCGGAGCAGCTCCAACAGAAGCGGCCCACTCTCAAACCGCCGCTCCAGGTGGCTGCTTGCCTCGCTACGTAGGCCGCACTGCCGGCCTCCTTGAACGAAAGCTCCCAACAAGAAATGCTCTCTGCCAACTCACCGGAGAAAACGTATGTTCACTCCTGTTGCCCCGGTGCTGAAATGCAGCAGCCCCGTTAGCTCTCTAGTGCCTAAGGGCAAGCCAGAGTCCGATTTCAGGTGGGGTATTCACAGAGTAGGAACCAAGCACTGCAGGAGTAAGCTAGGCCAGAAACTGCCCAGCACCCTTCTCACCACCTCTCCAGGTGGCTGCTGGAAACTGGGAGTGGGAGTGGAGGTGGTATCCGGGGAGCTGGAAAGAAAGGTGCGAGGAGGCGGTGTCAGCCTGGACGGCACCATTGAAAACAGCAACTGCCAGCTTCCTGTTTCCGCCGGGGAGATCATTGCGCACAGGCAGAACTTAGCTACGTGGACCTCAGCACCGTTCCCCTATAGCCCCTGAGTGCACTGGGCAGGGCAACGGCCGTGTTCGTGCTTGCTAACCTGCAGTTCGTACGACGCGGGTTGAGTTTCGCTCCGTGTATCGCGGTGCCGGTCAGCTCGTTTCGCCTAGCGCCTATCTCAATGCACGCAGACTGCACTTCCCCAGCTTCTACGCTGACCCGAGACCGGGAGCCAGCAGCTTTGCCCTGGTCTCCCATGAGGGTCCAGCTCCTGCTTTCCCGGGCTGTAGCAGAGAGCTGGATCAGGAGCGGAGCAGCTCCAACAGAAGCGGCCCACTCTCAAACCGCCGCTCCAGGTGGCTGCTTGCCTCGCTACGTAGGCCGCACTGCCGGCCTCCTTGAACGAAAGCTCCCAACAAGAAATGCTCTCTGCCAACTCACTGGAGAAAATGTATGTTCACTCCTGTTGCCCCGGTGCTGAAATGCAGCAGCCCCGTTAGCTCTCTAGTGCCTAAGGGCAAGCCAGAGTCCGATTTCAGGTGGGGTATTCACAGAGTGGGAAGCAAGCACTGCAGGAGTAAGCTAGGCCAGAAACTGCCCAGCACCCTTCTCACCACCTCTCCAGGTGGCTGCTGGAAACTGGGAGTGGGAGTGGAGGTGGTATCCGGGGAGCTGGAAAGAAAGGTGCGAGGAGGCGGTGTCAGCCTGGACGGCACCATTGAAAACAGCAACTGCCAGCTTCCTGTTTCCGCCGGGGAGATCATTGCGCACAGGCAGAACTTAGCTACGTGGACCTCAGCACCGTTCCCCTATAGCCCCTGAGTGCACTGCGCAGGGCAACGGCCGTGTTCGTGCTTGCTAACCTGCAGTTCGTACGACGCGGGTTGAGTTTCGCTCCGTGTATCGCGGTGCCGGCCAGCTCGTTTCGCCTAGCGCCTATCTCAATGCACGCAGACTGCACTTCCCCAGCTTCTACGCTGACCCGAGACCAGGAGCCAGCAGCTTTGCCCTGGTCTCCCATGAGGGTCCAGCTCCTGCTTTCCCGGGCTGTAGCAGAGAGCTGGATCAGGAGCGGAGCAGCTCCAACAGAAGCGGCCCACTCTCAAACCGCCGCTCCAGGTGGCTGCTTGCCTCGCTACGTAGGCCGCACTGCCGGCCTCCTTGAACGAAAGCTCCCAACAAGAAATGCTCTCTGCCAACTCACCGGAGAAAACGTATGTTCACTCCTGTTGCCCCGGTGCTGAAATGCAGCAGCCCCGTTAGCTCTCTAGTGCCTAAGGGCAAGCCAGAGTCCGATTTCAGGTGGGGTATTCACAGAGTGGGAACCAAGCACTGCAGGAGTAAGCTAGGCCAGAAACTGCCCAGCACCCTTCTCACCACCTCTCCAGGTGGCTGCTGGAAACTGGGAGTGGGAGTGGAGGTGGTATCCGGGGAGCTGGAAAGAAAGGTGCGAGGAGGCGGTGTCAGCCTGGACGGCACCATTGAAAACAGCAACTGCCAGCTTCCTGTTTCCGCCGGGGAGATCATTGTGCACAGGCAGAACTTAGCTACGTGGACCTCAGCACCGTTCCCCTATAGCCCCTGAGTGCACTGCGCAGGGCAACGGCCGTGTTCGTGCTTGCTAACCTGCAGTTCGTACGACGCGGGTTGAGTTTCGCTCCGTGTATCGCGGTGCCGGTCAGCTCGTTTCGCCTAGCGCCTATCTCAATGCACGCAGACTGCACTTCCCCAGCTTCTACGCTGACCCGAGACCGGGAGCCAGCAGCTTTGCCCTGGTCTCCCATGAGGGTCCAGCTCCTGCTTTCCCGGGCTGTAGCAGAGAGCTGGATCAGGAGCGGAGCAGCTCCAACAGAAGCGGCCCACTCTCAAACCGCCGCTCCAGGTGGCTGCTTGCCTCGCTACGTAGGCCGCACTGCCGGCCTCCTTGAACGAAAGCTCCCAACAAGAAATGCTCTCTGCCAACTCACCGGAGAAAACGTATGTTCACTCCTGTTGCCCCGGTGCTGAAATGCAGCAGCCCCGTTAGCTCTCTAGTGCCTAAGGGCAAGCCAGAGTCCGATTTCAGGTGGGGTATTCACAGAGTGGGAAGCAAGCACTGCAGGAGTAAGCTAGGCCAGAAACTGCCCAGCACCCTTCTCACCACCTCTCCAGGTGGCTGCTGGAAACTGGGAGTGGGAGTGGAGGTGGTATCCGGGGAGCTGGAAAGAAAGGTGCGAGGAGGCGGTGTCAGCCTGGAGGGCACCATTGAAAACAGCAACTGCCAGCTTCCTGTTTCCGCCGGGGAGATCATTGCGCACAGGCAGAACTTAGCTACGTGGACCTCAGCACCGTTCCCCTATAGCCCCTGAGTGCACTGCGCAGGGCAACGGCCGTGTTCGTGCTTGCTAACCTGCAGTTCGTACGACGCGGGTTGAGTTTCGCTCCGTGTATCGCGGTGCCGGTCAGCTCGTTTCGCCTAGCGCCTATCTCAATGCACGCAGACTGCACTTCCCCAGCTTCTACGCTGACCCGAGACCGGGAGCCAGCAGCTTTGCCCTGGTCTCCCATGAGGGTCCAGCTCCTGCTTTCCCGGGCTGTAGCAGAGAGCTGGATCAGGAGCGGAGCAGCTCCAACAGAAGCGGCCCACTCTCAAACCGCCGCTCCAGGTGGCTGCTTGCCTCGCTACGTAGGCCGCACTGCCGGCCTCCTTGAACGAAAGCTCCCAACAAGAAATGCTCTCTGCCAACTCACCGGAGAAAATGTATGTTCACTCCTGTTGCCCCGGTGCTGAAATGCAGCAGCCCCGTTAGCTCTCTAGTGCCTAAGGGCAAGCCAGAGTCCGATTTCAGGTGGGGTATTCACAGAGTGGGAACCAAGCACTGCAGGAGTAAGCTAGGCCAGAAACTGCCCAGCACCCTTCTCACCACCTCTCCAGGTGGCTGCTGGAAACTGGGAGTGGGAGTGGAGGTGGTATCCGGGGAGCTGGAAAGAAAGGTGCGAGGAGGCGGTGTCAGCCTGGACGGCACCATTGAAAACAGCAACTGCCAGCTTCCTGTTTCCGCCGGGGAGATCATTGCGCACAGGCAGAACTTAGCTACGTGGACCTCAGCACCGTTCCCCTATAGCCCCTGAGTGCACTGCGCAGGGCAACGGCCGTGTTCGTGCTTGCTAACCTGCAGTTCGTACGACGCGGGTTGAGTTTCGCTCCGTGTATCGCGGTGCCGGTCAGCTCATTTCACCTAGCGCCTATCTCAATGCACGCAGACTGCACTTCCCCAGCTTCTACGCTGACCCGAGACCGGGAGCCAGCAGCTTTGCCCTGGTCTCCCATGAGGGTCCAGCTCCTGCTTTCCCGGGCTGTAGCAGAGAGCTGGATCAGGAGCGGAGCAGCTCCAACAGAAGCGGCCCACTCTCAAACCGCCGCTCCAGGTGGCTGCTTGCCTCGCTACGTAGGCCGCACTGCCGGCCTCCTTGAACGAAAGCTCCCAACAAGAAATGCTCTCTGCCAACTCACCGGAGAAAATGTATGTTCACTCCTGTTGCCCCGGTGCTGAAATGCAGCAGCCCCGTTAGCTCTCTAGTGCCTAAGGGCAAGCCAGAGTCCGATTTCAGGTGGGGTATTCACAGAGTGGGAAGCAAGCACTGCAGGAGTAAGCTAGGCCAGAAACTGCCCAGCACCCTTCTCACCACCTCTCCAGGTGGCTGCTGGAAACTGGGAGTGGGAGTGGAGGTGGTATCCGGGGAGCTGGAAAGAAAGGTGCGAGGAGGCGGTGTCAGCCTGGACGGCACCATTGAAAACAGCAACTGCCAGCTTCCTGTTTCCGCCGGGGAGATCATTGTGCACAGGCAGAACTTAGCTACGTGGACCTCAGCACCGTTCCCCTATAGCCCCTGAGTGCACTGCGCAGGGCAACGGCCGTGTTCGTGCTTGCTAACCTGCAGTTCGTACGACGCGGGTTGAGTTTCGCTCCGTGTATCGCGGTGCCGGTCAGCTCGTTTCGCCTAGCGCCTATCTCAATGCACGCAGACTGCACTTCCCCAGCTTCTACGCTGACCCGAGACCGGGAGCCAGCAGCTTTGCCCTGGTCTCCCATGAGGGTCCAGCTCCTGCTTTCCCGGGCTGTAGCAGAGAGCTGGATCAGGAGCGGAGCAGCTCCAACAGAAGCGGCCCACTCTCAAACCGCCGCTCCAGGTGGCTGCTTGCCTCGCTACGTAGGCCGCACTGCCGGCCTCCTTGAACGAAAGCTCCCAACAAGAAATGCTCTCTGCCAACTCACCGGAGAAAACGTATGTTCACTCTTGTTGCCCTGGTGCTGAAATGCAGCAGCCCCGTTAGCTCTCTAGTGCCTAAGGGCAAGCCAGAGTCTGATTTCAGGTGGGGTATTCACAGAGTGGGAAGCAAGCACTGCAGGAGTAAGCTAGGCCAGAAACTGCCCAGCACCCTTCTCACCACCTCTCCAGGTGGCTGCTGGAAACTGGGAGTGGGAGTGGAGGTGGTATCCGGGGAGCTGGAAAGAAAGGTGCGAGGAGGCGGTGTCAGCCTGGACGGCACCATTGAAAACAGCAACTGCCAGCTTCCTGTTTCCGCCGGGGAGATCATTGCGCACAGGCAGAACTTAGCTACGTGGACCTCAGCACCGTTCCCCTATAGCCCCTGAGTGCACTGGGCAGGGCAACGGCCGTGTTCGTGCTTGCTAACCTGCAGTTCGTACGACGCGGGTTGAGTTTCGCTCCGTGTATCGCGGTGCCGGTCAGCTCGTTTCGCCTAGCGCCTATCTCAATGCACGCAGACTGCACTTCCCCAGCTTCTACGCTGACCCGAGACCGGGAGCCAGCAGCTTTGCCCTGGTCTCCCATGAGGGTCCAGCTCCTGCTTTCCCGGGCTGTAGCAGAGAGCTGGATCAGGAGCGGAGCAGCTCCAACAGAAGCGGCCCACTCTCAAACCGCCGCTCCAGGTGGCTGCTTGCCTCGCTACGTAGGCCGCACTGCCGGCCTCCTTGAACGAAAGCTCCCAACAAGAAATGCTCTCTGCCAACTCACCGGAGAAAATGTATGTTCACTCCTGTTGCCCCGGTGCTGAAATGCAGCAGCCCCGTTAGCTCTCTAGTGCCTAAGGGCAAGCCAGAGTCCGATTTCAGGTGGGGTATTCACAGAGTGGGAAGCAAGCACTGCAGGAGTAAGCTAGGCCAGAAACTGCCCAGCACCCTTCTCACCACCTCTCCAGGTGGCTGCTGGAAACTGGGAGTGGGAGTGGAGGTGGTATCCGGGGAGCTGGAAAGAAAGGTGCGAGGAGGCGGTGTCAGCCTGGACGGCACCATTGAAAACAGCAACTGCCAGCTTCCTGTTTCCGCCGGGGAGATCATTGCGCACAGGCAGAACTTAGCTACGTGGACCTCAGCACCGTTCCCCTATAGCCCCTGAGTGCACTGCGCAGGGCAACGGCCGTGTTCGTGCTTGCTAACCTGCAGTTCGTACGACGCGGGTTGAGTTTCGCTCCGTGTATCGCGGTGCCGGTCAGCTCGTTTCGCCTAGCGCCTATCTCAATGCACGCAGACTGCACTTCCCCAGCTTCTACGCTGACCCGAGACCGGGAGCCAGCAGCTTTGCCCTGGTCTCCCATGAGGGTCCAGCTCCTGCTTTCCCGGGCTGTAGCAGAGAGCTGGATCAGGAGCGGAGCAGCTCCAACAGAAGCGGCCCACTCTCAAACCGCCGCTCCAGGTGGCTGCTTGCCTCGCTACGTAGGCCGCACTGCCGGCCTCCTTGAACGAAAGCTCCCAACAAGAAATGCTCTCTGCCAACTCACCGGAGAAAACGTATGTTCACTCCTGTTGCCCCGGTGCTGAAATGCAGCAGCCCCGTTAGCTCTCTAGTGCCTAAGGGCAAGCCAGAGTCCGATTTCAGGTGGGGTATTCACAGAGTGGGAACCAAGCACTGCAGGAGTAAGCTAGGCCAGAAACTGCCCAGCACCCTTCTCACCACCTCTCCAGGTGGCTGCTGGAAACTGGGAGTGGGAGTGGAGGTGGTATCCGGGGAGCTGGAAAGAAAGGTGCGAGGAGGCGGTGTCAGCCTGGACGGCACCATTGAAAACAGCAACTGCCAGCTTCCTGTTTCCGCCGGGGAGATCATTGTGCACAGGCAGAACTTAGCTACGTGGACCTCAGCACCGTTCCCCTATAGCCCCTGAGTGCACTGCGCAGGGCAACGGCCGTGTTCGTGCTTGCTAACCTGCAGTTCGTACGACGCGGGTTGAGTTTCGCTCCGTGTATCGCGGTGCCGGTCAGCTCGTTTCGCCTAGCGCCTATCTCAATGCACGCAGACTGCACTTCCCCAGCTTCTACGCTGACCCGAGACCGGGAGCCAGCAGCTTTGCCCTGGTCTCCCATGAGGGTCCAGCTCCTGCTTTCCCGGGCTGTAGCAGAGAGCTGGATCAGGAGCGGAGCAGCTCCAACAGAAGCGGCCCACTCTCAAACCGCCGCTCCAGGTGGCTGCTTGCCTCGCTACGTAGGCCGCACTGCCGGCCTCCTTGAACGAAAGCTCCCAACAAGAAATGCTCTCTGCCAACTCACCGGAGAAAACGTATGTTCACTCCTGTTGCCCCGGTGCTGAAATGCAGCAGCCCCGTTAGCTCTCTAGTGCCTAAGGGCAAGCCAGAGTCCGATTTCAGGTGGGGTATTCACAGAGTGGGAACCAAGCACTGCAGGAGTAAGCTAGGCCAGAAACTGCCCAGCACCCTTCTCACCACCTCTCCAGGTGGCTGCTGGAAACTGGGAGTGGGAGTGGAGGTGGTATCCGGGGAGCTGGAAAGAAAGGTGCGAGGAGGCGGTGTCAGCCTGGACGGCACCATTGAAAACAGCAACTGCCAGCTTCCTGTTTCCGCCGGGGAGATCATTGTGCACAGGCAGAACTTAGCTACGTGGACCTCAGCACCGTTCCCCTATAGCCCCTGAGTGCACTGCGCAGGGCAACGGCCGTGTTCGTGCTTGCTAACCTGCAGTTCGTACGACGCGGGTTGAGTTTCGCTCCGTGTATCGCGGTGCCGGTCAGCTCGTTTCGCCTAGCGCCTATCTCAATGCACGCAGACTGCACTTCCCCAGCTTCTACGCTGACCCGAGACCGGGAGCCAGCAGCTTTGCCCTGGTCTCCCATGAGGGTCCAGCTCCTGCTTTCCCGGGCTGTAGCAGAGAGCTGGATCAGGAGCGGAGCAGCTCCAACAGAAGCGGCCCACTCTCAAACCGCCGCTCCAGGTGGCTGCTTGCCTCGCTACGTAGGCCGCACTGCCGGCCTCCTTGAACGAAAGCTCCCAACAAGAAATGCTCTCTGCCAACTCACCGGAGAAAACGTATGTTCACTCCTGTTGCCCCGGTGCTGAAATGCAGCAGCCCCGTTAGCTCTCTAGTGCCTAAGGGCAAGCCAGAGTCCGATTTCAGGTGGGGTATTCACAGAGTGGGAACCAAGCACTGCAGGAGTAAGCTAGGCCAGAAACTGCCCAGCACCCTTCTCACCACCTCTCCAGGTGGCTGCTGGAAACTGGGAGTGGGAGTGGAGGTGGTATCCGGGGAGCTGGAAAGAAAGGTGCGAGGAGGCGGTGTCAGCCTGGAGGGCACCATTGAAAACAGCAACTGCCAGCTTCCTGTTTCCGCCGGGGAGATCATTGCGCACAGGCAGAACTTAGCTACGTGGACCTCAGCACCGTTCCCCTATAGCCCCTGAGTGCACTGCGCAGGGCAACGGCCGTGTTCGTGCTTGCTAACCTGCAGTTCGTACGACGCGGGTTGAGTTTCGCTCTGTGTATCGCGGTGCCGGTCAGCTCGTTTCGCCTAGCGCCTATCTCAATGCACGCAGACTGCACTTCCCCAGCTTCTACGCTGACCCGAGACCGGGAGCCAGCAGCTTTGCCCTGGTCTCCCATGAGGGTCCAGCTCCTGCTTTCCCGGGCTGTAGCAGAGAGCTGGATCAGGAGCGGAGCAGCTCCAACAGAAGCGGCCCACTCTCAAACCGCCGCTCCAGGTGGCTGCTTGCCTCGCTACGTAGGCCGCACTGCCGGCCTCCTTGAACGAAAGCTCCCAACAAGAAATGCTCTCTGCCAACTCACCGGAGAAAACGTATGTTCACTCCTGTTGCCCCGGTGCTGAAATGCAGCAGCCCCGTTAGCTCTCCAGTGTCTAAGGGCAAGCCAGAGTCCGATTTCAGGTGGGGTATTCACAGAGTGGGAACCAAGCACTGCAGGAGTAAGCTAGGCCAGAAACTGCCCAGCACCCTTCTCACCACCTCTCAAGGTGGCTGCTGGAAACTGGGAGTGGGAGTGGAGGTGGTATCCGGGGAGCTGGAAAGAAAGGTGCGAGGAGGCGGTGTCAGCCTGGACGGCACCATTGAAAACAGCAACTGCCAGCTTCCTGTTTCCGCCGGGGAGATCATTGCGCACAGGCAGAACTTAGCTACGTGGACCTCAGCACCGTTCCCCTATAGCCCCTGAGTGCACTGCGCAGGGCAACGGCCGTGTTCGTGCTTGCTAACCTGCAGTTCGTACGACGCGGGTTGAGTTTCGCTCCGTGTATCGCGGTGCCGGCCAGCTCGTTTCGCCTAGCGCCTATCTCAATGCACGCAGACTGCACTTCCCCAGCTTCTACGCTGACCCGAGACCGGGAGCCAGCAGCTTTGCCCTGGTCTCCCATGAGGGTCCAGCTCCTGCTTTCCCGGGCTGTAGCAGAGAGCTGGATCAGGAGCGGAGCAGCTCCAACAGAAGCGGCCCACTCTCAAACCGCCGCTCCAGGTGGCTGCTTGCCTCGCTACGTAGGCCGCACTGCCGGCCTCCTTGAACGAAAGCTCCCAACAAGAAATGCTCTCTGCCAACTCACCGGAGAAAATGTATGTTCACTCCTGTTGCCCCGGTGCTGAAATGCAGCAGCCCCGTTAGCTCTCTAGTGCCTAAGGGCAAGCCAGAGTCCGATTTCAGGTGGGGTATTCACAGAGTGGGAACCAAGCACTGCAGGAGTAAGCTAGGCCAGAAACTGCCCAGCACCCTTCTCACCACCTCTCCAGGTGGCTGCTGGAAACTGGGAGTGGGAGTGGAGGTGGTATCCGGGGAGCTGGAAAGAAAGGTGCGAGGAGGCGGTGTCAGCCTGGACGGCACCATTGAAAACAGCAACTGCCAGCTTCCTGTTTCCGCCGGGGAGATCATTGCGCACAGGCAGAACTTAGCTACGTGGACCTCAGCACCGTTCCCCTATAGCCCCTGAGTGCACTGCGCAGGGCAACGGCCGTGTTCGTGCTTGCTAACCTGCAGTTCGTACGACGCGGGTTGAGTTTCGCTCCGTGTATCGCGGTGCCGGTCAGCTCGTTTCGCCTAGCGCCTATCTCAATGCACGCAGACTGCACTTCCCCAGCTTCTACGCTGACCCGAGACCGGGAGCCAGCAGCTTTGCCCTGGTCTCCCATGAGGGTCCAGCTCCTGCTTTCCCGGGCTGTAGCAGAGAGCTGGATCAGGAGCGGAGCAGCTCCAACAGAAGCGGCCCACTCTCAAACCGCCGCTCCAGGTGGCTGCTTGCCTCGCTACGTAGGCCGCACTGCCGGCCTCCTTGAACGAAAGCTCCCAACAAGAAATGCTCTCTGCCAACTCACCGGAGAAAACGTATGTTCACTCCTGTTGCCCCGGTGCTGAAATGCAGCAGCCCCGTTAGCTCTCTAGTGCCTAAGGGCAAGCCAGAGTCCGATTTCAGGTGGGGTATTCACAGAGTGGGAACCAAGCACTGCAGGAGTAAGCTAGGCCAGAAACTGCCCAGCACCCTTCTCACCACCTCTCCAGGTGGCTGCTGGAAACTGGGAGTGGGAGTGGAGGTGGTATCCGGGGAGCTGGAAAGAAAGGTGCGAGGAGGCGGTGTCAGCCTGGACGGCACCATTGAAAACAGCAACTGCCAGCTTCCTGTTTCCGCCGGGGAGATCATTGCGCACAGGCAGAACTTAGCTACGTGGACCTCAGCACCGTTCCCCTATAGCCCCTGAGTGCACTGCGCAGGGCAACGGCCGTGTTCGTGCTTGCTAACCTGCAGTTCGTACGACGCGGGTTGAGTTTCGCTCCGTGTATCGCGGTGCCGGCCAGCTCGTTTCGCCTAGCGCCTATCTCAATGCACGCAGACTGCACTTCCCCAGCTTCTACGCTGACCCGAGACCGGGAGCCAGCAGCTTTGCCCTGGTCTCCCATGAGGGTCCAGCTCCTGCTTTCCCGGGCTGTAGCAGAGAGCTGGATCAGGAGCGGAGCAGCTCCAACAGAAGCGGCCCACTCTCAAACCGCCGCTCCAGGTGGCTGCTTGCCTCGCTACGTAGGCCGCACTGCCGGCCTCCTTGAACGAAAGCTCCCAACAAGAAATGCTCTCTGCCAACTCACCGGAGAAAACGTATGTTCACTCCTGTTGCCCCGGTGCTGAAATGCAGCAGCCCCGTTAGCTCTCTAGTGCCTAAGGGCAAGCCAGAGTCCGATTTCAGGTGGGGTATTCACAGAGTGGGAACCAAGCACTGCAGGAGTAAGCTAGGCCAGAAACTGCCCAGCACCCTTCTCACCACCTCTCCAGGTGGCTGCTGGAAACTGGGAGTGGGAGTGGAGGTGGTATCCGGGGAGCTGGAAAGAAAGGTGCGAGGAGGCGGTGTCAGCCTGGACGGCACCATTGAAAACAGCAACTGCCAGCTTCCTGTTTCCGCCGGGGAGATCATTGTGCACAGGCAGAACTTAGCTACGTGGACCTCAGCACCGTTCCCCTATAGCCCCTGAGTGCACTGCGCAGGGCAACGGCCGTGTTCGTGCTTGCTAACCTGCAGTTCGTACGACGCGGGTTGAGTTTCGCTCCGTGTATCGCGGTGCCGGTCAGCTCGTTTCGCCTAGCGCCTATCTCAATGCACGCAGACTGCACTTCCCCAGCTTCTACGCTGACCCGAGACCGGGAGCCAGCAGCTTTGCCCTGGTCTCCCATGAGGGTCCAGCTCCTGCTTTCCCGGGCTGTAGCAGAGAGCTGGATCAGGAGCGGAGCAGCTCCAACAGAAGCGGCCCACTCTCAAACCGCCGCTCCAGGTGGCTGCTTGCCTCGCTACGTAGGCCGCACTGCCGGCCTCCTTGAACGAAAGCTCCCAACAAGAAATGCTCTCTGCCAACTCACCGGAGAAAACGTATGTTCACTCTTGTTGCCCTGGTGCTGAAATGCAGCAGCCCCGTTAGCTCTCTAGTGCCTAAGGGCAAGCCAGAGTCCGATTTCAGGTGGGGTATTCACAGAGTGGGAAGCAAGCACTGCAGGAGTAAGCTAGGCCAGAAACTGCCCAGCACCCTTCTCACCACCTCTCCAGGTGGCTGCTGGAAACTGGGAGTGGGAGTGGAGGTGGTATCCGGGGAGCTGGAAAGAAAGGTGCGAGGAGGCGGTGTCAGCCTGGACGGCACCATTGAAAACAGCAACTGCCAGCTTCCTGTTTCCGCCGGGGAGATCATTGCGCACAGGCAGAACTTAGCTACGTGGACCTCAGCACCGTTCCCCTATAGCCCCTGAGTGCACTGGGCAGGGCAACGGCCGTGTTCGTGCTTGCTAACCTGCAGTTCGTACGACGCGGGTTGAGTTTCGCTCCGTGTATCGCGGTGCCGGTCAGCTCGTTTCGCCTAGCGCCTATCTCAATGCACGCAGACTGCACTTCCCCAGCTTCTACGCTGACCCGAGACCGGGAGCCAGCAGCTTTGCCCTGGTCTCCCATGAGGGTCCAGCTCCTGCTTTCCCGGGCTGTAGCAGAGAGCTGGATCAGGAGCGGAGCAGCTCCAACAGAAGCGGCCCACTCTCAAACCGCCGCTCCAGGTGGCTGCTTGCCTCGCTACGTAGGCCGCACTGCCGGCCTCCTTGAACGAAAGCTCCCAACAAGAAATGCTCTCTGCCAACTCACCGGAGAAAATGTATGTTCACTCCTGTTGCCCCGGTGCTGAAATGCAGCAGCCCCGTTAGCTCTCTAGTGCCTAAGGGCAAGCCAGAGTCCGATTTCAGGTGGGGTATTCACAGAGTGGGAAGCAAGCACTGCAGGAGTAAGCTAGGCCAGAAACTGCCCAGCACCCTTCTCACCACCTCTCCAGGTGGCTGCTGGAAACTGGGAGTGGGAGTGGAGGTGGTATCCGGGGAGCTGGAAAGAAAGGTGCGAGGAGGCGGTGTCAGCCTGGACGGCACCATTGAAAACAGCAACTGCCAGCTTCCTGTTTCCGCCGGGGAGATCATTGCGCACAGGCAGAACTTAGCTACGTGGACCTCAGCACCGTTCCCCTATAGCCCCTGAGTGCACTGCGCAGGGCAACGGCCGTGTTCGTGCTTGCTAACCTGCAGTTCGTACGACGCGGGTTGAGTTTCGCTCCGTGTATCGCGGTGCCGGTCAGCTCGTTTCGCCTAGCGCCTATCTCAATGCACGCAGACTGCACTTCCCCAGCTTCTACGCTGACCCGAGACCGGGAGCCAGCAGCTTTGCCCTGGTCTCCCATGAGGGTCCAGCTCCTGCTTTCCCGGGCTGTAGCAGAGAGCTGGATCAGGAGCGGAGCAGCTCCAACAGAAGCGGCCCACTCTCAAACCGCCGCTCCAGGTGGCTGCTTGCCTCGCTACGTAGGCCGCACTGCCGGCCTCCTTGAACGAAAGCTCCCAACAAGAAATGCTCTCTGCCAACTCACCGGAGAAAACGTATGTTCACTCCTGTTGCCCCGGTGCTGAAATGCAGCAGCCCCGTTAGCTCTCTAGTGCCTAAGGGCAAGCCAGAGTCCGATTTCAGGTGGGGTATTCACAGAGTGGGAACCAAGCACTGCAGGAGTAAGCTAGGCCAGAAACTGCCCAGCACCCTTCTCACCACCTCTCCAGGTGGCTGCTGGAAACTGGGAGTGGGAGTGGAGGTGGTATCCGGGGAGCTGGAAAGAAAGGTGCGAGGAGGCGGTGTCAGCCTGGACGGCACCATTGAAAACAGCAACTGCCAGCTTCCTGTTTCCGCCGGGGAGATCATTGTGCACAGGCAGAACTTAGCTACGTGGACCTCAGCACCGTTCCCCTATAGCCCCTGAGTGCACTGCGCAGGGCAACGGCCGTGTTCGTGCTTGCTAACCTGCAGTTCGTACGACGCGGGTTGAGTTTCGCTCCGTGTATCGCGGTGCCGGTCAGCTCGTTTCGCCTAGCGCCTATCTCAATGCACGCAGACTGCACTTCCCCAGCTTCTACGCTGACCCGAGACCGGGAGCCAGCAGCTTTGCCCTGGTCTCCCATGAGGGTCCAGCTCCTGCTTTCCCGGGCTGTAGCAGAGAGCTGGATCAGGAGCGGAGCAGCTCCAACAGAAGCGGCCCACTCTCAAACCGCCGCTCCAGGTGGCTGCTTGCCTCGCTACGTAGGCCGCACTGCCGGCCTCCTTGAACGAAAGCTCCCAACAAGAAATGCTCTCTGCCAACTCACCGGAGAAAACGTATGTTCACTCCTGTTGCCCCGGTGCTGAAATGCAGCAGCCCCGTTAGCTCTCTAGTGCCTAAGGGCAAGCCAGAGTCCGATTTCAGGTGGGGTATTCACAGAGTGGGAACCAAGCACTGCAGGAGTAAGCTAGGCCAGAAACTGCCCAGCACCCTTCTCACCACCTCTCCAGGTGGCTGCTGGAAACTGGGAGTGGGAGTGGAGGTGGTATCCGGGGAGCTGGAAAGAAAGGTGCGAGGAGGCGGTGTCAGCCTGGACGGCACCATTGAAAACAGCAACTGCCAGCTTCCTGTTTCCGCCGGGGAGATCATTGTGCACAGGCAGAACTTAGCTACGTGGACCTCAGCACCGTTCCCCTATAGCCCCTGAGTGCACTGCGCAGGGCAACGGCCGTGTTCGTGCTTGCTAACCTGCAGTTCGTACGACGCGGGTTGAGTTACGCTCCGTGTATCGCGGTGCCGGTCAGCTCGTTTCGCCTAGCGCCTATCTCAATGCACGCAGACTGCACTTCCCCAGCTTCTACGCTGACCCGAGACCGGGAGCCAGCAGCTTTGCCCTGGTCTCCCATGAGGGTCCAGCTCCTGCTTTCCCGGGCTGTAGCAGAGAGCTGGATCAGGAGCGGAGCAGCTCCAACAGAAGCGGCCCACTCTCAAACCGCCGCTCCAGGTGGCTGCTTGCCTCGCTACGTAGGCCGCACTGCCGGCCTCCTTGAACGAAAGCTCCCAACAAGAAATGCTCTCTGCCAACTCACCGGAGAAAACGTATGTTCACTCCTGTTGCCCCGGTGCTGAAATGCAGCAGCCCCGTTAGCTCTCTAGTGCCTAAGGGCAAGCCAGAGTCCGATTTCAGGTGGGGTATTCACAGAGTGGGAAGCAAGCACTGCAGGAGTAAGCTAGGCCAGAAACTGCCCAGCACCCTTCTCACCACCTCTCCAGGTGGCTGCTGGAAACTGGGAGTGGGAGTGGAGGTGGTATCCGGGGAGCTGGAAAGAAAGGTGCGAGGAGGCGGTGTCAGCCTGGACGGCACCATTGAAAACAGCAACTGCCAGCTTCCTGTTTCCGCCGGGGAGATCATTGTGCACAGGCAGAACTTAGCTACGTGGACCTCAGCACCGTTCCCCTATAGCCCCTGAGTGCACTGCGCAGGGCAACGGCCGTGTTCGTGCTTGCTAACCTGCAGTTCGTACGACGCGGGTTGAGTTTCGCTCCGTGTATCGCGGTGCCGGTCAGCTCGTTTCGCCTAGCGCCTATCTCAATGCACGCAGACTGCACTTCCCCAGCTTCTACGCTGACCCGAGACCGGGAGCCAGCAGCTTTGCCCTGGTCTCCCATGAGGGTCCAGCTCCTGCTTTCCCGGGCTGTAGCAGAGAGCTGGATCAGGAGCGGAGCAGCTCCAACAGAAGCGGCCCACTCTCAAACCGCCGCTCCAGGTGGCTGCTTGCCTCGCTACGTAGGCCGCACTGCCGGCCTCCTTGAACGAAAGCTCCCAACAAGAAATGCTCTCTGCCAACTCACCGGAGAAAACGTATGTTCACTCCTGTTGCCCCGGTGCTGAAATGCAGCAGCCCCGTTAGCTCTCTAGTGCCTAAGGGCAAGCCAGAGTCCGATTTCAGGTGGGGTATTCACAGAGTGGGAAGCAAGCACTGCAGGAGTAAGCTAGGCCAGAAACTGCCCAGCACCCTTCTCACCACCTCTCCAGGTGGCTGCTGGAAACTGGGAGTGGGAGTGGAGGTGGTATCCGGGGAGCTGGAAAGAAAGGTGCGAGGAGGCGGTGTCAGCCTGGACGGCACCATTGAAAACAGCAACTGCCAGCTTCCTGTTTCCGCCGGGGAGATCATTGCGCACAGGCAGAACTTAGCTACGTGGACCTCAGCACCGTTCCCCTATAGCCCCTGAGTGCACTGGGCAGGGCAACGGCCGTGTTCGTGCTTGCTAACCTGCAGTTCGTACGACGCGGGTTGAGTTTCGCTCCGTGTATCGCGGTGCCGGTCAGCTCGTTTCGCCTAGCGCCTATCTCAATGCACGCAGACTGCACTTCCCCAGCTTCTACGCTGACCCGAGACCGGGAGCCAGCAGCTTTGCCCTGGTCTCCCATGAGGGTCCAGCTCCTGCTTTCCCGGGCTGTAGCAGAGAGCTGGATCAGGAGCGGAGCAGCTCCAACAGAAGCGGCCCACTCTCAAACCGCCGCTCCAGGTGGCTGCTTGCCTCGCTACGTAGGCCGCACTGCCGGCCTCCTTGAACGAAAGCTCCCAGCAAGAAATGCTCTCTGCCAACTCACCGGAGAAAATGTATGTTCACTCCTGTTGCCCCGGTGCTGAAATGCAGCAGCCCCGTTAGCTCTCTAGTGCCTAAGGGCAAGCCAGAGTCCGATTTCAGGTGGGGTATTCACAGAGTGGGAACCAAGCACTGCAGGAGTAAGCTAGGCCAGAAACTGCCCAGCACCCTTCTCACCACCTCTCCAGGTGGCTGCTGGAAACTGGGAGTGGGAGTGGAGGTGGTATCCGGGGAGCTGGAAAGAAAGGTGCGAGGAGGCGGTGTCAGCCTGGACGGCACCATTGAAAACAGCAACTGCCAGCTTCCTGTTTCCGCCGGGGAGATCATTGCGCACAGGCAGAACTTAGCTACGTGGACCTCAGCACCGTTCCCCTATAGCCCCTGAGTGCACTGGGCAGGGCAACGGCCGTGTTCGTGCTTGCTAACCTGCAGTTCGTACGACGCGGGTTGAGTTTCGCTCCGTGTATCGCGGTGCCGGTCAGCTCGTTTCGCCTAGCGCCTATCTCAATGCACGCAGACTGCACTTCCCCAGCTTCTACGCTGACCCGAGACCGGGAGCCAGCAGCTTTGCCCTGGTCTCCCATGAGGGTCCAGCTCCTGCTTTCCCGGGCTGTAGCAGAGAGCTGGATCAGGAGCGGAGCAGCTCCAACAGAAGCGGCCCACTCTCAAACCGCCGCTCCAGGTGGCTGCTTGCCTCGCTACGTAGGCCGCACTGCCGGCCTCCTTGAACGAAAGCTCCCAGCAAGAAATGCTCTCTGCCAACTCACCGGAGAAAATGTATGTTCACTCCTGTTGCCCCGGTGCTGAAATGCAGCAGCCCCGTTAGCTCTCTAGTGCCTAAGGGCAAGCCAGAGTCCGATTTCAGGTGGGGTATTCACAGAGTGGGAACCAAGCACTGCAGGAGTAAGCTAGGCCAGAAACTGCCCAGCACCCTTCTCACCACCTCTCCAGGTGGCTGCTGGAAACTGGGAGTGGGAGTGGAGGTGGTATCCGGGGAGCTGGAAAGAAAGGTGCGAGGAGGCGGTGTCAGCCTGGACGGCACCATTGAAAACAGCAACTGCCAGCTTCCTGTTTCCGCCGGGGAGATCATTGCGCACAGGCAGAACTTAGCTACGTGGACCTCAGCACCGTTCCCCTATAGCCCCTGAGTGCACTGCGCAGGGCAACGGCCGTGTTCGTGCTTGCTAACCTGCAGTTCGTACGACGCGGGTTGAGTTTCGCTCCGTGTATCGCGGTGCCGGTCAGCTCGTTTTGCCTAGCGCCTATCTCAATGCACGCAGACTGCACTTCCCCAGCTTCTACACTGACCCGAGACCGGGAGCCAGCAGCTTTGCCCTGGTCTCCCATGAGGGTCCAGCTCCTGCTTTCCCGGGCTGTAGCAGAGAGCTGGATCAGGAGCGGAGCAGCTCCAACAGAAGCGGCCCACTCTCAAACCGCCGCTCCAGGTGGCTGCTTGCCTCGCTACGTAGGCCGCACTGCCGGCCTCCTTGAACGAAAGCTCCCAACAAGAAATGCTCTCTGCCAACTCACCGGAGAAAACGTATGTTCACTCCTGTTGCCCCGGTGCTGAAATGCAGCAGCCCCGTTAGCTCTCTAGTGCCTAAGGGCAAGCCAGAGTCCGATTTCAGGTGGGGTATTCACAGAGTGGGAAGCAAGCACTGCAGGAGTAAGCTAGGCCAGAAACTGCCCAGCACCCTTCTCACCACCTCTCCAGGTGGCTGCTGGAAACTGGGAGTGGGAGTGGAGGTGGTATCCGGGGAGCTGGAAAGAAAGGTGCGAGGAGGCGGTGTCAGCCTGGACGGCACCATTGAAAACAGCAACTGCCAGCTTCCTGTTTCCGCCGGGGAGATCATTGCGCACAGGCAGAACTTAGCTACGTGGACCTCAGCACCGTTCCCCTATAGCCCCTGAGTGCACTGGGCAGGGCAACGGCCGTGTTCGTGCTTGCTAACCTGCAGTTCGTACGACGCGGGTTGAGTTTCGCTCCGTGTATCGCGGTGCCGGTCAGCTCGTTTCGCCTAGCGCCTATCTCAATGCACGCAGACTGCACTTCCCCAGCTTCTACGCTGACCCGAGACCGGGAGCCAGCAGCTTTGCCCTGGTCTCCCATGAGGGTCCAGCTCCTGCTTTCCCGGGCTGTAGCAGAGAGCTGGATCAGGAGCGGAGCAGCTCCAACAGAAGCGGCCCACTCTCAAACCGCCGCTCCAGGTGGCTGCTTGCCTCGCTACGTAGGCCGCACTGCCGGCCTCCTTGAACAAAGCTCCCAGCAAGAAATGCTCTCTGCCAACTCACCGGAGAAAATGTATGTTCACTCCTGTTGCCCCGGTGCTGAAATGCAGCAGCCCCGTTAGCTCTCTAGTGCCTAAGGGCAAGCCAGAGTCCGATTTCAGGTGGGGTATTCACAGAGTGGGAAGCAAGCACTGCAGGAGTAAGCTAGGCCAGAAACTGCCCAGCACCCTTCTCACCACCTCTCCAGGTGGCTGCTGGAAACTGGGAGTGGGAGTGGAGGTGGTATCCGGGGAGCTGGAAAGAAAGGTGCGAGGAGGCGGTGTCAGCCTGGACGGCACCATTGAAAACAGCAACTGCCAGCTTCCTGTTTCCGCCGGGGAGATCATTGCGCACAGGCAGAACTTAGCTACGTGGACCTCAGCACCGTTCCCCTATAGCCCCTGAGTGCACTGGGCAGGGCAACGGCCGTGTTCGTGCTTGCTAACCTGCAGTTCGTACGACGCGGGTTGAGTTTCGCTCCGTGTATCGCGGTGCCGGTCAGCTCGTTTCGCCTAGCGCCTATCTCAATGCACGCAGACTGCACTTCCCCAGCTTCTACGCTGACCCGAGACCGGGAGCCAGCAGCTTTGCCCTGGTCTCCCATGAGGGTCCAGCTCCTGCTTTCCCGGGCTGTAGCAGAGAGCTGGATCAGGAGCGGAGCAGCTCCAACAGAAGCGGCCCACTCTCAAACCGCCGCTCCAGGTGGCTGCTTGCCTCGCTACGTAGGCCGCACTGCCGGCCTCCTTGAACGAAAGCTCCCAGCAAGAAATGCTCTCTGCCAACTCACCGGAGAAAATGTATGTTCACTCCTGTTGCCCCGGTGCTGAAATGCAGCAGCCCCGTTAGCTCTCTAGTGCCTAAGGGCAAGCCAGAGTCCGATTTCAGGTGGGGTATTCACAGAGTGGGAACCAAGCACTGCAGGAGTAAGCTAGGCCAGAAACTGCCCAGCACCCTTCTCACCACCTCTCCAGGTGGCTGCTGGAAACTGGGAGTGGGAGTGGAGGTGGTATCCGGGGAGCTGGAAAGAAAGGTGCGAGGAGGCGGTGTCAGCCTGGACGGCACCATTGAAAACAGCAACTGCCAGCTTCCTGTTTCCGCCGGGGAGATCATTGTGCACAGGCAGAACTTAGCTACGTGGACCTCAGCACCGTTCCCCTATAGCCCCTGAGTGCACTGCGCAGGGCAACGGCCGTGTTCGTGCTTGCTAACCTGCAGTTCGTACGACGCGGGTTGAGTTTCGCTCCGTGTATCGCGGTGCCGGTCAGCTCGTTTCGCCTAGCGCCTATCTCAATGCACGCAGACTGCACTTCCCCAGCTTCTACGCTGACCCGAGACCGGGAGCCAGCAGCTTTGCCCTGGTCTCCCATGAGGGTCCAGCTCCTGCTTTCCCGGGCTGTAGCAGAGAGCTGGATCAGGAGCGGAGCAGCTCCAACAGAAGCGGCCCACTCTCAAACCGCCGCTCCAGGTGGCTGCTTGCCTCGCTACGTAGGCCGCACTGCCGGCCTCCTTGAACGAAAGCTCCCAACAAGAAATGCTCTCTGCCAACTCACCGGAGAAAACGTATGTTCACTCCTGTTGCCCCGGTGCTGAAATGCAGCAGCCCCGTTAGCTCTCTAGTGCCTAAGGGCAAGCCAGAGTCCGATTTCAGGTGGGGTATTCACAGAGTGGGAACCAAGCACTGCAGGAGTAAGCTAGGCCAGAAACTGCCCAGCACCCTTCTCACCACCTCTCCAGGTGGCTGCTGGAAACTGGGAGTGGGAGTGGAGGTGGTATCCGGGGAGCTGGAAAGAAAGGTGCGAGGAGGCGGTGTCAGCCTGGACGGCACCATTGAAAACAGCAACTGCCAGCTTCCTGTTTCCGCCGGGGAGATCATTGTGCACAGGCAGAACTTAGCTACGTGGACCTCAGCACCGTTCCCCTATAGCCCCTGAGTGCACTGCGCAGGGCAACGGCCGTGTTCGTGCTTGCTAACCTGCAGTTCGTACGACGCGGGTTGAGTTTCGCTCCGTGTATCGCGGTGCCGGTCAGCTCGTTTCGCCTAGCGCCTATCTCAATGCACGCAGACTGCACTTCCCCAGCTTCTACGCTGACCCGAGACCGGGAGCCAGCAGCTTTGCCCTGGTCTCCCATGAGGGTCCAGCTCCTGCTTTCCCGGGCTGTAGCAGAGAGCTGGATCAGGAGCGGAGCAGCTCCAACAGAAGCGGCCCACTCTCAAACCGCCGCTCCAGGTGGCTGCTTGCCTCGCTACGTAGGCCGCACTGCCGGCCTCCTTGAACGAAAGCTCCCAACAAGAAATGCTCTCTGCCAACTCACCGGAGAAAACGTATGTTCACTCCTGTTGCCCCGGTGCTGAAATGCAGCAGCCCCGTTAGCTCTCTAGTGCCTAAGGGCAAGCCAGAGTCCGATTTCAGGTGGGGTATTCACAGAGTGGGAACCAAGCACTGCAGGAGTAAGCTAGGCCAGAAACTGCCCAGCACCCTTCTCACCACCTCTCCAGGTGGCTGCTGGAAACTGGGAGTGGGAGTGGAGGTGGTATCCGGGGAGCTGGAAAGAAAGGTGCGAGGAGGCGGTGTCAGCCTGGACGGCACCATTGAAAACAGCAACTGCCAGCTTCCTGTTTCCGCCGGGGAGATCATTGTGCACAGGCAGAACTTAGCTACGTGGACCTCAGCACCGTTCCCCTATAGCCCCTGAGTGCACTGCGCAGGGCAACGGCCGTGTTCGTGCTTGCTAACCTGCAGTTCGTACGACGCGGGTTGAGTTTCGCTCCGTGTATCGCGGTGCCGGTCAGCTCGTTTCGCCTAGCGCCTATCTCAATGCACGCAGACTGCACTTCCCCAGCTTCTATGCTGACCCGAGACCGGGAGCCAGCAGCTTTGCCCTGGTCTCCCATGAGGGTCCAGCTCCTGCTTTCCCGGGCTGTAGCAGAGAGCTGGATCAGGAGCGGAGCAGCTCCAACAGAAGCGGCCCACTCTCAAACCGCTGCTCCAGGTGGCTGCTTGCCTCGCTACGTAGGCCGCACTGCCAGCCTCCTTGAACGAAAGCTCCCAACAAGAAATGCTCTCTGCCAACTCACCGGAGAAAACGTATGTTCACTCCTGTTGCCCCGGTGCTGAAATGCAGCAGCCCCGTTAGCTCTCTAGTGCCTAAGGGCAAGCCAGAGTCCGATTTCAGGTGGGGTATTCACAGAGTGGGAACCAAGCACTGCAGGAGTAAGCTAGGCCAGAAACTGCCCAGCACCCTTCTCACCACCTCTCCAGGTGGCTGCTGGAAACTGGGAGTGGGAGTGGAGGTGGTATCCGGGGAGCTGGAAAGAAAGGTGCGAGGAGGCGGTGTCAGCCTGGACGGCACCATTGAAAACAGCAACTGCCAGCTTCCTGTTTCCGCCGGGGAGATCATTGCGCACAGGCAGAACTTAGCTACGTGGACCTCAGCACCGTTCCCCTATAGCCCCTGAGTGCACTGGGCAGGGCAACGGCCGTGTTCGTGCTTGCTAACCTGCAGTTCGTACGACGCGGGTTGAGTTTCGCTCCGTGTATCGCGGTGCCGGTCAGCTCGTTTCGCCTAGCGCCTATCTCAATGCACGCAGACTGCACTTCCCCAGCTTCTACGCTGACCCGAGACCGGGAGCCAGCAGCTTTGCCCTGGTCTCCCATGAGGGTCCAGCTCCTGCTTTCCCGGGCTGTAGCAGAGAGCTGGATCAGGAGCGGAGCAGCTCCAACAGAAGCGGCCCACTCTCAAACCGCCGCTCCAGGTGGCTGCTTGCCTCGCTACGTAGGCCGCACTGCCGGCCTCCTTGAACGAAAGCTCCCAGCAAGAAATGCTCTCTGCCAACTCACCGGAGAAAATGTATGTTCACTCCTGTTGCCCCGGTGCTGAAATGCAGCAGCCCCGTTAGCTCTCTAGTGCCTAAGGGCAAGCCAGAGTCCGATTTCAGGTGGGGTATTCACAGAGTGGGAACCAAGCACTGCAGGAGTAAGCTAGGCCAGAAACTGCCCAGCACCCTTCTCACCACCTCTCCAGGTGGCTGCTGGAAACTGGGAGTGGGAGTGGAGGTGGTATCCGGGGAGCTGGAAAGAAAGGTGCGAGGAGGCGGTGTCAGCCTGGACGGCACCATTGAAAACAGCAACTGCCAGCTTCCTGTTTCCGCCGGGGAGATCATTGTGCACAGGCAGAACTTAGCTACGTGGACCTCAGCACCGTTCCCCTATAGCCCCTGAGTGCACTGCGCAGGGCAACGGCCGTGTTCGTGCTTGCTAACCTGCAGTTCGTACGACGCGGGTTGAGTTTCGCTCCGTGTATCGCGGTGCCGGTCAGCTCGTTTCGCCTAGCGCCTATCTCAATGCACGCAGACTGCACTTCGCCAGCTTCTATGCTGACCCGAGACCGGGAGCCAGCAGCTTTGCCCTGGTCTCCCATGAGGGTCCAGCTCCTGCTTTCCCGGGCTGTAGCAGAGAGCTGGATCAGGAGCGGAGCAGCTCCAACAGAAGCGGCCCACTCTCAAACCGCTGCTCCAGGTGGCTGCTTGCCTCGCTACGTAGGCCGCACTGCCAGCCTCCTTGAACGAAAGCTCCCAACAAGAAATGCTCTCTGCCAACTCACCGGAGAAAACGTATGTTCACTCCTGTTGCCCCGGTGCTGAAATGCAGCAGCCCCGTTAGCTCTCTAGTGCCTAAGGGCAAGCCAGAGTCCGATTTCAGGTGGGGTATTCACAGAGTGGGAACCAAGCACTGCAGGAGTAAGCTAGGCCAGAAACTGCCCAGCACCCTTCTCACCACCTCTCCAGGTGGCTGCTGGAAACTGGGAGTGGGAGTGGAGGTGGTATCCGGGGAGCTGGAAAGAAAGGTGCGAGGAGGCGGTGTCAGCCTGGACGGCACCATTGAAAACAGCAACTGCCAGCTTCCTGTTTCCGCCGGGGAGATCATTGCGCACAGGCAGAACTTAGCTACGTGGACCTCAGCACCGTTCCCCTATAGCCCCTGAGTGCACTGGGCAGGGCAACGGCCGTGTTCGTGCTTGCTAACCTGCAGTTCGTACGACGCGGGTTGAGTTTCGCTCCGTGTATCGCGGTGCCGGTCAGCTCGTTTCGCCTAGCGCCTATCTCAATGCACGCAGACTGCACTTCCCCAGCTTCTACGCTGACCCGAGACCGGGAGCCAGCAGCTTTGCCCTGGTCTCCCATGAGGGTCCAGCTCCTGCTTTCCCGGGCTGTAGCAGAGAGCTGGATCAGGAGCGGAGCAGCTCCAACAGAAGCGGCCCACTCTCAAACCGCCGCTCCAGGTGGCTGCTTGCCTCGCTACGTAGGCCGCACTGCCGGCCTCCTTGAACGAAAGCTCCCAGCAAGAAATGCTCTCTGCCAACTCACCGGAGAAAATGTATGTTCACTCCTGTTGCCCCGGTGCTGAAATGCAGCAGCCCCGTTAGCTCTCTAGTGCCTAAGGGCAAGCCAGAGTCCGATTTCAGGTGGGGTATTCACAGAGTGGGAACCAAGCACTGCAGGAGTAAGCTAGGCCAGAAACTGCCCAGCACCCTTCTCACCACCTCTCCAGGTGGCTGCTGGAAACTGGGAGTGGGAGTGGAGGTGGTATCCGGGGAGCTGGAAAGAAAGGTGCGAGGAGGCGGTGTCAGCCTGGACGGCACCATTGAAAACAGCAACTGCCAGCTTCCTGTTTCCGCCGGGGAGATCATTGCGCACAGGCAGAACTTAGCTACGTGGACCTCAGCACCGTTCCCCTATAGCCCCTGAGTGCACTGCGCAGGGCAACGGCCGTGTTCGTGCTTGCTAACCTGCAGTTCGTACGACGCGGGTTGAGTTTCGCTCCGTGTATCGCGGTGCCGGTCAGCTCGTTTCGCCTAGCGCCTATCTCAATGCACGCAGACTGCACTTCCCCAGCTTCTACGCTGACCCGAGACCGGGAGCCAGCAGCTTTGCCCTGGTCTCCCATGAGGGTCCAGCTCCTGCTTTCCCGGGCTGTAGCAGAGAGCTGGATCAGGAGCGGAGCAGCTCCAACAGAAGCGGCCCACTCTCAAACCGCCGCTCCAGGTGGCTGCTTGCCTCGCTACGTAGGCCGCACTGCCGGCCTCCTTGAACGAAAGCTCCCAACAAGAAATGCTCTCTGCCAACTCACCGGAGAAAACGTATGTTCACTCCTGTTGCCCCGGTGCTGAAATGCAGCAGCCCCGTTAGCTCTCTAGTGCCTAAGGGCAAGCCAGAGTCCGATTTCAGGTGGGGTATTCACAGAGTGGGAACCAAGCACTGCAGGAGTAAGCTAGGCCAGAAACTGCCCAGCACCCTTCTCACCACCTCTCCAGGTGGCTGCTGGAAACTGGGAGTGGGAGTGGAGGTGGTATCCGGGGAGCTGGAAAGAAAGGTGCGAGGAGGCGGTGTCAGCCTGGACGGCACCATTGAAAACAGCAACTGCCAGCTTCCTGTTTCCGCCGGGGAGATCATTGCGCACAGGCAGAACTTAGCTACGTGGACCTCAGCACCGTTCCCCTATAGCCCCTGAGTGCACTGCGCAGGGCAACGGCCGTGTTCGTGCTTGCTAACCTGCAGTTCGTACGACGCGGGTTGAGTTTCGCTCCGTGTATCGCGGTGCCGGTCAGCTCGTTTCGCCTAGCGCCTATCTCAATGCACGCAGACTGCACTTCCCCAGCTTCTACGCTGACCCGAGACCGGGAGCCAGCAGCTTTGCCCTGGTCTCCCATGAGGGTCCAGCTCCTGCTTTCCCGGGCTGTAGCAGAGAGCTGGATCAGGAGCGGAGCAGCTCCAACAGAAGCGGCCCACTCTCAAACCGCCGCTCCAGGTGGCTGCTTGCCTCGCTACGTAGGCCGCACTGCCGGCCTCCTTGAACGAAAGCTCCCAACAAGAAATGCTCTCTGCCAACTCACCGGAGAAAACGTATGTTCACTCCTGTTGCCCCGGTGCTGAAATGCAGCAGCCCCGTTAGCTCTCTAGTGCCTAAGGGCAAGCCAGAGTCCGATTTCAGGTGGGGTATTCACAGAGTGGGAACCAAGCACTGCAGGAGTAAGCTAGGCCAGAAACTGCCCAGCACCCTTCTCACCACCTCTCCAGGTGGCTGCTGGAAACTGGGAGTGGGAGTGGAGGTGGTATCCGGGGAGCTGGAAAGAAAGGTGCGAGGAGGCGGTGTCAGCCTGGACGGCACCATTGAAAACAGCAACTGCCAGCTTCCTGTTTCCGCCGGGGAGATCATTGCGCACAGGCAGAACTTAGCTACGTGGACCTCAGCACCGTTCCCCTATAGCCCCTGAGTGCACTGCGCAGGGCAACGGCCGTGTTCGTGCTTGCTAACCTGCAGTTCGTACGACGCGGGTTGAGTTTCGCTCCGTGTATCGCGGTGCCGGTCAGCTCGTTTCGCCTAGCGCCTATCTCAATGCACGCAGACTGCACTTCCCCAGCTTCTACGCTGACCCGAGACCGGGAGCCAGCAGCTTTGCCCTGGTCTCCCATGAGGGTCCAGCTCCTGCTTTCCCGGGCTGTAGCAGAGAGCTGGATCAGGAGCGGAGCAGCTCCAACAGAAGCGGCCCACTCTCAAACCGCCGCTCCAGGTGGCTGCTTGCCTCGCTACGTAGGCCGCACTGCCGGCCTCCTTGAACGAAAGCTCCCAACAAGAAATGCTCTCTGCCAACTCACCGGAGAAAACGTATGTTCACTCCTGTTGCCCCGGTGCTGAAATGCAGCAGCCCCGTTAGCTCTCTAGTGCCTAAGGGCAAGCCAGAGTCCGATTTCAGGTGGGGTATTCACAGAGTGGGAACCAAGCACTGCAGGAGTAAGCTAGGCCAGAAACTGCCAGCACCCTTCTCACCACCTCTCAAGGTGGCTGCTGGAAACTGGGAGTGGGAGTGGAGGTGGTATCCGGGGAGCTGGAAAGAAAGGTGCGAGGAGGCGGTGTCAGCCTGGACGGCACCATTGAAAACAGCAACTGCCAGCTTCCTGTTTCCGCCGGGGAGATCATTGCGCACAGGCAGAACTTAGCTACGTGGACCTCAGCACCGTTCCCCTATAGCCCCTGAGTGCACTGCGCAGGGCAACGGCCGTGTTCGTGCTTGCTAACCTGCAGTTCGTACGACGCGGGTTGAGTTTCGCTCCGTGTATCGCGGTGCCGGCCAGCTCGTTTCGCCTAGCGCCTATCTCAATGCACGCAGACTGCACTTCCCCAGCTTCTACGCTGACCCGAGACCGGGAGCCAGCAGCTTTGCCCTGGTCTCCCATGAGGGTCCAGCTCCTGCTTTCCCGGGCTGTAGCAGAGAGCTGGATCAGGAGCGGAGCAGCTCCAACAGAAGCGGCCCACTCTCAAACCGCCGCTCCAGGTGGCTGCTTGCCTCGCTACGTAGGCCGCACTGCCGGCCTCCTTGAACGAAAGCTCCCAACAAGAAATGCTCTCTGCCAACTCACCGGAGAAAATGTATGTTCACTCCTGTTGCCCCGGTGCTGAAATGCAGCAGCCCCGTTAGCTCTCTAGTGCCTAAGGGCAAGCCAGAGTCCGATTTCAGGTGGGGTATTCACAGAGTGGGAAGCAAGCACTGCAGGAGTAAGCTAGGCCAGAAACTGCCCAGCACCCTTCTCACCACCTCTCCAGGTGGCTGCTGGAAACTGGGAGTGGGAGTGGAGGTGGTATCCGGGGAGCTGGAAAGAAAGGTGCGAGGAGGCGGTGTCAGCCTGGACGGCACCATTGAAAACAGCAACTGCCAGCTTCCTGTTTCCGCCGGGGAGATCATTGCGCACAGGCAGAACTTAGCTACGTGGACCTCAGCACCGTTCCCCTATAGCCCCTGAGTGCACTGCGCAGGGCAACGGCCGTGTTCGTGCTTGCTAACCTGCAGTTCGTACGACGCGGGTTGAGTTTCGCTCCGTGTATCGCGGTGCCGGTCAGCTCGTTTCGCCTAGCGCCTATCTCAATGCACGCAGACTGCACTTCCCCAGCTTCTACGCTGACCCGAGACCGGGAGCCAGCAGCTTTGCCCTGGTCTCCCATGAGGGTCCAGCTCCTGCTTTCCCGGGCTGTAGCAGAGAGCTGGATCAGGAGCGGAGCAGCTCCAACAGAAGCGGCCCACTCTCAAACCGCCGCTCCAGGTGGCTGCTTGCCTCGCTACGTAGGCCGCACTGCCGGCCTCCTTGAACGAAAGCTCCCAACAAGAAATGCTCTCTGCCAACTCACCGGAGAAAACGTATGTTCACTCCTGTTGCCCCGGTGCTGAAATGCAGCAGCCCCGTTAGCTCTCTAGTGCCTAAGGGCAAGCCAGAGTCCGATTTCAGGTGGGGTATTCACAGAGTGGGAAGCAAGCACTGCAGGAGTAAGCTAGGCCAGAAACTGCCCAGCACCCTTCTCACCACCTCTCCAGGTGGCTGCTGGAAACTGGGAGTGGGAGTGGAGGTGGTATCCGGGGAGCTGGAAAGAAAGGTGCGAGGAGGCGGTGTCAGCCTGGACGGCACCATTGAAAACAGCAACTGCCAGCTTCCTGTTTCCGCCGGGGAGATCATTGTGCACAGGCAGAACTTAGCTACGTGGACCTCAGCACCGTTCCCCTATAGCCCCTGAGTGCACTGCGCAGGGCAACGGCCGTGTTCGTGCTTGCTAACCTGCAGTTCGTACGACGCGGGTTGAGTTTCGCTCCGTGTATCGCGGTGCCGGTCAGCTCGTTTCGCCTAGCGCCTATCTCAATGCACGCAGACTGCACTTCCCCAGCTTCTACGCTGACCCGAGACCGGGAGCCAGCAGCTTTGCCCTGGTCTCCCATGAGGGTCCAGCTCCTGCTTTCCCGGGCTGTAGCAGAGAGCTGGATCAGGAGCGGAGCAGCTCCAACAGAAGCGGCCCACTCTCAAACCGCCGCTCCAGGTGGCTGCTTGCCTCGCTACGTAGGCCGCACTGCCGGCCTCCTTGAACGAAAGCTCCCAACAAGAAATGCTCTCTGCCAACTCACCGGAGAAAACGTATGTTCACTCTTGTTGCCCTGGTGCTGAAATGCAGCAGCCCCGTTAGCTCTCTAGTGCCTAAGGGCAAGCCAGAGTCCGATTTCAGGTGGGGTATTCACAGAGTGGGAAGCAAGCACTGCAGGAGTAAGCTAGGCCAGAAACTGCCCAGCACCCTTCTCACCACCTCTCCAGGTGGCTGCTGGAAACTGGGAGTGGGAGTGGAGGTGGTATCCGGGGAGCTGGAAAGAAAGGTGCGAGGAGGCGGTGTCAGCCTGGACGGCACCATTGAAAACAGCAACTGCCAGCTTCCTGTTTCCGCCGGGGAGATCATTGCGCACAGGCAGAACTTAGCTACGTGGACCTCAGCACCGTTCCCCTATAGCCCCTGAGTGCACTGCGCAGGGCAACGGCCGTGTTCATGCTTGCTAACCTGCAGTTCGTACGACGCGGGTTGAGTTTCGCTCCGTGTATCGCGGTGCCGGTCAGCTCGTTTCGCCTAGCGCCTATCTCAATGCACGCAGACTGCACTTCCCCAGCTTCTACGCTGACCCGAGACCGGGAGCCAGCAGCTTTGCCCTGGTCTCCCATGAGGGTCCAGCTCCTGCTTTCCCGGGCTGTAGCAGAGAGCTGGATCAGGAGCGGAGCAGCTCCAACAGAAGCGGCCCACTCTCAAACCGCCGCTCCAGGTGGCTGCTTGCCTCGCTACGTAGGCCGCACTGCCGGCCTCCTTGAACGAAAGCTCCCAACAAGAAATGCTCTCTGCCAACTCACCGGAGAAAATGTATGTTCACTCCTGTTGCCCCGGTGCTGAAATGCAGCAGCCCCGTTAGCTCTCTAGTGCCTAAGGGCAAGCCAGAGTCCGATTTCAGGTGGGGTATTCACAGAGTGGGAAGCAAGCACTGCAGGAGTAAGCTAGGCCAGAAACTGCCCAGCACCCTTCTCACCACCTCTCCAGGTGGCTGCTGGAAACTGGGAGTGGGAGTGGAGGTGGTATCCGGGGAGCTGGAAAGAAAGGTGCGAGGAGGCGGTGTCAGCCTGGAGGGCACCATTGAAAACAGCAACTGCCAGCTTCCTGTTTCCGCCGGGGAGATCATTGCGCACAGGCAGAACTTAGCTACGTGGACCTCAGCACCGTTCCCCTATAGCCCCTGAGTGCACTGCGCAGGGCAACGGCCGTGTTCGTGCTTGCTAACCTGCAGTTCGTACGACGCGGGTTGAGTTTCGCTCCGTGTATCGCGGTGCCGGTCAGCTCGTTTCGCCTAGCGCCTATCTCAATGCACGCAGACTGCACTTCCCCAGCTTCTACGCTGACCCGAGACCGGGAGCCAGCAGCTTTGCCCTGGTCTCCCATGAGGGTCCAGCTCCTGCTTTCCCGGGCTGTAGCAGAGAGCTGGATCAGGAGCGGAGCAGCTCCAACAGAAGCGGCCCACTCTCAAACCGCCGCTCCAGGTGGCTGCTTGCCTCGCTACGTAGGCCGCACTGCCGGCCTCCTTGAACGAAAGCTCCCAACAAGAAATGCTCTCTGCCAACTCACCGGAGAAAATGTATGTTCACTCCTGTTGCCCCGGTGCTGAAATGCAGCAGCCCCGTTAGCTCTCTAGTGCCTAAGGGCAAGCCAGAGTCCGATTTCAGGTGGGGTATTCACAGAGTGGGAAGCAAGCACTGCAGGAGTAAGCTAGGCCAGAAACTGCCCAGCACCCTTCTCACCACCTCTCCAGGTGGCTGCTGGAAACTGGGAGTGGGAGTGGAGGTGGTATCCGGGGAGCTGGAAAGAAAGGTGCGAGGAGGCGGTGTCAGCCTGGACGGCACCATTGAAAACAGCAACTGCCAGCTTCCTGTTTCCGCCGGGGAGATCATTGTGCACAGGCAGAACTTAGCTACGTGGACCTCAGCACCGTTCCCCTATAGCCCCTGAGTGCACTGCGCAGGGCAACGGCCGTGTTCGTGCTTGCTAACCTGCAGTTCGTACGACGCGGGTTGAGTTTCGCTCCGTGTATCGCGGTGCCGGTCAGCTCGTTTCGCCTAGCGCCTATCTCAATGCACGCAGACTGCACTTCCCCAGCTTCTATGCTGACCCGAGACCGGGAGCCAGCAGCTTTGCCCTGGTCTCCCATGAGGGTCCAGCTCCTGCTTTCCCGGGCTGTAGCAGAGAGCTGGATCAGGAGCGGAGCAGCTCCAACAGAAGCGGCCCACTCTCAAACCGCCGCTCCAGGTGGCTGCTTGCCTCGCTACGTAGGCCGCACTGCCAGCCTCCTTGAACGAAAGCTCCCAACAAGAAATGCTCTCTGCCAACTCACCGGAGAAAACGTATGTTCACTCCTGTTGCCCCGGTGCTGAAATGCAGCAGCCCCGTTAGCTCTCTAGTGCCTAAGGGCAAGCCAGAGTCCGATTTCAGGTGGGGTATTCACAGAGTGGGAAGCAAGCACTGCAGGAGTAAGCTAGGCCAGAAACTGCCCAGCACCCTTCTCACCACCTCTCCAGGTGGCTGCTGGAAACTGGGAGTGGGAGTGGAGGTGGTATCCGGGGAGCTGGAAAGAAAGGTGCGAGGAGGCGGTGTCAGCCTGGACGGCACCATTGAAAACAGCAACTGCCAGCTTCCTGTTTACGCCGGGGAGATTATTGCGCAAAGGCAGAATTTAGCTACGTGGACCTCAGCACCGTTCCCCTATAGCCCCTGAGTGCACTGGGCAGGGCAACGGCCGTGTTCGTGCTTGCTAACCTGCAGTTCGTACGATGCGGGTTGAGTTTCGCTCCGTGTATCGCGGTGCCGGTCAGCTCGTTTCGCCTAGCGCCTATCTCAATGCACGCAGACTGCACTTCCCCAGCTTCTACGCTGACCCGAGACCGGGAGCCAGCAGCTTTGCCCTGGTCTCCCATGAGGGTCCAGCTCCTGCTTTCCCGGGCTGTAGCAGAGAGCTGGATCAGGAGCGGAGCAGCTCCAACAGAAGCGGCCCACTCTCAAACCGCCGCTCCAGGTGGCTGCTTGCCTCGCTACGTAGGCCGCACTGCCGGCCTCCTTGAACGAAAGCTCCCAACAAGAAATGCTCTCTGCCAACTCACCGGAGAAAATGTATGTTCACTCCTGTTGCCCCGGTGCTGAAATGCAGCAGCCCCGTTAGCTCTCTAGTGCCTAAGGGCAAGCCAGAGTCCGATTTCAGGTGGGGTATTCACAGAGTGGGAACCAAGCACTGCAGGAGTAAGCTAGGCCAGAAACTGCCCAGCACCCTTCTCACCACCTCTCCAGGTGGCTGCTGGAAACTGGGAGTGGGAGTGGAGGTGGTATCCGGGGAGCTGGAAAGAAAGGTGCGAGGAGGCGGTGTCAGCCTGGACGGCACCATTGAAAACAGCAACTGCCAGCTTCCTGTTTCCGCCGGGGAGATCATTGTGCACAGGCAGAACTTAGCTACGTGGACCTCAGCACCGTTCCCCTATAGCCCCTGAGTGCACTGCGCAGGGCAACGGCCGTGTTCGTGCTTGCTAACCTGCAGTTCGTACGACGCGGGTTGAGTTTCGCTCCGTGTATCGCGGTGCCGGTCAGCTCGTTTCGCCTAGCGCCTATCTCAATGCACGCAGACTGCACTTCCCCAGCTTCTACGCTGACCCGAGACCGGGAGCCAGCAGCTTTGCCCTGGTCTCCCATGAGGGTCCAGCTCCTGCTTTCCCGGGCTGTAGCAGAGAGCTGGATCAGGAGCGGAGCAGCTCCAACAGAAGCGGCCCACTCTCAAACCGCCGCTCCAGGTGGCTGCTTGCCTCGCTACGTAGGCCGCACTGCCGGCCTCCTTGAACGAAAGCTCCCAACAAGAAATGCTCTCTGCCAACTCACCGGAGAAAACGTATGTTCACTCCTGTTGCCCCGGTGCTGAAATGCAGCAGCCCCGTTAGCTCTCTAGTGCCTAAGGGCAAGCCAGAGTCCGATTTCAGGTGGGGTATTCACAGAGTGGGAACCAAGCACTGCAGGAGTAAGCTAGGCCAGAAACTGCCCAGCACCCTTCTCACCACCTCTCCAGGTGGCTGCTGGAAACTGGGAGTGGGAGTGGAGGTGGTATCCGGGGAGCTGGAAAGAAAGGTGCGAGGAGGCGGTGTCAGCCTGGACGGCACCATTGAAAACAGCAACTGCCAGCTTCCTGTTTCCGCCGGGGAGATCATTGTGCACAGGCAGAACTTAGCTACGTGGACCTCAGCACCGTTCCCCTATAGCCCCTGAGTGCACTGCGCAGGGCAACGGCCGTGTTCGTGCTTGCTAACCTGCAGTTCGTACGACGCGGGTTGAGTTTCGCTCCGTGTATCGCGGTGCCGGTCAGCTCGTTTCGCCTAGCGCCTATCTCAATGCACGCAGACTGCACTTCCCCAGCTTCTATGCTGACCCGAGACCGGGAGCCAGCAGCTTTGCCCTGGTCTCCCATGAGGGTCCAGCTCCTGCTTTCCCGGGCTGTAGCAGAGAGCTGGATCAGGAGCGGAGCAGCTCCAACAGAAGCGGCCCACTCTCAAACCGCCGCTCCAGGTGGCTGCTTGCCTCGCTACGTAGGCCGCACTGCCGGCCTCCTTGAACGAAAGCTCCCAACAAGAAATGCTCTCTGCCAACTCACCGGAGAAAACGTATGTTCACTCCTGTTGCCCCGGTGCTGAAATGCAGCAGCCCCGTTAGCTCTCTAGTGCCTAAGGGCAAGCCAGAGTCCGATTTCAGGTGGGGTATTCACAGAGTGGGAACCAAGCACTGCAGGAGTAAGCTAGGCCAGAAACTGCCCAGCACCCTTCTCACCACCTCTCCAGGTGGCTGCTGGAAACTGGGAGTGGGAGTGGAGGTGGTATCCGGGGAGCTGGAAAGAAAGGTGCGAGGAGGCGGTGTCAGCCTGGACGGCACCATTGAAAACAGCAACTGCCAGCTTCCTGTTTCCGCCGGGGAGATCATTGCGCACAGGCAGAACTTAGCTACGTGGACCTCAGCACCGTTCCCCTATAGCCCCTGAGTGCACTGGGCAGGGCAACGGCCGTGTTCGTGCTTGCTAACCTGCAGTTCGTACGACGCGGGTTGAGTTTCGCTCCGTGTATCGCGGTGCCGGTCAGCTCGTTTCGCCTAGCGCCTATCTCAATGCACGCAGACTGCACTTCCCCAGCTTCTACGCTGACCCGAGACCGGGAGCCAGCAGCTTTGCCCTGGTCTCCCATGAGGGTCCAGCTCCTGCTTTCCCGGGCTGTAGCAGAGAGCTGGATCAGGAGCGGAGCAGCTCCAACAGAAGCGGCCCACTCTCAAACCGCCGCTCCAGGTGGCTGCTTGCCTCGCTACGTAGGCCGCACTGCCGGCCTCCTTGAACGAAAGCTCCCAACAAGAAATGCTCTCTGCCAACTCACCGGAGAAAATGTATGTTCACTCCTGTTGCCCCGGTGCTGAAATGCAGCAGCCCCGTTAGCTCTCTAGTGCCTAAGGGCAAGCCAGAGTCCGATTTCAGGTGGGGTATTCACAGAGTGGGAACCAAGCACTGCAGGAGTAAGCTAGGCCAGAAACTGCCCAGCACCCTTCTCACCACCTCTCCAGGTGGCTGCTGGAAACTGGGAGTGGGAGTGGAGGTGGTATCCGGGGAGCTGGAAAGAAAGGTGCGAGGAGGCGGTGTCAGCCTGGACGGCACCATTGAAAACAGCAACTGCCAGCTTCCTGTTTCCGCCGGGGAGATCATTGTGCACAGGCAGAACTTAGCTACGTGGACCTCAGCACCGTTCCCCTATAGCCCCTGAGTGCACTGCGCAGGGCAACGGCCGTGTTCGTGCTTGCTAACCTGCAGTTCGTACGACGCGGGTTGAGTTTCGCTCCGTGTATCGCGGTGCCGGTCAGCTCGTTTCGCCTAGCGCCTATCTCAATGCACGCAGACTGCACTTCCCCAGCTTCTACGCTGACCCGAGACCGGGAGCCAGCAGCTTTGCCCTGGTCTCCCATGAGGGTCCAGCTCCTGCTTTCCCGGGCTGTAGCAGAGAGCTGGATCAGGAGCGGAGCAGCTCCAACAGAAGCGGCCCACTCTCAAACCGCCGCTCCAGGTGGCTGCTTGCCTCGCTACGTAGGCCGCACTGCCGGCCTCCTTGAACGAAAGCTCCCAACAAGAAATGCTCTCTGCCAACTCACCGGAGAAAACGTATGTTCACTCCTGTTGCCCCGGTGCTGAAATGCAGCAGCCCCGTTAGCTCTCTAGTGCCTAAGGGCAAGCCAGAGTCCGATTTCAGGTGGGGTATTCACAGAGTGGGAACCAAGCACTGCAGGAGTAAGCTAGGCCAGAAACTGCCCAGCACCCTTCTCACCACCTCTCCAGGTGGCTGCTGGAAACTGGGAGTGGGAGTGGAGGTGGTATCCGGGGAGCTGGAAAGAAAGGTGCGAGGAGGCGGTGTCAGCCTGGACGGCACCATTGAAAACAGCAACTGCCAGCTTCCTGTTTCCGCCGGGGAGATCATTGTGCACAGGCAGAACTTAGCTACGTGGACCTCAGCACCGTTCCCCTATAGCCCCTGAGTGCACTGCGCAGGGCAACGGCCGTGTTCGTGCTTGCTAACCTGCAGTTCGTACGACGCGGGTTGAGTTTCGCTCCGTGTATCGCGGTGCCGGTCAGCTCGTTTCGCCTAGCGCCTATCTCAATGCACGCAGACTGCACTTCCCCAGCTTCTATGCTGACCCGAGACCGGGAGCCAGCAGCTTTGCCCTGGTCTCCCATGAGGGTCCAGCTCCTGCTTTCCCGGGCTGTAGCAGAGAGCTGGATCAGGAGCGGAGCAGCTCCAACAGAAGCGGCCCACTCTCAAACCGCCGCTCCAGGTGGCTGCTTGCCTCGCTACGTAGGCCGCACTGCCAGCCTCCTTGAACGAAAGCTCCCAACAAGAAATGCTCTCTGCCAACTCACCGGAGAAAACGTATGTTCACTCCTGTTGCCCCGGTGCTGTAATGCAGCAGCCCCGTTAGCTCTCTAGTGCCTAAGGGCAAGCCAGAGTCCGATTTCAGGTGGGGTATTCACAGAGTGGGAACCAAGCACTGCAGGAGTAAGCTAGGCCAGAAACTGCCCAGCACCCTTCTCACCACCTCTCCAGGTGGCTGCTGGAAACTGGGAGTGGGAGTGGAGGTGGTATCCGGGGAGCTGGAAAGAAAGGTGCGAGGAGGCGGTGTCAGCCTGGACGGCACCATTGAAAACAGCAACTGCCAGCTTCCTGTTTCCGCCGGGGAGATCATTGTGCACAGGCAGAACTTAGCTACGTGGACCTCAGCACCGTTCCCCTATAGCCCCTGAGTGCACTGCGCAGGGCAACGGCCGTGTTCGTGCTTGCTAACCTGCAGTTCGTACGACGCGGGTTGAGTTTCGCTCCGTGTATCGCGGTGCCGGTCAGCTCGTTTCGCCTAGCGCCTATCTCAATGCACGCAGACTGCACTTCCCCAGCTTCTACGCTGACCCGAGACCGGGAGCCAGCAGCTTTGCCCTGGTCTCCCATGAGGGTCCAGCTCCTGCTTTCCCGGGCTGTAGCAGAGAGCTGGATCAGGAGCGGAGCAGCTCCAACAGAAGCGGCCCACTCTCAAACCGCCGCTCCAGGTGGCTGCTTGCCTCGCTACGTAGGCCGCACTGCCGGCCTCCTTGAACGAAAGCTCCCAACAAGAAATGCTCTCTGCCAACTCACCGGAGAAAACGTATGTTCACTCCTGTTGCCCCGGTGCTGAAATGCAGCAGCCCCGTTAGCTCTCTAGTGCCTAAGGGCAAGCCAGAGTCCGATTTCAGGTGGGGTATTCACAGAGTGGGAAGCAAGCACTGCAGGAGTAAGCTAGGCCAGAAACTGCCCAGCACCCTTCTCACCACCTCTCCAGGTGGCTGCTGGAAACTGGGAGTGGGAGTGGAGGTGGTATCCGGGGAGCTGGAAAGAAAGGTGCGAGGAGGCGGTGTCAGCCTGGACGGCACCATTGAAAACAGCAACTGCCAGCTTCCTGTTTCCGCCGGGGAGATCATTGTGCACAGGCAGAACTTAGCTACGTGGACCTCAGCACCGTTCCCCTATAGCCCCTGAGTGCACTGCGCAGGGCAACGGCCGTGTTCGTGCTTGCTAACCTGCAGTTCGTACGACGCGGGTTGAGTTTCGCTCCGTGTATCGCGGTGCCGGTCAGCTCGTTTCGCCTAGCGCCTATCTCAATGCACGCAGACTGCACTTCCCCAGCTTCTACGCTGACCCGAGACCGGGAGCCAGCAGCTTTGCCCTGGTCTCCCATGAGGGTCCAGCTCCTGCTTTCCCGGGCTGTAGCAGAGAGCTGGATCAGGAGCGGAGCAGCTCCAACAGAAGCGGCCCACTCTCAAACCGCCGCTCCAGGTGGCTGCTTGCCTCGCTACGTAGGCCGCACTGCCGGCCTCCTTGAACGAAAGCTCCCAACAAGAAATGCTCTCTGCCAACTCACCGGAGAAAACGTATGTTCACTCCTGTTGCCCCGGTGCTGAAATGCAGCAGCCCCGTTAGCTCTCTAGTGCCTAAGGGCAAGCCAGAGTCCGATTTCAGGTGGGGTATTCACAGAGTGGGAACCAAGCACTGCAGGAGTAAGCTAGGCCAGAAACTGCCCAGCACCCTTCTCACCACCTCTCCAGGTGGCTGCTGGAAACTGGGAGTGGGAGTGGAGGTGGTATCCGGGGAGCTGGAAAGAAAGGTGCGAGGAGGCGGTGTCAGCCTGGACGGCACCATTGAAAACAGCAACTGCCAGCTTCCTGTTTCCGCCGGGGAGATCATTGTGCACAGGCAGAACTTAGCTACGTGGACCTCAGCACCGTTCCCCTATAGCCCCTGAGTGCACTGGGCAGGGCAACGGCCGTGTTCGTGCTTGCTAACCTGCAGTTCGTACGACGCGGGTTGAGTTTCGCTCCGTGTATCGCGGTGCCGGTCAGCTCGTTTCGCCTAGCGCCTATCTCAATGCACGCAGACTGCACTTCCCCAGCTTCTACGCTGACCCGAGACCGGGAGCCAGCAGCTTTGCCCTGGTCTCCCATGAGGGTCCAGCTCCTGCTTTCCCGGGCTGTAGCAGAGAGCTGGATCAGGAGCGGAGCAGCTCCAACAGAAGCGGCCCACTCTCAAACCGCCGCTCCAGGTGGCTGCTTGCCTCGCTACGTAGGCCGCACTGCCGGCCTCCTTGAACGAAAGCTCCCAACAAGAAATGCTCTCTGCCAACTCACCGGAGAAAACGTATGTTCACTCCTGTTGCCCCGGTGCTGAAATGCAGCAGCCCCGTTAGCTCTCTAGTGCCTAAGGGCAAGCCAGAGTCCGATTTCAGGTGGGGTATTCACAGAGTGGGAACCAAGCACTGCAGGAGTAAGCTAGGCCAGAAACTGCCCAGCACCCTTCTCACCACCTCTCCAGGTGGCTGCTGGAAACTGGGAGTGGGAGTGGAGGTGGTATCCGGGGAGCTGGAAAGAAAGGTGCGAGGAGGCGGTGTCAGCCTGGACGGCACCATTGAAAACAGCAACTGCCAGCTTCCTGTTTCCGCCGGGGAGATCATTGTGCACAGGCAGAACTTAGCTACGTGGACCTCAGCACCGTTCCCCTATAGCCCCTGAGTGCACTGCGCAGGGCAACGGCCGTGTTCGTGCTTGCTAACCTGCAGTTCGTACGACGCGGGTTGAGTTTCGCTCCGTGTATCGCGGTGCCGGTCAGCTCGTTTCGCCTAGCGCCTATCTCAATGCACGCAGACTGCACTTCCCCAGCTTCTACGCTGACCCGAGACCGGGAGCCAGCAGCTTTGCCCTGGTCTCCCATGAGGGTCCAGCTCCTGCTTTCCCGGGCTGTAGCAGAGAGCTGGATCAGGAGCGGAGCAGCTCCAACAGAAGCGGCCCACTCTCAAACCGCCGCTCCAGGTGGCTGCTTGCCTCGCTACGTAGGCCGCACTGCCGGCCTCCTTGAACGAAAGCTCCCAACAAGAAATGCTCTCTGCCAACTCACCGGAGAAAACGTATGTTCACTCTTGTTGCCCTGGTGCTGAAATGCAGCAGCCCCGTTAGCTCTCTAGTGCCTAAGGGCAAGCCAGAGTCCGATTTCAGGTGGGGTATTCACAGAGTGGGAACCAAGCACTGCAGGAGTAAGCTAGGCCAGAAACTGCCCAGCACCCTTCTCACCACCTCTCCAGGTGGCTGCTGGAAACTGGGAGTGGGAGTGGAGGTGGTATCCGGGGAGCTGGAAAGAAAGGTGCGAGGAGGCGGTGTCAGCCTGGACGGCACCATTGAAAACAGCAACTGCCAGCTTCCTGTTTCCGCCGGGGAGATAATTGCGCACAGGCAGAACTTAGCTACGTGGACCTCAGCACCGTTCCCCTATAGCCCCTGAGTGCACTGGGCAGGGCAACGGCCGTGTTCGTGCTTGCTAACCTGCAGTTCGTACGACGCGGGTTGAGTTTCGCTCCGTGTATCGCGGTGCCGGTCAGCTCGTTTCGCCTAGCGCCTATCTCAATGCACGCAGACTGCACTTCCCCAGCTTCTACGCTGACCCGAGACCGGGAGCCAGCAGCTTTGCCCTGGTCTCCCATGAGGGTCCAGCTCCTGCTTTCCCGGGCTGTAGCAGAGAGCTGGATCAGGAGCGGAGCAGCTCCAACAGAAGCGGCCCACTCTCAAACCGCCGCTCCAGGTGGCTGCTTGCCTCGCTACGTAGGCCGCACTGCCGGCCTCCTTGAACGAAAGCTCCCAACAAGAAATGCTCTCTGCCAACTCACCGGAGAAAATGTATGTTCACTCCTGTTGCCCCGGTGCTGAAATGCAGCAGCCCCGTTAGCTCTCTAGTGCCTAAGGGCAAGCCAGAGTCCGATTTCAGGTGGGGTATTCACAGAGTGGGAAGCAAGCACTGCAGGAGTAAGCTAGGCCAGAAACTGCCCAGCACCCTTCTCACCACCTCTCCAGGTGGCTGCTGGAAACTGGGAGTGGGAGTGGAGGTGGTATCCGGGGAGCTGGAAAGAAAGGTGCGAGGAGGCGGTGTCAGCCTGGACGGCACCATTGAAAACAGCAACTGCCAGCTTCCTGTTTCCGCCGGGGAGATCATTGCGCACAGGCAGAACTTAGCTACGTGGACCTCAGCACCGTTCCCCTATAGCCCCTGAGTGCACTGCGCAGGGCAACGGCCGTGTTCGTGCTTGCTAACCTGCAGTTCGTACGACGCGGGTTGAGTTTCGCTCCGTGTATCGCGGTGCCGGCCAGCTCGTTTCGCCTAGCGCCTATCTCAATGCACGCAGACTGCACTTCCCCAGCTTCTACGCTGACCCGAGACCGGGAGCCAGCAGCTTTGCCCTGGTCTCCCATGAGGGTCCAGCTCCTGCTTTCCCGGGCTGTAGCAGAGAGCTGGATCAGGAGCGGAGCAGCTCCAACAGAAGCGGCCCACTCTCAAACCGCCGCTCCAGGTGGCTGCTTGCCTCGCTACGTAGGCCGCACTGCCGGCCTCCTTGAACGAAAGCTCCCAACAAGAAATGCTCTCTGCCAACTCACCGGAGAAAATGTATGTTCACTCCTGTTGCCCCGGTGCTGAAATGCAGCAGCCCCGTTAGCTCTCTAGTGCCTAAGGGCAAGCCAGAGTCCGATTTCAGGTGGTGTATTCACAGAGTGGGAACCAAGCACTGCAGGAGTAAGCTAGGCCAGAAACTGCCCAGCACCCTTCTCACCACCTCTCCAGGTGGCTGCTGGAAACTGGGAGTGGGAGTGGAGGTGGTATCCGGGGAGCTGGAAAGAAAGGTGCGAGGAGGCGGTGTCAGCCTGGACGGCACCATTGAAAACAGCAACTGCCAGCTTCCTGTTTCCGCCGGGGAGATCATTGCGCACAGGCAGAACTTAGCTACGTGGACCTCAGCACCGTTCCCCTATAGCCCCTGAGTGCACTGGGCAGGGCAACGGCCGTGTTCGTGCTTGCTAACCTGCAGTTCGTACGACGCGGGTTGAGTTTCGCTCCGTGTATCGCGGTGCCGGTCAGCTCGTTTCGCCTAGCGCCTATCTCAATGCACGCAGACTGCACTTCCCCAGCTTCTACGCTGACCCGAGACCGGGAGCCAGCAGCTTTGCCCTGGTCTCCCATGAGGGTCCAGCTCCTGCTTTCCCGGGCTGTAGCAGAGAGCTGGATCAGGAGCGGAGCAGCTCCAACAGAAGCGGCCCACTCTCAAACCGCCGCTCCAGGTGGCTGCTTGCCTCGCTACGTAGGCCGCACTGCCGGCCTCCTTGAACGAAAGCTCCCAACAAGAAATGCTCTCTGCCAACTCACCGGAGAAAATGTATGTTCACTCCTGTTGCCCCGGTGCTGAAATGCAGCAGCCCCGTTAGCTCTCTAGTGCCTAAGGGCAAGCCAGAGTCCGATTTCAGGTGGGGTATTCACAGAGTGGGAAGCAAGCACTGCAGGAGTAAGCTAGGCCAGAAACTGCCCAGCACCCTTCTCACCACCTCTCCAGGTGGCTGCTGGAAACTGGGAGTGGGAGTGGAGGTGGTATCCGGGGAGCTGGAAAGAAAGGTGCGAGGAGGCGGTGTCAGCCTGGACGGCACCATTGAAAACAGCAACTGCCAGCTTCCTGTTTCCGCCGGGGAGATCATTGCGCACAGGCAGAACTTAGCTACGTGGACCTCAGCACCGTTCCCCTATAGCCCCTGAGTGCACTGCGCAGGGCAACGGCCGTGTTCGTGCTTGCTAACCTGCAGTTCGTACGACGCGGGTTGAGTTTCGCTCCGTGTATCGCGGTGCCGGTCAGCTCGTTTCGCCTAGCGCCTATCTCAATGCACGCAGACTGCACTTCCCCAGCTTCTACGCTGACCCGAGACCGGGAGCCAGCAGCTTTGCCCTGGTCTCCCATGAGGGTCCAGCTCCTGCTTTCCCGGGCTGTAGCAGAGAGCTGGATCAGGAGCGGAGCAGCTCCAACAGAAGCGGCCCACTCTCAAACCGCCGCTCCAGGTGGCTGCTTGCCTCGCTACGTAGGCCGCACTGCCGGCCTCCTTGAACGAAAGCTCCCAACAAGAAATGCTCTCTGCCAACTCACCGGAGAAAACGTATGTTCACTCTTGTTGCCCTGGTGCTGAAATGCAGCAGCCCCGTTAGCTCTCTAGTGCCTAAGGGCAAGCCAGAGTCCGATTTCAGGTGGGGTATTCACAGAGTGGGAAGCAAGCACTGCAGGAGTAAGCTAGGCCAGAAACTGCCCAGCACCCTTCTCACCACCTCTCCAGGTGGCTGCTGGAAACTGGGAGTGGGAGTGGAGGTGGTATCCGGGGAGCTGGAAAGAAAGGTGCGAGGAGGCGGTGTCAGCCTGGACGGCACCATTGAAAACAGCAACTGCCAGCTTCCTGTTTCCGCCGGGGAGATCATTGCGCACAGGCAGAACTTAGCTACGTGGACCTCAGCACCGTTCCCCTATAGCCCCTGAGTGCACTGGGCAGGGCAACGGCCGTGTTCGTGCTTGCTAACCTGCAGTTCGTACGACGCGGGTTGAGTTTCGCTCCGTGTATCGCGGTGCCGGTCAGCTCGTTTCGCCTAGCGCCTATCTCAATGCACGCAGACTGCACTTCCCCAGCTTCTACGCTGACCCGAGACCGGGAGCCAGCAGCTTTGCCCTGGTCTCCCATGAGGGTCCAGCTCCTGCTTTCCCGGGCTGTAGCAGAGAGCTGGATCAGGAGCGGAGCAGCTCCAACAGAAGCGGCCCACTCTCAAACCGCCGCTCCAGGTGGCTGCTTGCCTCGCTACGTAGGCCGCACTGCCGGCCTCCTTGAACGAAAGCTCCCAACAAGAAATGCTCTCTGCCAACTCACCGGAGAAAATGTATGTTCACTCCTGTTGCCCCGGTGCTGAAATGCAGCAGCCCCGTTAGCTCTCTAGTGCCTAAGGGCAAGCCAGAGTCCGATTTCAGGTGGGGTATTCACAGAGTGGGAAGCAAGCACTGCAGGAGTAAGCTAGGCCAGAAACTGCCCAGCACCCTTCTCACCACCTCTCCAGGTGGCTGCTGGAAACTGGGAGTGGGAGTGGAGGTGGTATCCGGGGAGCTGGAAAGAAAGGTGCGAGGAGGCGGTGTCAGCCTGGACGGCACCATTGAAAACAGCAACTGCCAGCTTCCTGTTTCCGCCGGGGAGATCATTGCGCACAGGCAGAACTTAGCTACGTGGACCTCAGCACCGTTCCCCTATAGCCCCTGAGTGCACTGCGCAGGGCAACGGCCGTGTTCGTGCTTGCTAACCTGCAGTTCGTACGACGCGGGTTGAGTTTCGCTCCGTGTATCGCGGTGCCGGTCAGCTCGTTTCGCCTAGCGCCTATCTCAATGCACGCAGACTGCACTTCCCCAGCTTCTACGCTGACCCGAGACCGGGAGCCAGCAGCTTTGCCCTGGTCTCCCATGAGGGTCCAGCTCCTGCTTTCCCGGGCTGTAGCAGAGAGCTGGATCAGGAGCGGAGCAGCTCCAACAGAAGCGGCCCACTCTCAAACCGCCGCTCCAGGTGGCTGCTTGCCTCGCTACGTAGGCCGCACTGCCGGCCTCCTTGAACGAAAGCTCCCAACAAGAAATGCTCTCTGCCAACTCACCGGAGAAAATGTATGTTCACTCCTGTTGCCCCGGTGCTGAAATGCAGCAGCCCCGTTAGCTCTCTAGTGCCTAAGGGCAAGCCAGAGTCCGATTTCAGGTGGGGTATTCACAGAGTGGGAACCAAGCACTGCAGGAGTAAGCTAGGCCAGAAACTGCCCAGCACCCTTCTCACCACCTCTCCAGGTGGCTGCTGGAAACTGGGAGTGGGAGTGGAGGTGGTATCCGGGGAGCTGGAAAGAAAGGTGCGAGGAGGCGGTGTCAGCCTGGACGGCACCATTGAAAACAGCAACTGCCAGCTTCCTGTTTCCGCCGGGGAGATCATTGCGCAGAGGCAGAACTTAGCTACGTGGACCTCAGCACCGTTCCCCTATAGCCCCTGAGTGCACTGGGCAGGGCAACGGCCGTGTTCGTGCTTGCTAACCTGCAGTTCGTACGACGCGGGTTGAGTTTCGCTCCGTGTATCGCGGTGCCGGTCAGCTCGTTTCGCCTAGCGCCTATCTCAATGCACGCAGACTGCACTTCCCCAGCTTCTACGCTGACCCGAGACCGGGAGCCAGCAGCTTTGCCCTGGTCTCCCATGAGGGTCCAGCTCCTGCTTTCCCGGGCTGTAGCAGAGAGCTGGATCAGGAGCGGAGCAGCTCCAACAGAAGCGGCCCACTCTCAAACCGCCGCTCCAGGTGGCTGCTTGCCTCGCTACGTAGGCCGCACTGCCGGCCTCCTTGAACGAAAGCTCCCAACAAGAAATGCTCTCTGCCAACTCACCGGAGAAAACGTATGTTCACTCTTGTTGCCCTGGTGCTGAAATGCAGCAGCCCCGTTAGCTCTCTAGTGCCTAAGGGCAAGCCAGAGTCCGATTTCAGGTGGGGTATTCACAGAGTGGGAAGCAAGCACTGCAGGAGTAAGCTAGGCCAGAAACTGCCCAGCACCCTTCTCACCACCTCTCCAGGTGGCTGCTGGAAACTGGGAGTGGGAGTGGAGGTGGTATCCGGGGAGCTGGAAAGAAAGGTGCGAGGAGGCGGTGTCAGCCTGGACGGCACCATTGAAAACAGCAACTGCCAGCTTCCTGTTTCCGCCGGGGAGATCATTGCGCACAGGCAGAACTTAGCTACGTGGACCTCAGCACCGTTCCCCTATAGCCCCTGAGTGCACTGCGCAGGGCAACGGCCGTGTTCGTGTTTGCTAACCTGCAGTTCGTACGACGCGGGTTGAGTTTCGCTCCGTGTATCGCGGTGCCGGTCAGCTCGTTTCGCCTAGCGCCTATCTCAATGCACGCAGACTGCACTTCCCCAGCTTCTACGCTGACCCGAGACCGGGAGCCAGCAGCTTTGCCCTGGTCTCCCATGAGGGTCCAGCTCCTGCTTTCCCGGGCTGTAGCAGAGAGCTGGATCAGGAGCGGAGCAGCTCCAACAGAAGCGGCCCACTCTCAAACCGCCGCTCCAGGTGGCTGCTTGCCTCGCTACGTAGGCCGCACTGCCGGCCTCCTTGAACGAAAGCTCCCAACAAGAAATGCTCTCTGCCAACTCACCGGAGAAAACGTATGTTCACTCTTGTTGCCCTGGTGCTGAAATGCAGCAGCCCCGTTAGCTCTCTAGTGCCTAAGGGCAAGCCAGAGTCCGATTTCAGGTGGGGTATTCACAGAGTGGGAAGCAAGCACTGCAGGAGTAAGCTAGGCCAGAAACTGCCCAGCACCCTTCTCACCACCTCTCCAGGTGGCTGCTGGAAACTGGGAGTGGGAGTGGAGGTGGTATCCGGGGAGCTGGAAAGAAAGGTGCGAGGAGGCGGTGTCAGCCTGGACGGCACCATTGAAAACAGCAACTGCCAGCTTCCTGTTTCCGCCGGGGAGATCATTGCGCACAGGCAGAACTTAGCTACGTGGACCTCAGCACCGTTCCCCTATAGCCCCTGAGTGCACTGGGCAGGGCAACGGCCGTGTTCGTGCTTGCTAACCTGCAGTTCGTACGACGCGGGTTGAGTTTCGCTCCGTGTATCGCGGTGCCGGTCAGCTCGTTTCGCCTAGCGCCTATCTCAATGCACGCAGACTGCACTTCCCCAGCTTCTACGCTGACCCGAGACCGGGAGCCAGCAGCTTTGCCCTGGTCTCCCATGAGGGTCCAGCTCCTGCTTTCCCGGGCTGTAGCAGAGAGCTGGATCAGGAGCGGAGCAGCTCCAACAGAAGCGGCCCACTCTCAAACCGCCGCTCCAGGTGGCTGCTTGCCTCGCTACGTAGGCCGCACTGCCGGCCTCCTTGAACGAAAGCTCCCAACAAGAAATGCTCTCTGCCAACTCACCGGAGAAAATGTATGTTCACTCCTGTTGCCCCGGTGCTGAAATGCAGCAGCCCCGTTAGCTCTCTAGTGCCTAAGGGCAAGCCAGAGTCCGATTTCAGGTGGGGTATTCACAGAGTGGGAAGCAAGCACTGCAGGAGTAAGCTAGGCCAGAAACTGCCCAGCACCCTTCTCACCACCTCTCCAGGTGGCTGCTGGAAACTGGGAGTGGGAGTGGAGGTGGTATCCGGGGAGCTGGAAAGAAAGGTGCGAGGAGGCGGTGTCAGCCTGGACGGCACCATTGAAAACAGCAACTGCCAGCTTCCTGTTTCCGCCGGGGAGATCATTGCGCACAGGCAGAACTTAGCTACGTGGACCTCAGCACCGTTCCCCTATAGCCCCTGAGTGCACTGCGCAGGGCAACGGCCGTGTTCGTGCTTGCTAACCTGCAGTTCGTACGACGCGGGTTGAGTTTCGCTCCGTGTATCGCGGTGCCGGTCAGCTCGTTTCGCCTAGCGCCTATCTCAATGCACGCAGACTGCACTTCCCCAGCTTCTACGCTGACCCGAGACCGGGAGCCAGCAGCTTTGCCCTGGTCTCCCATGAGGGTCCAGCTCCTGCTTTCCCGGGCTGTAGCAGAGAGCTGGATCAGGAGCGGAGCAGCTCCAACAGAAGCGGCCCACTCTCAAACCGCCGCTCCAGGTGGCTGCTTGCCTCGCTACGTAGGCCGCACTGCCGGCCTCCTTGAACGAAAGCTCCCAACAAGAAATGCTCTCTGCCAACTCACCGGAGAAAATGTATGTTCACTCCTGTTGCCCCGGTGCTGAAATGCAGCAGCCCCGTTAGCTCTCTAGTGCCTAAGGGCAAGCCAGAGTCCGATTTCAGGTGGGGTATTCACAGAGTGGGAACCAAGCACTGCAGGAGTAAGCTAGGCCAGAAACTGCCCAGCACCCTTCTCACCACCTCTCCAGGTGGCTGCTGGAAACTGGGAGTGGGAGTGGAGGTGGTATCCGGGGAGCTGGAAAGAAAGGTGCGAGGAGGCGGTGTCAGCCTGGACGGCACCATTGAAAACAGCAACTGCCAGCTTCCTGTTTCCGCCGGGGAGATCATTGCGCAGAGGCAGAACTTAGCTACGTGGACCTCAGCACCGTTCCCCTATAGCCCCTGAGTGCACTGGGCAGGGCAACGGCCGTGTTCGTGCTTGCTAACCTGCAGTTCGTACGACGCGGGTTGAGTTTCGCTCCGTGTATCGCGGTGCCGGTCAGCTCGTTTCGCCTAGCGCCTATCTCAATGCACGCAGACTGCACTTCCCCAGCTTCTACGCTGACCCGAGACCGGGAGCCAGCAGCTTTGCCCTGGTCTCCCATGAGGGTCCAGCTCCTGCTTTCCCGGGCTGTAGCAGAGAGCTGGATCAGGAGCGGAGCAGCTCCAACAGAAGCGGCCCACTCTCAAACCGCCGCTCCAGGTGGCTGCTTGCCTCGCTACGTAGGCCGCACTGCCGGCCTCCTTGAACGAAAGCTCCCAACAAGAAATGCTCTCTGCCAACTCACCGGAGAAAACGTATGTTCACTCTTGTTGCCCTGGTGCTGAAATGCAGCAGCCCCGTTAGCTCTCTAGTGCCTAAGGGCAAGCCAGAGTCCGATTTCAGGTGGGGTATTCACAGAGTGGGAAGCAAGCACTGCAGGAGTAAGCTAGGCCAGAAACTGCCCAGCACCCTTCTCACCACCTCTCCAGGTGGCTGCTGGAAACTGGGAGTGGGAGTGGAGGTGGTATCCGGGGAGCTGGAAAGAAAGGTGCGAGGAGGCGGTGTCAGCCTGGACGGCACCATTGAAAACAGCAACTGCCAGCTTCCTGTTTCCGCCGGGGAGATCATTGCGCACAGGCAGAACTTAGCTACGTGGACCTCAGCACCGTTCCCCTATAGCCCCTGAGTGCACTGCGCAGGGCAACGGCCGTGTTCGTGCTTGCTAACCTGCAGTTCGTACGACGCGGGTTGAGTTTCGCTCCGTGTATCGCGGTGCCGGTCAGCTCGTTTCGCCTAGCGCCTATCTCAATGCACGCAGACTGCACTTCCCCAGCTTCTACGCTGACCCGAGACCGGGAGCCAGCAGCTTTGCCCTGGTCTCCCATGAGGGTCCAGCTCCTGCTTTCCCGGGCTGTAGCAGAGAGCTGGATCAGGAGCGGAGCAGCTCCAACAGAAGCGGCCCACTCTCAAACCGCCGCTCCAGGTGGCTGCTTGCCTCGCTACGTAGGCCGCACTGCCGGCCTCCTTGAACGAAAGCTCCCAACAAGAAATGCTCTCTGCCAACTCACCGGAGAAAACGTATGTTCACTCTTGTTGCCCTGGTGCTGAAATGCAGCAGCCCCGTTAGCTCTCTAGTGCCTAAGGGCAAGCCAGAGTCCGATTTCAGGTGGGGTATTCACAGAGTGGGAAGCAAGCACTGCAGGAGTAAGCTAGGCCAGAAACTGCCCAGCACCCTTCTCACCACCTCTCCAGGTGGCTGCTGGAAACTGGGAGTGGGAGTGGAGGTGGTATCCGGGGAGCTGGAAAGAAAGGTGCGAGGAGGCGGTGTCAGCCTGGACGGCACCATTGAAAACAGCAACTGCCAGCTTCCTGTTTCCGCCGGGGAGATCATTGCGCACAGGCAGAACTTAGCTACGTGGACCTCAGCACCGTTCGCCTATAGCCCCTGAGTGCACTGGGCAGGGCAACGGCCGTGTTCGTGCTTGCTAACCTGCAGTTCGTACGACGCGGGTTGAGTTTCGCTCCGTGTATCGCGGTGCCGGTCAGCTCGTTTCGCCTAGCGCCTATCTCAATGCACGCAGACTGCACTTCCCCAGCTTCTACGCTGACCCGAGACCGGGAGCCAGCAGCTTTGCCCTGGTCTCCCATGAGGGTCCAGCTCCTGCTTTCCCGGGCTGTAGCAGAGAGCTGGATCAGGAGCGGAGCAGCTCCAACAGAAGCGGCCCACTCTCAAACCGCCGCTCCAGGTGGCTGCTTGCCTCGCTACGTAGGCCGCACTGCCGGCCTCCTTGAACGAAAGCTCCCAACAAGAAATGCTCTCTGCCAACTCACCGGAGAAAATGTATGTTCACTCCTGTTGCCCCGGTGCTGAAATGCAGCAGCCCCGTTAGCTCTCTAGTGCCTAAGGGCAAGCCAGAGTCCGATTTCAGGTGGGGTATTCACAGAGTGGGAAGCAAGCACTGCAGGAGTAAGCTAGGCCAGAAACTGCCCAGCACCCTTCTCACCACCTCTCCAGGTGGCTGCTGGAAACTGGGAGTGGGAGTGGAGGTGGTATCCGGGGAGCTGGAAAGAAAGGTGCGAGGAGGCGGTGTCAGCCTGGACGGCACCATTGAAAACAGCAACTGCCAGCTTCCTGTTTCCGCCGGGGAGATCATTGCGCACAGGCAGAACTTAGCTACGTGGACCTCAGCACCGTTCCCCTATAGCCCCTGAGTGCACTGCGCAGGGCAACGGCCGTGTTCGTGCTTGCTAACCTGCAGTTCGTACGACGCGGGTTGAGTTTCGCTCCGTGTATCGCGGTGCCGGTCAGCTCGTTTCGCCTAGCGCCTATCTCAATGCACGCAGACTGCACTTCCCCAGCTTCTACGCTGACCCGAGACCGGGAGCCAGCAGCTTTGCCCTGGTCTCCCATGAGGGTCCAGCTCCTGCTTTCCCGGGCTGTAGCAGAGAGCTGGATCAGGAGCGGAGCAGCTCCAACAGAAGCGGCCCACTCTCAAACCGCCGCTCCAGGTGGCTGCTTGCCTCGCTACGTAGGCCGCACTGCCGGCCTCCTTGAACGAAAGCTCCCAACAAGAAATGCTCTCTGCCAACTCACCGGAGAAAATGTATGTTCACTCCTGTTGCCCCGGTGCTGAAATGCAGCAGCCCCGTTAGCTCTCTAGTGCCTAAGGGCAAGCCAGAGTCCGATTTCAGGTGGGGTATTCACAGAGTGGGAACCAAGCACTGCAGGAGTAAGCTAGGCCAGAAACTGCCCAGCACCCTTCTCACCACCTCTCCAGGTGGCTGCTGGAAACTGGGAGTGGGAGTGGAGGTGGTATCCGGGGAGCTGGAAAGAAAGGTGCGAGGAGGCGGTGTCAGCCTGGACGGCACCATTGAAAACAGCAACTGCCAGCTTCCTGTTTCCGCCGGGGAGATCATTGCGCACAGGCAGAACTTAGCTACGTGGACCTCAGCACCGTTCCCCTATAGCCCCTGAGTGCACTGGGCAGGGCAACGGCCGTGTTCGTGCTTGCTAACCTGCAGTTCGTACGACGCGGGTTGAGTTTCGCTCCGTGTATCGCGGTGCCGGTCAGCTCGTTTCGCCTAGCGCCTATCTCAATGCACGCAGACTGCACTTCCCCAGCTTCTACGCTGACCCGAGACCGGGAGCCAGCAGCTTTGCCCTGGTCTCCCATGAGGGTCCAGCTCCTGCTTTCCCGGGCTGTAGCAGAGAGCTGGATCAGGAGCGGAGCAGCTCCAACAGAAGCGGCCCACTCTCAAACCGCCGCTCCAGGTGGCTGCTTGCCTCGCTACGTAGGCCGCACTGCCGGCCTCCTTGAACGAAAGCTCCCAACAAGAAATGCTCTCTGCCAACTCACCGGAGAAAACGTATGTTCACTCTTGTTGCCCTGGTGCTGAAATGCAGCAGCCCCGTTAGCTCTCTAGTGCCTAAGGGCAAGCCAGAGTCCGATTTCAGGTGGGGTATTCACAGAGTGGGAAGCAAGCACTGCAGGAGTAAGCTAGGCCAGAAACTGCCCAGCACCCTTCTCACCACCTCTCCAGGTGGCTGCTGGAAACTGGGAGTGGGAGTGGAGGTGGTATCCGGGGAGCTGGAAAGAAAGGTGCGAGGAGGCGGTGTCAGCCTGGACGGCACCATTGAAAACAGCAACTGCCAGCTTCCTGTTTCCGCCGGGGAGATCATTGCGCACAGGCAGAACTTAGCTACGTGGACCTCAGCACCGTTCCCCTATAGCCCCTGAGTGCACTGGGCAGGGCAACGGCCGTGTTCGTGCTTGCTAACCTGCAGTTCGTACGACGCGGGTTGAGTTTCGCTCCGTGTATCGCGGTGCCGGTCAGCTCGTTTCGCCTAGCGCCTATCTCAATGCACGCAGACTGCACTTCCCCAGCTTCTACGCTGACCCGAGACCGGGAGCCAGCAGCTTTGCCCTGGTCTCCCATGAGGGTCCAGCTCCTGCTTTCCCGGGCTGTAGCAGAGAGCTGGATCAGGAGCGGAGCAGCTCCAACAGAAGCGGCCCACTCTCAAACCGCCGCTCCAGGTGGCTGCTTGCCTCGCTACGTAGGCCGCACTGCCGGCCTCCTTGAACGAAAGCTCCCAACAAGAAATGCTCTCTGCCAACTCACCGGAGAAAATGTATGTTCACTCCTGTTGCCCCGGTGCTGAAATGCAGCAGCCCCGTTAGCTCTCTAGTGCCTAAGGGCAAGCCAGAGTCCGATTTCAGGTGGGGTATTCACAGAGTGGGAACCAAGCACTGCAGGAGTAAGCTAGGCCAGAAACTGCCCAGCACCCTTCTCACCACCTCTCCAGGTGGCTGCTGGAAACTGGGAGTGGGAGTGGAGGTGGTATCCGGGGAGCTGGAAAGAAAGGTGCGAGGAGGCGGTGTCAGCCTGGACGGCACCATTGAAAACAGCAACTGCCAGCTTCCTGTTTCCGCCGGGGAGATCATTGCGCACAGGCAGAACTTAGCTACGTGGACCTCAGCACCGTTCCCCTATAGCCCCTGAGTGCACTGCGCAGGGCAACGGCCGTGTTCGTGCTTGCTAACCTGCAGTTCGTACGACGCGGGTTGAGTTTCGCTCCGTGTATCGCGGTGCCGGTCAGCTCGTTTCGCCTAGCGCCTATCTCAATGCACGCAGACTGCACTTCCCCAGCTTCTACGCTGACCCGAGACCGGGAGCCAGCAGCTTTGCCCTGGTCTCCCATGAGGGTCCAGCTCCTGCTTTCCCGGGCTGTAGCAGAGAGCTGGATCAGGAGCGGAGCAGCTCCAACAGAAGCGGCCCACTCTCAAACCGCCGCTCCAGGTGGCTGCTTGCCTCGCTACGTAGGCCGCACTGCCGGCCTCCTTGAACGAAAGCTCCCAACAAGAAATGCTCTCTGCCAACTCACCGGAGAAAACGTATGTTCACTCCTGTTGCCCCGGTGCTGAAATGCAGCAGCCCCGTTAGCTCTCTAGTGCCTAAGGGCAAGCCAGAGTCCGATTTCAGGTGGGGTATTCACAGAGTGGGAACCAAGCACTGCAGGAGTAAGCTAGGCCAGAAACTGCCCAGCACCCTTCTCACCACCTCTCCAGGTGGCTGCTGGAAACTGGGAGTGGGAGTGGAGGTGGTATCCGGGGAGCTGGAAAGAAAGGTGCGAGGAGGCGGTGTCAGCCTGGACGGCACCATTGAAAACAGCAACTGCCAGCTTCCTGTTTCCGCCGGGGAGATCATTGTGCACAGGCAGAACTTAGCTACGTGGACCTCAGCACCGTTCCCCTATAGCCCCTGAGTGCACTGCGCAGGGCAACGGCCGTGTTCGTGCTTGCTAACCTGCAGTTCGTACGACGCGGGTTGAGTTTCGCTCCGTGTATCGCGGTGCCGGTCAGCTCGTTTCGCCTAGCGCCTATCTCAATGCACGCAGACTGCACTTCCCCAGCTTCTACGCTGACCCGAGACCAGGAGCCAGCAGCTTTGCCCTGGTCTCCCATGAGGGTCCAGCTCCTGCTTTCCCGGGCTGTAGCAGAGAGCTGGATCAGGAGCGGAGCAGCTCCAACAGAAGCGGCCCACTCTCAAACCGCCGCTCCAGGTGGCTGCTTGCCTCGCTACGTAGGCCGCACTGCCGGCCTCCTTGAACGAAAGCTCCCAACAAGAAATGCTCTCTGCCAACTCACCGGAGAAAACGTATGTTCACTCCTGTTGCCCCGGTGCTGAAATGCAGCAGCCCCGTTAGCTCTCTAGTGCCTAAGGGCAAGCCAGAGTCCGATTTCAGGTGGGGTATTCACAGAGTGGGAAGCAAGCACTGCAGGAGTAAGCTAGGCCAGAAACTGCCCAGCACCCTTCTCACCACCTCTCCAGGTGGCTGCTGGAAACTGGGAGTGGGAGTGGAGGTGGTATCCGGGGAGCTGGAAAGAAAGGTGCGAGGAGGCGGTGTCAGCCTGGACAGCACCATTGAAAACAGCAACTGCCAGCTTCCTGTTTCCGCCGGGGAGATCATTGCGCACAGGCAGAACTTAGCTACGTGGACCTCAGCACCGTTCCCCTATAGCCCCTGAGTGCACTGGGCAGGGCAACGGCCGTGTTCGTGCTTGCTAACCTGCAGTTCGTACGACGCGGGTTGAGTTTCGCTCCGTGTATCGCGGTGCCGGTCAGCTCGTTTCGCCTAGCGCCTATCTCAATGCACGCAGACTGCACTTCCCCAGCTTCTACGCTGACCCGAGACCGGGAGCCAGCAGCTTTGCCCTGGTCTCCCATGAGGGTCCAGCTCCTGCTTTCCCGGGCTGTAGCAGAGAGCTGGATCAGGAGCGGAGCAGCTCCAACAGAAGCGGCCCACTCTCAAACCGCTGCTCCAGGTGGCTGCTTGCCTCGCTACGTAGGCCGCACTGCCGGCCTCCTTGAACGAAAGCTCCCAGCAAGAAATGCTCTCTGCCAACTCACCGGAGAAAATGTATGTTCACTCCTGTTGCCCCGGTGCTGAAATGCAGCAGCCCCGTTAGCTCTCTAGTGCCTAAGGGCAAGCCAGAGTCCGATTTCAGGTGGGGTATTCACAGAGTGGGAAGCAAGCACTGCAGGAGTAAGCTAGGCCAGAAACTGCCCAGCACCCTTCTCACCACCTCTCCAGGTGGCTGCTGGAAACTGGGAGTGGGAGTGGAGGTGGTATCCGGGGAGCTGGAAAGAAAGGTGCGAGGAGGCGGTGTCAGCCTGGACGGCACCATTGAAAACAGCAACTGCCAGCTTCCTGTTTCCGCCGGGGAGATCATTGCGCACAGGCAGAACTTAGCTACGTGGACCTCAGCGCCGTTCCCCTATAGCCCCTGAGTGCACTGCGCAGGGCAACGGCCGTGTTCGTGCTTGCTAACCTGCAGTTCGTACGACGCGGGTTGAGTTTCGCTCCGTGTATCGCGGTGCCGGTCAGCTCGTTTCGCCTAGCGCCTATCTCAATGCACGCAGACTGCACTTCCCCAGCTTCTACGCTGACCCGAGACCGGGAGCCAGCAGCTTTGCCCTGGTCTCCCATGAGGGTCCAGCTCCTGCTTTCCCGGGCTGTAGCAGAGAGCTGGATCAGGAGCGGAGCAGCTCCAACAGAAGCGGCCCACTCTCAAACCGCCGCTCCAGGTGGCTGCTTGCCTCGCTACGTAGGCCGCACTGCCGGCCTCCTTGAACGAAAGCTCCCAACAAGAAATGCTCTCTGCCAACTCACCGGAGAAAATGTATGTTCACTCCTGTTGCCCCGGTGCTGAAATGCAGCAGCCCCGTTAGCTCTCTAGTGCCTAAGGGCAAGCCAGAGTCCGATTTCAGGTGGGGTATTCACAGAGTGGGAACCAAGCACTGCAGGAGTAAGCTAGGCCAGAAACTGCCCAGCACCCTTCTCACCACCTCTCCAGGTGGCTGCTGGAAACTGGGAGTGGGAGTGGAGGTGGTATCCGGGGAGCTGGAAAGAAAGGTGCGAGGAGGCGGTGTCAGCCTGGACGGCACCATTGAAAACAGCAACTGCCAGCTTCCTGTTTCCGCCGGGGAGATCATTGCGCACAGGCAGAACTTAGCTACGTGGACCTCAGCACCGTTCCCCTATAGCCCCTGAGTGCACTGCGCAGGGCAACGGCCGTGTTCGTGCTTGCTAACCTGCAGTTCGTACGACGCGGGTTGAGTTTCGCTCCGTGTATCGCGGTGCCGGTCAGCTCGTTTCGCCTAGCGCCTATCTCAATGCACGCAGACTGCACTTCCCCAGCTTCTACGCTGACCCGAGACCGGGAGCCAGCAGCTTTGCCCTGGTCTCCCATGAGGGTCCAGCTCCTGCTTTCCCGGGCTGTAGCAGAGAGCTGGATCAGGAGCGGAGCAGCTCCAACAGAAGCGGCCCACTCTCAAACCGCCGCTCCAGGTGGCTGCTTGCCTCGCTACGTAGGCCGCACTGCCGGCCTCCTTGAACGAAAGCTCCCAACAAGAAATGCTCTCTGCCAACTCACCGGAGAAAACGTATGTTCACTCCTGTTGCCCCGGTGCTGAAATGCAGCAGCCCCGTTAGCTCTCTAGTGCCTAAGGGCAAGCCAGAGTCCGATTTCAGGTGGGGTATTCACAGAGTGGGAAGCAAGCACTGCAGGAGTAAGCTAGGCCAGAAACTGCCCAGCACCCTTCTCACCACCTCTCCAGGTGGCTGCTGGAAACTGGGAGTGGGAGTGGAGGTGGTATCCGGGGAGCTGGAAAGAAAGGTGCGAGGAGGCGGTGTCAGCCTGGACGGCACCATTGAAAACAGCAACTGCCAGCTTCCTGTTTCCGCCGGGGAGATCATTGCGCACAGGCAGAACTTAGCTACGTGGACCTCAGCACCGTTCCCCTATAGCCCCTGAGTGCACTGCGCAGGGCAACGGCCGTGTTCGTGCTTGCTAACCTGCAGTTCGTACGACGCGGGTTGAGTTTCGCTCCGTGTATCGCGGTGCCGGTCAGCTCGTTTCGCCTAGCGCCTATCTCAATGCACGCAGACTGCACTTCCCCAGCTTCTACGCTGACCCGAGACCGGGAGCCAGCAGCTTTGCCCTGGTCTCCCATGAGGGTCCAGCTCCTGCTTTCCCGGGCTGTAGCAGAGAGCTGGATCAGGAGCGGAGCAGCTCCAACAGAAGCGGCCCACTCTCAAACCGCCGCTCCAGGTGGCTGCTTGCCTCGCTACGTAGGCCGCACTGCCGGCCTCCTTGAACGAAAGCTCCCAACAAGAAATGCTCTCTGCCAACTCACCGGAGAAAACGTATGTTCACTCCTGTTGCCCCGGTGCTGAAATGCAGCAGCCCCGTTAGCTCTCTAGTGCCTAAGGGCAAGCCAGAGTCCGATTTCAGGTGGGGTATTCACAGAGTGGGAACCAAGCACTGCAGGAGTAAGCTAGGCCAGAAACTGCCCAGCACCCTTCTCACCACCTCTCCAGGTGGCTGCTGGAAACTGGGAGTGGGAGTGGAGGTGGTATCCGGGGAGCTGGAAAGAAAGGTGCGAGGAGGCGGTGTCAGCCTGGACGGCACCATTGAAAACAGCAACTGCCAGCTTCCTGTTTCCGCCGGGGAGATCATTGCGCACAGGCAGAACTTAGCTACGTGGACCTCAGCACCGTTCCCCTATAGCCCCTGAGTGCACTGCGCAGGGCAACGGCCGTGTTCGTGCTTGCTAACCTGCAGTTCGTACGACGCGGGTTGAGTTTCGCTCCGTGTATCGCGGTGCCGGTCAGCTCGTTTCGCCTAGCGCCTATCTCAATGCACGCAGACTGCACTTCCCCAGCTTCTACGCTGACCCGAGACCGGGAGCCAGCAGCTTTGCCCTGGTCTCCCATGAGGGTCCAGCTCCTGCTTTCCCGGGCTGTAGCAGAGAGCTGGATCAGGAGTGGAGCAGCTCCAACAGAAGCGGCCCACTCTCAAACCGCTGCTCCAGGTGGCTGCTTGCCTCGCTACGTAGGCCGCACTGCCAGCCTCCTTGAACGAAAGCTCCCAACAAGAAATGCTCTCTGCCAACTCACCGGAGAAAACGTATGTTCACTCCTGTTGCCCCGGTGCTGAAATGCAGCAGCCCCGTTAGCTCTCTAGTGCCTAAGGGCAAGCCAGAGTCCGATTTCAGGTGGGGTATTCACAGAGTGGGAACCAAGCACTGCAGGAGTAAGCTAGGCCAGAAACTGCCCAGCACCCTTCTCACCACCTCTCCAGGTGGCTGCTGGAAACTGGGAGTGGGAGTGGAGGTGGTATCCGGGGAGCTGGAAAGAAAGGTGCGAGGAGGCGGTGTCAGCCTGGACGGCACCATTGAAAACAGCAACTGCCAGCTTCCTGTTTCCGCCGGGGAGATCATTGCGCACAGGCAGAACTTAGCTACGTGGACCTCAGCACCGTTCCCCTATAGCCCCTGAGTGCACTGGGCAGGGCAACGGCCGTGTTCGTGCTTGCTAACCTGCAGTTCGTACGACGCGGGTTGAGTTTCGCTCCGTGTATCGCGGTGCCGGTCAGCTCGTTTCGCCTAGCGCCTATCTCAATGCACGCAGACTGCACTTCCCCAGCTTCTACGCTGACCCGAGACCGGGAGCCAGCAGCTTTGCCCTGGTCTCCCATGAGGGTCCAGCTCCTGCTTTCCCGGGCTGTAGCAGAGAGCTGGATCAGGAGCGGAGCAGCTCCAACAGAAGCGGCCCACTCTCAAACCGCCGCTCCAGGTGGCTGCTTGCCTCGCTACGTAGGCCGCACTGCCGGCCTCCTTGAACGAAAGCTCCCAGCAAGAAATGCTCTCTGCCAACTCACCGGAGAAAATGTATGTTCACTCCTGTTGCCCCGGTGCTGAAATGCAGCAGCCCCGTTAGCTCTCTAGTGCCTAAGGGCAAGCCAGAGTCCGATTTCAGGTGGGGTATTCACAGAGTGGGAAGCAAGCACTGCAGGAGTAAGCTAGGCCAGAAACTGCCCAGCACCCTTCTCACCACCTCTCCAGGTGGCTGCTGGAAACTGGGAGTGGGAGTGGAGGTGGTATCCGGGGAGCTGGAAAGAAAGGTGCGAGGAGGCGGTGTCAGCCTGGACGGCACCATTGAAAACAGCAACTGCCAGCTTCCTGTTTCCGCCGGGGAGATCATTGCGCACAGGCAGAACTTAGCTACGTGGACCTCAGCACCGTTCCCCTATAGCCCCTGAGTGCACTGCGCAGGGCAACGGCCGTGTTCGTGCTTGGTAACCTGCAGTTCGTACGACGCGGGTTGAGTTTCGCTCCGTGTATCGCGGTGCCGGTCAGCTCGTTTCGCCTAGCGCCTATCTCAATGCACGCAGACTGCACTTCCCCAGCTTCTACACTGACCCGAGACCGGGAGCCAGCAGCTTTGCCCTGGTCTCCCATGAGGGTCCAGCTCCTGCTTTCCCGGGCTGTAGCAGAGAGCTGGATCAGGAGCGGAGCAGCTCCAACAGAAGCGGCCCACTCTCAAACCGCCGCTCCAGGTGGCTGCTTGCCTCGCTACGTAGGCCGCACTGCCGGCCTCCTTGAACGAAAGCTCCCAACAAGAAATGCTCTCTGCCAACTCACCGGAGAAAACGTATGTTCACTCCTGTTGCCCCGGTGCTGAAATGCAGCAGCCCCGTTAGCTCTCTAGTGCCTAAGGGCAAGCCAGAGTCCGATTTCAGGTGGGGTATTCACAGAGTGGGAACCAAGCACTGCAGGAGTAAGCTAGGCCAGAAACTGCCCAGCACCCTTCTCACCACCTCTCCAGGTGGCTGCTGGAAACTGGGAGTGGGAGTGGAGGTGGTATCCGGGGAGCTGGAAAGAAAGGTGCGAGGAGGCGGTGTCAGCCTGGACGGCACCATTGAAAACAGCAACTGCCAGCTTCCTGTTTCCGCCGGGGAGATCATTGCGCACAGGCAGAACTTAGCTACGTGGACCTCAGCACCGTTCCCCTATAGCCCCTGAGTGCACTGCGCAGGGCAACGGCCGTGTTCGTGCTTGCTAACCTGCAGTTCGTACGACGCGGGTTGAGTTTCGCTCCGTGTATCGCGGTGCCGGTCAGCTCGTTTCGCCTAGCGCCTATCTCAATGCACGCAGACTGCACTTCCCCAGCTTCTATGCTGACCCGAGACCGGGAGCCAGCAGCTTTGCCCTGGTCTCCCATGAGGGTCCAGCTCCTGCTTTCCCGGGCTGTAGCAGAGAGCTGGATCAGGAGCGGAGCAGCTCCAACAGAAGCGGCCCACTCTCAAACCGCTGCTCCAGGTGGCTGCTTGCCTCGCTACGTAGGCCGCACTGCCAGCCTCCTTGAACGAAAGCTCCCAACAAGAAATGCTCTCTGCCAACTCACCGGAGAAAACGTATGTTCACTCCTGTTGCCCCGGTGCTGAAATGCAGCAGCCCCGTTAGCTCTCTAGTGCCTAAGGGCAAGCCAGAGTCCGATTTCAGGTGGGGTATTCACAGAGTGGGAAGCAAGCACTGCAGGAGTAAGCTAGGCCAGAAACTGCCCAGCACCCTTCTCACCACCTCTCCAGGTGGCTGCTGGAAACTGGGAGTGGGAGTGGAGGTGGTATCCGGGGAGCTGGAAAGAAAGGTGCGAGGAGGCGGTGTCAGCCTGGACGGCACCATTGAAAACAGCAACTGCCAGCTTCCTGTTTCCGCCGGGGAGATCATTGCGCACAGGCAGAACTTAGCTACGTGGACCTCAGCACCGTTCCCCTATAGCCCCTGAGTGCACTGCGCAGGGCAACGGCCGTGTTCGTGCTTGCTAACCTGCAGTTCGTACGACGCGGGTTGAGTTTCGCTCCGTGTATCGCGGTGCCGGTCAGCTCGTTTCGCCTAGCGCCTATCTCAATGCACGCAGACTGCACTTCCCCAGCTTCTACGCTGACCCGAGACCGGGAGCCAGCAGCTTTGCCCTGGTCTCCCATGAGGGTCCAGCTCCTGCTTTCCCGGGCTGTAGCAGAGAGCTGGATCAGGAGCGGAGCAGCTCCAACAGAAGCGGCCCACTCTCAAACCGCCGCTCCAGGTGGCTGCTTGCCTCGCTACGTAGGCCGCACTGCCGGCCTCCTTGAACGAAAGCTCCCAGCAAGAAATGCTCTCTGCCAACTCACCGGAGAAAATGTATGTTCACTCCTGTTGCCCCGGTGCTGAAATGCAGCAGCCCCGTTAGCTCTCTAGTGCCTAAGGGCAAGCCAGAGTCCGATTTCAGGTGGGGTATTCACAGAGTGGGAACCAAGCACTGCAGGAGTAAGCTAGGCCAGAAACTGCCCAGCACCCTTCTCACCACCTCTCCAGGTGGCTGCTGGAAACTGGGAGTGGGAGTGGAGGTGGTATCCGGGGAGCTGGAAAGAAAGGTGCGAGGAGGCGGTGTCAGCCTGGACGGCACCATTGAAAACAGCAACTGCCAGCTTCCTGTTTCCGCCGGGGAGATCATTGCGCACAGGCAGAACTTAGCTACGTGGACCTCAGCACCGTTCCCCTATAGCCCCTGAGTGCACTGCGCAGGGCAACGGCCGTGTTCGTGCTTGCTAACCTGCAGTTCGTACGACGCGGGTTGAGTTTCGCTCCGTGTATCGCGGTGCCGGCCAGCTCGTTTCGCCTAGCGCCTATCTCAATGCACGCAGACTGCACTTCCCCAGCTTCTACGCTGACCCGAGACCGGGAGCCAGCAGCTTTGCCCTGGTCTCCCATGAGGGTCCAGCTCCTGCTTTCCCGGGCTGTAGCAGAGAGCTGGATCAGGAGCGGAGCAGCTCCAACAGAAGCGGCCCACTCTCAAACCGCCGCTCCAGGTGGCTGCTTGCCTCGCTACGTAGGCCGCACTGCCGGCCTCCTTGAACGAAAGCTCCCAACAAGAAATGCTCTCTGCCAACTCACCGGAGAAAATGTATGTTCACTCCTGTTGCCCCGGTGCTGAAATGCAGCAGCCCCGTTAGCTCTCTAGTGCCTAAGGGCAAGCCAGAGTCCGATTTCAGGTGGGGTATTCACAGAGTGGGAAGCAAGCACTGCAGGAGTAAGCTAGGCCAGAAACTGCCCAGCACCCTTCTCACCACCTCTCCAGGTGGCTGCTGGAAACTGGGAGTGGGAGTGGAGGTGGTATCCGGGGAGCTGGAAAGAAAGGTGCGAGGAGGCGGTGTCAGCCTGGACGGCACCATTGAAAACAGCAACTGCCAGCTTCCTGTTTCCGCCGGGGAGATCATTGCGCACAGGCAGAACTTAGCTACGTGGACCTCAGCACCGTTCCCCTATAGCCCCTGAGTGCACTGCGCAGGGCAACGGCCGTGTTCGTGCTTGCTAACCTGCAGTTCGTACGACGCGGGTTGAGTTTCGCTCCGTGTATCGCGGTGCCGGTCAGCTCGTTTCGCCTAGCGCCTATCTCAATGCACGCAGACTGCACTTCCCCAGCTTCTACGCTGACCCGAGACCGGGAGCCAGCAGCTTTGCCCTGGTCTCCCATGAGGGTCCAGCTCCTGCTTTCCCGGGCTGTAGCAGAGAGCTGGATCAGGAGCGGAGCAGCTCCAACAGAAGCGGCCCACTCTCAAACCGCCGCTCCAGGTGGCTGCTTGCCTCGCTACGTAGGCCGCACTGCCGGCCTCCTTGAACGAAAGCTCCCAACAAGAAATGCTCTCTGCCAACTCACCGGAGAAAATGTATGTTCACTCCTGTTGCCCCGGTGCTGAAATGCAGCAGCCCCGTTAGCTCTCTAGTGCCTAAGGGCAAGCCAGAGTCCGATTTCAGGTGGGGTATTCACAGAGTGGGAAGCAAGCACTGCAGGAGTAAGCTAGGCCAGAAACTGCCCAGCACCCTTCTCACCACCTCTCCAGGTGGCTGCTGGAAACTGGGAGTGGGAGTGGAGGTGGTATCCGGGGAGCTGGAAAGAAAGGTGCGAGGAGGCGGTGTCAGCCTGGACGGCACCATTGAAAACAGCAACTGCCAGCTTCCTGTTTCCGCCGGGGAGATCATTGCGCACAGGCAGAACTTAGCTACGTGGACCTCAGCACCGTTCCCCTATAGCCCCTGAGTGCACTGCGCAGGGCAACGGCCGTGTTCGTGCTTGCTAACCTGCAGTTCGTACGACGCGGGTTGAGTTTCGCTCCGTGTATCGCGGTGCCGGTCAGCTCGTTTCGCCTAGCGCCTATCTCAATGCACGCAGACTGCACTTCCCCAGCTTCTACGCTGACCCGAGACCGGGAGCCAGCAGCTTTGCCCTGGTCTCCCATGAGGGTCCAGCTCCTGCTTTCCCGGGCTGTAGCAGAGAGCTGGATCAGGAGCGGAGCAGCTCCAACAGAAGCGGCCCACTCTCAAACCGCCGCTCCAGGTGGCTGCTTGCCTCGCTACGTAGGCCGCACTGCCGGCCTCCTTGAACGAAAGCTCCCAACAAGAAATGCTCTCTGCCAACTCACCGGAGAAAACGTATGTTCACTCTTGTTGCCCTGGTGCTGAAATGCAGCAGCCCCGTTAGCTCTCTAGTGCCTAAGGGCAAGCCAGAGTCCGATTTCAGGTGGGGTATTCACAGAGTGGGAAGCAAGCACTGCAGGAGTAAGCTAGGCCAGAAACTGCCCAGCACCCTTCTCACCACCTCTCCAGGTGGCTGCTGGAAACTGGGAGTGGGAGTGGAGGTGGTATCCGGGGAGCTGGAAAGAAAGGTGCGAGGAGGCGGTGTCAGCCTGGACGGCACCATTGAAAACAGCAACTGCCAGCTTCCTGTTTCCGCCGGGGAGATCATTGCGCACAGGCAGAACTTAGCTACGTGGACCTCAGCACCGTTCCCCTATAGCCCCTGAGTGCACTGCGCAGGGCAACGGCCGTGTTCGTGCTTGCTAACCTGCAGTTCGTACGACGCGGGTTGAGTTTCGCTCCGTGTATCGCGGTGCCGGTCAGCTCGTTTCGCCTAGCGCCTATCTCAATGCACGCAGACTGCACTTCCCCAGCTTCTACGCTGACCCGAGACCGGGAGCCAGCAGCTTTGCCCTGGTCTCCCATGAGGGTCCAGCTCCTGCTTTCCCGGGCTGTAGCAGAGAGCTGGATCAGGAGCGGAGCAGCTCCAACAGAAGCGGCCCACTCTCAAACCGCCGCTCCAGGTGGCTGCTTGCCTCGCTACGTAGGCCGCACTGCCGGCCTCCTTGAACGAAAGCTCCCAACAAGAAATGCTCTCTGCCAACTCACCGGAGAAAATGTATGTTCACTCCTGTTGCCCCGGTGCTGAAATGCAGCAGCCCCGTTAGCTCTCTAGTGCCTAAGGGCAAGCCAGAGTCCGATTTCAGGTGGGGTATTCACAGAGTGGGAACCAAGCACTGCAGGAGTAAGCTAGGCCAGAAACTGCCCAGCACCCTTCTCACCACCTCTCCAGGTGGCTGCTGGAAACTGGGAGTGGGAGTGGAGGTGGTATCCGGGGAGCTGGAAAGAAAGGTGCGAGGAGGCGGTGTCAGCCTGGACGGCACCATTGAAAACAGCAACTGCCAGCTTCCTGTTTCCGCCGGGGAGATCATTGCGCAGAGGCAGAACTTAGCTACGTGGACCTCAGCACCGTTCCCCTATAGCCCCTGAGTGCACTGGGCAGGGCAACGGCCGTGTTCGTGCTTGCTAACCTGCAGTTCGTACGACGCGGGTTGAGTTTCGCTCCGTGTATCGCGGTGCCGGTCAGCTCGTTTCGCCTAGCGCCTATCTCAATGCACGCAGACTGCACTTCCCCAGCTTCTACGCTGACCCGAGACCGGGAGCCAGCAGCTTTGCCCTGGTCTCCCATGAGGGTCCAGCTCCTGCTTTCCCGGGCTGTAGCAGAGAGCTGGATCAGGAGCGGAGCAGCTCCAACAGAAGCGGCCCACTCTCAAACCGCCGCTCCAGGTGGCTGCTTGCCTCGCTACGTAGGCCGCACTGCCGGCCTCCTTGAACGAAAGCTCCCAACAAGAAATGCTCTCTGCCAACTCACCGGAGAAAACGTATGTTCACTCTTGTTGCCCTGGTGCTGAAATGCAGCAGCCCCGTTAGCTCTCTAGTGCCTAAGGGCAAGCCAGAGTCCGATTTCAGGTGGGGTATTCACAGAGTGGGAAGCAAGCACTGCAGGAGTAAGCTAGGCCAGAAACTGCCCAGCACCCTTCTCACCACCTCTCCAGGTGGCTGCTGGAAACTGGGAGTGGGAGTGGAGGTGGTATCCGGGGAGCTGGAAAGAAAGGTGCGAGGAGGCGGTGTCAGCCTGGACGGCACCATTGAAAACAGCAACTGCCAGCTTCCTGTTTCCGCCGGGGAGATCATTGCGCACAGGCAGAACTTAGCTACGTGGACCTCAGCACCGTTCCCCTATAGCCCCTGAGTGCACTGGGCAGGGCAACGGCCGTGTTCGTGCTTGCTAACCTGCAGTTCGTACGACGCGGGTTGAGTTTCGCTCCGTGTATCGCGGTGCCGGTCAGCTCGTTTCGCCTAGCGCCTATCTCAATGCACGCAGACTGCACTTCCCCAGCTTCTACGCTGACCCGAGACCGGGAGCCAGCAGCTTTGCCCTGGTCTCCCATGAGGGTCCAGCTCCTGCTTTCCCGGGCTGTAGCAGAGAGCTGGATCAGGAGCGGAGCAGCTCCAACAGAAGCGGCCCACTCTCAAACCGCCGCTCCAGGTGGCTGCTTGCCTCGCTACGTAGGCCGCACTGCCGGCCTCCTTGAACGAAAGCTCCCAACAAGAAATGCTCTCTGCCAACTCACCGGAGAAAATGTATGTTCACTCCTGTTGCCCCGGTGCTGAAATGCAGCAGCCCCGTTAGCTCTCTAGTGCCTAAGGGCAAGCCAGAGTCCGATTTCAGGTGGGGTATTCACAGAGTGGGAACCAAGCACTGCAGGAGTAAGCTAGGCCAGAAACTGCCCAGCACCCTTCTCACCACCTCTCCAGGTGGCTGCTGGAAACTGGGAGTGGGAGTGGAGGTGGTATCCGGGGAGCTGGAAAGAAAGGTGCGAGGAGGCGGTGTCAGCCTGGACGGCACCATTGAAAACAGCAACTGCCAGCTTCCTGTTTCCGCCGGGGAGATCATTGCGCACAGGCAGAACTTAGCTACGTGGACCTCAGCACCGTTCCCCTATAGCCCCTGAGTGCACTGCGCAGGGCAACGGCCGTGTTCGTGCTTGCTAACCTGCAGTTCGTACGACGCGGGTTGAGTTTCGCTCCGTGTATCGCGGTGCCGGTCAGCTCGTTTCGCCTAGCGCCTATCTCAATGCACGCAGACTGCACTTCCCCAGCTTCTACGCTGACCCGAGACCGGGAGCCAGCAGCTTTGCCCTGGTCTCCCATGAGGGTCCAGCTCCTGCTTTCCCGGGCTGTAGCAGAGAGCTGGATCAGGAGCGGAGCAGCTCCAACAGAAGCGGCCCACTCTCAAACCGCCGCTCCAGGTGGCTGCTTGCCTCGCTACGTAGGCCGCACTGCCGGCCTCCTTGAACGAAAGCTCCCAACAAGAAATGCTCTCTGCCAACTCACCGGAGAAAACGTATGTTCACTCCTGTTGCCCCGGTGCTGAAATGCAGCAGCCCCGTTAGCTCTCTAGTGCCTAAGGGCAAGCCAGAGTCCGATTTCAGGTGGGGTATTCACAGAGTGGGAACCAAGCACTGCAGGAGTAAGCTAGGCCAGAAACTGCCCAGCACCCTTCTCACCACCTCTCCAGGTGGCTGCTGGAAACTGGGAGTGGGAGTGGAGGTGGTATCCGGGGAGCTGGAAAGAAAGGTGCGAGGAGGCGGTGTCAGCCTGGACGGCACCATTGAAAACAGCAACTGCCAGCTTCCTGTTTCCGCCGGGGAGATCATTGTGCACAGGCAGAACTTAGCTACGTGGACCTCAGCACCGTTCCCCTATAGCCCCTGAGTGCACTGCGCAGGGCAACGGCCGTGTTCGTGCTTGCTAACCTGCAGTTCGTACGACGCGGGTTGAGTTTCGCTCCGTGTATCGCGGTGCCGGTCAGCTCGTTTCGCCTAGCGCCTATCTCAATGCACGCAGACTGCACTTCCCCAGCTTCTACGCTGACCCGAGACCAGGAGCCAGCAGCTTTGCCCTGGTCTCCCATGAGGGTCCAGCTCCTGCTTTCCCGGGCTGTAGCAGAGAGCTGGATCAGGAGCGGAGCAGCTCCAACAGAAGCGGCCCACTCTCAAACCGCCGCTCCAGGTGGCTGCTTGCCTCGCTACGTAGGCCGCACTGCCGGCCTCCTTGAACGAAAGCTCCCAACAAGAAATGCTCTCTGCCAACTCACCGGAGAAAACGTATGTTCACTCCTGTTGCCCCGGTGCTGAAATGCAGCAGCCCCGTTAGCTCTCTAGTGCCTAAGGGCAAGCCAGAGTCCGATTTCAGGTGGGGTATTCACAGAGTGGGAACCAAGCACTGCAGGAGTAAGCTAGGCCAGAAACTGCCCAGCACCCTTCTCACCACCTCTCCAGGTGGCTGCTGGAAACTGGGAGTGGGAGTGGAGGTGGTATCCGGGGAGCTGGAAAGAAAGGTGCGAGGAGGCGGTGTCAGCCTGGACGGCACCATTGAAAACAGCAACTGCCAGCTTCCTGTTTCCGCCGGGGAGATCATTGCGCACAGGCAGAACTTAGCTACGTGGACCTCAGCACCGTTCCCCTATAGCCCCTGAGTGCACTGGGCAGGGCAACGGCCGTGTTCGTGCTTGCTAACCTGCAGTTCGTACGACGCGGGTTGAGTTTCGCTCCGTGTATCGCGGTGCCGGTCAGCTCGTTTCGCCTAGCGCCTATCTCAATGCACGCAGACTGCACTTCCCCAGCTTCTACGCTGACCCGAGACCGGGAGCCAGCAGCTTTGCCCTGGTCTCCCATGAGGGTCCAGCTCCTGCTTTCCCGGGCTGTAGCAGAGAGCTGGATCAGGAGCGGAGCAGCTCCAACAGAAGCGGCCCACTCTCAAACCGCTGCTCCAGGTGGCTGCTTGCCTCGCTACGTAGGCCGCACTGCCGGCCTCCTTGAACGAAAGCTCCCAGCAAGAAATGCTCTCTGCCAACTCACCGGAGAAAATGTATGTTCACTCCTGTTGCCCCGGTGCTGAAATGCAGCAGCCCCGTTAGCTCTCTAGTGCCTAAGGGCAAGCCAGAGTCCGATTTCAGGTGGGGTATTCACAGAGTGGGAAGCAAGCACTGCAGGAGTAAGCTAGGCCAGAAACTGCCCAGCACCCTTCTCACCACCTCTCCAGGTGGCTGCTGGAAACTGGGAGTGGGAGTGGAGGTGGTATCCGGGGAGCTGGAAAGAAAGGTGCGAGGAGGCGGTGTCAGCCTGGACGGCACCATTGAAAACAGCAACTGCCAGCTTCCTGTTTCCGCCGGGGAGATCATTGCGCACAGGCAGAACTTAGCTACGTGGACCTCAGCACCGTTCCCCTATAGCCCCTGAGTGCACTGGGCAGGGCAACGGCCGTGTTCGTGCTTGCTAACCTGCAGTTCGTACGACGCGGGTTGAGTTTCGCTCCGTGTATCGCGGTGCCGGTCAGCTCGTTTCGCCTAGCGCCTATCTCAATGCACGCAGACTGCACTTCCCCAGCTTCTACGCTGACCCGAGACCGGGAGCCAGCAGCTTTGCCCTGGTCTCCCATGAGGGTCCAGCTCCTGCTTTCCCGGGCTGTAGCAGAGAGCTGGATCAGGAGCGGAGCAGCTCCAACAGAAGCGGCCCACTCTCAAACCGCCGCTCCAGGTGGCTGCTTGCCTCGCTACGTAGGCCGCACTGCCGGCCTCCTTGAACGAAAGCTCCCAGCAAGAAATGCTCTCTGCCAACTCACCGGAGAAAATGTATGTTCACTCCTGTTGCCCCGGTGCTGAAATGCAGCAGCCCCGTTAGCTCTCTAGTGCCTAAGGGCAAGCCAGAGTCCGATTTCAGGTGGGGTATTCACAGAGTGGGAACCAAGCACTGCAGGAGTAAGCTAGGCCAGAAACTGCCCAGCACCCTTCTCACCACCTCTCCAGGTGGCTGCTGGAAACTGGGAGTGGGAGTGGAGGTGGTATCCGGGGAGCTGGAAAGAAAGGTGCGAGGAGTCGGTGTCAGCCTGGACGGCACCATTGAAAACAGCAACTGCCAGCTTCCTGTTTCCGCCGGGGAGATCATTGCGCACAGGCAGAACTTAGCTACGTGGACCTCAGCACCGTTCCCCTATAGCCCCTGAGTGCACTGCGCAGGGCAACGGCCGTGTTCGTGCTTGCTAACCTGCAGTTCGTACGACGCGGGTTGAGTTTCGCTCCGTGTATCGCGGTGCCGGTCAGCTCGTTTCGCCTAGCGCCTATCTCAATGCACGCAGACTGCACTTCCCCAGCTTCTACACTGACCCGAGACCGGGAGCCAGCAGCTTTGCCCTGGTCTCCCATGAGGGTCCAGCTCCTGCTTTCCCGGGCTGTAGCAGAGAGCTGGATCAGGAGCGGAGCAGCTCCAACAGAAGCGGCCCACTCTCAAACCGCCGCTCCAGGTGGCTGCTTGCCTCGCTACGTAGGCCGCACTGCCGGCCTCCTTGAACGAAAGCTCCCAACAAGAAATGCTCTCTGCCAACTCACCGGAGAAAACGTATGTTCACTCCTGTTGCCCCGGTGCTGAAATGCAGCAGCCCCGTTAGCTCTCTAGTGCCTAAGGGCAAGCCAGAGTCCGATTTCAGGTGGGGTATTCACAGAGTGGGAACCAAGCACTGCAGGAGTAAGCTAGGCCAGAAACTGCCCAGCACCCTTCTCACCACCTCTCCAGGTGGCTGCTGGAAACTGGGAGTGGGAGTGGAGGTGGTATCCGGGGAGCTGGAAAGAAAGGTGCGAGGAGGCGGTGTCAGCCTGGACGGCACCATTGAAAACAGCAACTGCCAGCTTCCTGTTTCCGCCGGGGAGATCATTGCGCACAGGCAGAACTTAGCTACGTGGACCTCAGCACCGTTCCCCTATAGCCCCTGAGTGCACTGCGCAGGGCAACGGCCGTGTTCGTGCTTGCTAACCTGCAGTTCGTACGACGCGGGTTGAGTTTCGCTCCGTGTATCGCGGTGCCGGTCAGCTCGTTTCGCCTAGCGCCTATCTCAATGCACGCAGACTGCACTTCCCCAGCTTCTACGCTGACCCGAGACCGGGAGCCAGCAGCTTTGCCCTGGTCTCCCATGAGGGTCCAGCTCCTGCTTTCCCGGGCTGTAGCAGAGAGCTGGATCAGGAGCGGAGCAGCTCCAACAGAAGCGGCCCACTCTCAAACCGCCGCTCCAGGTGGCTGCTTGCCTCGCTACGTAGGCCGCACTGCCGGCCTCCTTGAACGAAAGCTCCCAACAAGAAATGCTCTCTGCCAACTCACCGGAGAAAACGTATGTTCACTCCTGTTGCCCCGGTGCTGAAATGCAGCAGCCCCGTTAGCTCTCTAGTGCCTAAGGGCAAGCCAGAGTCCGATTTCAGGTGGGGTATTCACAGAGTGGGAACCAAGCACTGCAGGAGTAAGCTAGGCCAGAAACTGCCCAGCACCCTTCTCACCACCTCTCCAGGTGGCTGCTGGAAACTGGGAGTGGGAGTGGAGGTGGTATCCGGGGAGCTGGAAAGAAAGGTGCGAGGAGGCGGTGTCAGCCTGGACGGCACCATTGAAAACAGCAACTGCCAGCTTCCTGTTTCCGCCGGGGAGATCATTGTGCACAGGCAGAACTTAGCTACGTGGACCTCAGCACCGTTCCCCTATAGCCCCTGAGTGCACTGCGCAGGGCAACGGCCGTGTTCGTGCTTGCTAACCTGCAGTTCGTACGACGCGGGTTGAGTTTCGCTCCGTGTATCGCGGTGCCGGTCAGCTCGTTTCGCCTAGCGCCTATCTCAATGCACGCAGACTGCACTTCCCCAGCTTCTATGCTGACCCGAGACCGGGAGCCAGCAGCTTTGCCCTGGTCTCCCATGAGGGTCCAGCTCCTGCTTTCCCGGGCTGTAGCAGAGAGCTGGATCAGGAGCGGAGCAGCTCCAACAGAAGCGGCCCACTCTCAAACCGCTGCTCCAGGTGGCTGCTTGCCTCGCTACGTAGGCCGCACTGCCAGCCTCCTTGAACGAAAGCTCCCAACAAGAAATGCTCTCTGCCAACTCACCGGAGAAAACGTATGTTCACTCCTGTTGCCCCGGTGCTGAAATGCAGCAGCCCCGTTAGCTCTCTAGTGCCTAAGGGCAAGCCAGAGTCCGATTTCAGGTGGGGTATTCACAGAGTGGGAAGCAAGCACTGCAGGAGTAAGCTAGGCCAGAAACTGCCCAGCACCCTTCTCACCACCTCTCCAGGTGGCTGCTGGAAACTGGGAGTGGGAGTGGAGGTGGTATCCGGGGAGCTGGAAAGAAAGGTGCGAGGAGGCGGTGTCAGCCTGGACGGCACCATTGAAAACAGCAACTGCCAGCTTCCTGTTTCCGCCGGGGAGATCATTGCGCACAGGCAGAACTTAGCTACGTGGACCTCAGCACCGTTCCCCTATAGCCCCTGAGTGCACTGGGCAGGGCAACGGCCGTGTTCGTGCTTGCTAACCTGCAGTTCGTACGACGCGGGTTGAGTTTCGCTCCGTGTATCGCGGTGCCGGTCAGCTCGTTTCGCCTAGCGCCTATCTCAATGCACGCAGACTGCACTTCCCCAGCTTCTACGCTGACCCGAGACCGGGAGCCAGCAGCTTTGCCCTGGTCTCCCATGAGGGTCCAGCTCCTGCTTTCCCGGGCTGTAGCAGAGAGCTGGATCAGGAGCGGAGCAGCTCCAACAGAAGCGGCCCACTCTCAAACCGCCGCTCCAGGTGGCTGCTTGCCTCGCTACGTAGGCCGCACTGCCGGCCTCCTTGAACGAAAGCTCCCAGCAAGAAATGCTCTCTGCCAACTCACCGGAGAAAATGTATGTTCACTCCTGTTGCCCCGGTGCTGAAATGCAGCAGCCCCGTTAGCTCTCTAGTGCCTAAGGGCAAGCCAGAGTCCGATTTCAGGTGGGGTATTCACAGAGTGGGAACCAAGCACTGCAGGAGTAAGCTAGGCCAGAAACTGCCCAGCACCCTTCTCACCACCTCTCCAGGTGGCTGCTGGAAACTGGGAGTGGGAGTGGAGGTGGTATCCGGGGAGCTGGAAAGAAAGGTGCGAGGAGGCGGTGTCAGCCTGGACGGCACCATTGAAAACAGCAACTGCCAGCTTCCTGTTTCCGCCGGGGAGATCATTGCGCACAGGCAGAACTTAGCTACGTGGACCTCAGCACCGTTCCCCTATAGCCCCTGAGTGCACTGCGCAGGGCAACGGCCGTGTTCGTGCTTGCTAACCTGCAGTTCGTACGACGCGGGTTGAGTTTCGCTCCGTGTATCGCGGTGCCGGTCAGCTCGTTTCGCCTAGCGCCTATCTCAATGCACGCAGACTGCACTTCCCCAGCTTCTACACTGACCCGAGACCGGGAGCCAGCAGCTTTGCCCTGGTCTCCCATGAGGGTCCAGCTCCTGCTTTCCCGGGCTGTAGCAGAGAGCTGGATCAGGAGCGGAGCAGCTCCAACAGAAGCGGCCCACTCTCAAACCGCCGCTCCAGGTGGCTGCTTGCCTCGCTACGTAGGCCGCACTGCCGGCCTCCTTGAACGAAAGCTCCCAACAAGAAATGCTCTCTGCCAACTCACCGGAGAAAACGTATGTTCACTCCTGTTGCCCCGGTGCTGAAATGCAGCAGCCCCGTTAGCTCTCTAGTGCCTAAGGGCAAGCCAGAGTCCGATTTCAGGTGGGGTATTCACAGAGTGGGAACCAAGCACTGCAGGAGTAAGCTAGGCCAGAAACTGCCCAGCACCCTTCTCACCACCTCTCCAGGTGGCTGCTGGAAACTGGGAGTGGGAGTGGAGGTGGTATCCGGGGAGCTGGAAAGAAAGGTGCGAGGAGGCGGTGTCAGCCTGGACGGCACCATTGAAAACAGCAACTGCCAGCTTCCTGTTTCCGCCGGGGAGATCATTGTGCACAGGCAGAACTTAGCTACGTGGACCTCAGCACCGTTCCCCTATAGCCCCTGAGTGCACTGCGCAGGGCAACGGCCGTGTTCGTGCTTGCTAACCTGCAGTTCGTACGACGCGGGTTGAGTTTCGCTCCGTGTATCGCGGTGCCGGTCAGCTCGTTTCGCCTAGCGCCTATCTCAATGCACGCAGACTGCACTTCCCCAGCTTCTACGCTGACCCGAGACCGGGAGCCAGCAGCTTTGCCCTGGTCTCCCATGAGGGTCCAGCTCCTGCTTTCCCGGGCTGTAGCAGAGAGCTGGATCAGGAGCGGAGCAGCTCCAACAGAAGCGGCCCACTCTCAAACCGCCGCTCCAGGTGGCTGCTTGCCTCGCTACGTAGGCCGCACTGCCGGCCTCCTTGAACGAAAGCTCCCAACAAGAAATGCTCTCTGCCAACTCACCGGAGAAAACGTATGTTCACTCCTGTTGCCCCGGTGCTGAAATGCAGCAGCCCCGTTAGCTCTCTAGTGCCTAAGGGCAAGCCAGAGTCCGATTTCAGGTGGGGTATTCACAGAGTGGGAACCAAGCACTGCAGGAGTAAGCTAGGCCAGAAACTGCCCAGCACCCTTCTCACCACCTCTCCAGGTGGCTGCTGGAAACTGGGAGTGGGAGTGGAGGTGGTATCCGGGGAGCTGGAAAGAAAGGTGCGAGGAGGCGGTGTCAGCCTGGACGGCACCATTGAAAACAGCAACTGCCAGCTTCCTGTTTCCGCCGGGGAGATCATTGTGCACAGGCAGAACTTAGCTACGTGGACCTCAGCACCGTTCCCCTATAGCCCCTGAGTGCACTGCGCAGGGCAACGGCCGTGTTCGTGCTTGCTAACCTGCAGTTCGTACGACGCGGGTTGAGTTTCGCTCCGTGTATCGCGGTGCCGGTCAGCTCGTTTCGCCTAGCGCCTATCTCAATGCACGCAGACTGCACTTCCCCAGCTTCTATGCTGACCCGAGACCGGGAGCCAGCAGCTTTGCCCTGGTCTCCCATGAGGGTCCAGCTCCTGCTTTCCCGGGCTGTAGCAGAGAGCTGGATCAGGAGCGGAGCAGCTCCAACAGAAGCGGCCCACTCTCAAACCGCTGCTCCAGGTGGCTGCTTGCCTCGCTACGTAGGCCGCACTGCCAGCCTCCTTGAACGAAAGCTCCCAACAAGAAATGCTCTCTGCCAACTCACCGGAGAAAACGTATGTTCACTCCTGTTGCCCCGGTGCTGAAATGCAGCAGCCCCGTTAGCTCTCTAGTGCCTAAGGGCAAGCCAGAGTCCGATTTCAGGTGGGGTATTCACAGAGTGGGAACCAAGCACTGCAGGAGTAAGCTAGGCCAGAAACTGCCCAGCACCCTTCTCACCACCTCTCCAGGTGGCTGCTGGAAACTGGGAGTGGGAGTGGAGGTGGTATCCGGGGAGCTGGAAAGAAAGGTGCGAGGAGGCGGTGTCAGCCTGGACGGCACCATTGAAAACAGCAACTGCCAGCTTCCTGTTTCCGCCGGGGAGATCATTGCGCACAGGCAGAACTTAGCTACGTGGACCTCAGCACCGTTCCCCTATAGCCCCTGAGTGCACTGGGCAGGGCAACGGCCGTGTTCGTGCTTGCTAACCTGCAGTTCGTACGACGCGGGTTGAGTTTCGCTCCGTGTATCGCGGTGCCGGTCAGCTCGTTTCGCCTAGCGCCTATCTCAATGCACGCAGACTGCACTTCCCCAGCTTCTACGCTGACCCGAGACCGGGAGCCAGCAGCTTTGCCCTGGTCTCCCATGAGGGTCCAGCTCCTGCTTTCCCGGGCTGTAGCAGAGAGCTGGATCAGGAGCGGAGCAGCTCCAACAGAAGCGGCCCACTCTCAAACCGCCGCTCCAGGTGGCTGCTTGCCTCGCTACGTAGGCCGCACTGCCGGCCTCCTTGAACGAAAGCTCCCAGCAAGAAATGCTCTCTGCCAACTCACCGGAGAAAATGTATGTTCACTCCTGTTGCCCCGGTGCTGAAATGCAGCAGCCCCGTTAGCTCTCTAGTGCCTAAGGGCAAGCCAGAGTCCGATTTCAGGTGGGGTATTCACAGAGTGGGAAGCAAGTACTGCAGGAGTAAGCTAGGCCAGAAACTGCCCAGCACCCTTCTCACCACCTCTCCAGGTGGCTGCTGGAAACTGGGAGTGGGAGTGGAGGTGGTATCCGGGGAGCTGGAAAGAAAGGTGCGAGGAGGCGGTGTCAGCCTGGACGGCACCATTGAAAACAGCAACTGCCAGCTTCCTGTTTCCGCCGGGGAGATCATTGTGCACAGGCAGAACTTAGCTACGTGGACCTCAGCACCGTTCCCCTATAGCCCCTGAGTGCACTGCGCAGGGCAACGGCCGTGTTCGTGCTTGCTAACCTGCAGTTCGTACGACGCGGGTTGAGTTTCGCTCCGTGTATCGCGGTGCCGGTCAGCTCGTTTCGCCTAGCGCCTATCTCAATGCACGCAGACTGCACTTCCCCAGCTTCTATGCTGACCCGAGACCGGGAGCCAGCAGCTTTGCCCTGGTCTCCCATGAGGGTCCAGCTCCTGCTTTCCCGGGCTGTAGCAGAGAGCTGGATCAGGAGCGGAGCAGCTCCAACAGAAGCGGCCCACTCTCAAACCGCCGCTCCAGGTGGCTGCTTGCCTCGCTACGTAGGCCGCACTGCCGGCCTCCTTGAACGAAAGCTCCCAACAAGAAATGCTCTCTGCCAACTCACCGGAGAAAACGTATGTTCACTCCTGTTGCCCCGGTGCTGAAATGCAGCAGCCCCGTTAGCTCTCTAGTGCCTAAGGGCAAGCCAGAGTCCGATTTCAGGTGGGGTATTCACAGAGTGGGAACCAAGCACTGCAGGAGTAAGCTAGGCCAGAAACTGCCCAGCACCCTTCTCACCACCTCTCCAGGTGGCTGCTGGAAACTGGGAGTGGGAGTGGAGGTGGTATCCGGGGAGCTGGAAAGAAAGGTGCGAGGAGGCGGTGTCAGCCTGGACGGCACCATTGAAAACAGCAACTGCCAGCTTCCTGTTTCCGCCGGGGAGATCATTGCGCACAGGCAGAACTTAGCTACGTGGACCTCAGCACCGTTCCCCTATAGCCCCTGAGTGCACTGCGCAGGGCAACGGCCGTGTTCGTGCTTGCTAACCTGCAGTTCGTACGACGCGGGTTGAGTTTCGCTCCGTGTATCGCGGTGCCGGTCAGCTCGTTTCGCCTAGCGCCTATCTCAATGCACGCAGACTGCACTTCCCCAGCTTCTACGCTGACCCGAGACCGGGAGCCAGCAGCTTTGCCCTGGTCTCCCATGAGGGTCCAGCTCCTGCTTTCCCGGGCTGTAGCAGAGAGCTGGATCAGGAGCGGAGCAGCTCCAACAGAAGCGGCCCACTCTCAAACCGCCGCTCCAGGTGGCTGCTTGCCTCGCTACGTAGGCCGCACTGCCGGCCTCCTTGAACGAAAGCTCCCAACAAGAAATGCTCTCTGCCAACTCACCGGAGAAAACGTATGTTCACTCCTGTTGCCCCGGTGCTGAAATGCAGCAGCCCCGTTAGCTCTCTAGTGCCTAAGGGCAAGCCAGAGTCCGATTTCAGGTGGGGTATTCACAGAGTGGGAAGCAAGCACTGCAGGAGTAAGCTAGGCCAGAAACTGCCCAGCACCCTTCTCACCACCTCTCCAGGTGGCTGCTGGAAACTGGGAGTGGGAGTGGAGGTGGTATCCGGGGAGCTGGAAAGAAAGGTGCGAGGAGGCGGTGTCAGCCTGGACGGCACCATTGAAAACAGCAACTGCCAGCTTCCTGTTTCCGCCGGGGAGATCATTGCGCACAGGCAGAACTTAGCTACGTGGACCTCAGCACCGTTCCCCTATAGCCCCTGAGTGCACTGCGCAGGGCAACGGCCGTGTTCGTGCTTGCTAACCTGCAGTTCGTACGACGCGGGTTGAGTTTCGCTCCGTGTATCGCGGTGCCGGTCAGCTCGTTTCGCCTAGCGCCTATCTCAATGCACGCAGACTGCACTTCCCCAGCTTCTACGCTGACCCGAGACCGGGAGCCAGCAGCTTTGCCCTGGTCTCCCATGAGGGTCCAGCTCCTGCTTTCCCGGGCTGTAGCAGAGAGCTGGATCAGGAGCGGAGCAGCTCCAACAGAAGCGGCCCACTCTCAAACCGCCGCTCCAGGTGGCTGCTTGCCTCGCTACGTAGGCCGCACTGCCGGCCTCCTTGAACGAAAGCTCCCAACAAGAAATGCTCTCTGCCAACTCACCGGAGAAAACGTATGTTCACTCTTGTTGCCCTGGTGCTGAAATGCAGCAGCCCCGTTAGCTCTCTAGTGCCTAAGGGCAAGCCAGAGTCCGATTTCAGGTGGGGTATTCACAGAGTGGGAAGCAAGCACTGCAGGAGTAAGCTAGGCCAGAAACTGCCCAGCACCCTTCTCACCACCTCTCCAGGTGGCTGCTGGAAACTGGGAGTGGGAGTGGAGGTGGTATCCGGGGAGCTGGAAAGAAAGGTGCGAGGAGGCGGTGTCAGCCTGGACGGCACCATTGAAAACAGCAACTGCCAGCTTCCTGTTTCCGCCGGGGAGATCATTGTGCACAGGCAGAACTTAGCTACGTGGACCTCAGCACCGTTCCACTATAGCCCCTGAGTGCATTGCGCAGGGCAACGGCCGTGTTCGTGCTTGCTAACCTGCAGTTCGTACGACGCGGGTTGAGTTTCGCTCCGTGTATCGCGGTGCCGGTCAGCTCGTTTCGCCTAGCGCCTATCTCAATGCACGCAGACTGCACTTCCCCAGCTTCTACGCTGACCCGAGACCGGGAGCCAGCAGCTTTGCCCTGGTCTCCCATGAGGGTCCAGCTCCTGCTTTCCCGGGCTGTAGCAGAGAGCTGGATCAGGAGCGGAGCAGCTCCAACAGAAGCGGCCCACTCTCAAACCGCCGCTCCAGGTGGCTGCTTGCCTCGCTACGTAGGCCGCACTGCCGGCCTCCTTGAACGAAAGCTCCCAACAAGAAATGCTCTCTGCCAACTCACCGGAGAAAAACGTATGTTCACTCCTGTTGCCCCGGTGCTGAAATGCAGCAGCCCCGTTAGCTCTCTAGTGCCTAAGGGCAAGCCAGAGTCCGATTTCAGGTGGGGTATTCACAGAGTGGGAACCAAGCACTGCAGGAGTAAGCTAGGCCAGAAACTGCCCAGCACCCTTCTCACCACCTCTCCAGGTGGCTGCTGGAAACTGGGAGTGGGAGTGGAGGTGGTATCCGGGGAGCTGGAAAGAAAGGTGCGAGGAGGCGGTGTCAGCCTGGACGGCACCATTGAAAACAGCAACTGCCAGCTTCCTGTTTCCGCCGGGGAGATCATTGCGCAGAGGCAGAACTTAGCTACGTGGACCTCAGCACCGTTCCCCTATAGCCCCTGAGTGCACTGCGCAGGGCAACGGCCGTGTTCGTGCTTGCTAACCTGCAGTTCGTACGACGCGGGTTGAGTTTCGCTCCGTGTATCGCGGTGCCGGTCAGCTCGTTTCGCCTAGCGCCTATCTCAATGCACACAGACTGCACTTCCCCAGCTTCTATGCTGACCCGAGACCGGGAGCCAGCAGCTTTGCCCTGGTCTCCCATGAGGGTCCAGCTCCTGCTTTCCCGGGCTGTAGCAGAGAGCTGGATCAGGAGCGGAGCAGCTCCAACAGAAGCGGCCCACTCTCAAACCGCCGCTCCAGGTGGCTGCTTGCCTCGCTACGTAGGCCGCACTGCCGGCCTCCTTGAACGAAAGCTCCCAACAAGAAATGCTCTCTGCCAACTCACCGGAGAAAACGTATGTTCACTCCTGTTGCCCCAGTGCTGAAATGCAGCAGCCCCGTTAGCTCTCTAGTGCCTAAGGGCAAGCCAGAGTCCGATTTCAGGTGGGGTATTCACAGAGTGGGAACCAAGCACTGCAGGAGTAAGCTAGGCCAGAAACTGCCCAGCACCCTTCTCACCACCTCTCAAGGTGGCTGCTGGAAACTGGGAGTGGGAGTGGAGGTGGTATCCGGGGAGCTGGAAAGAAAGGTGCGAGGAGGCGGTGTCAGCCTGGACGGCACCATTGAAAACAGCAACTGCCAGCTTCCTGTTTCCGCCGGGGAGATCATTGTGCACAGGCAGAACTTAGCTACGTGGACCTCAGCGCCGTTCCCCTATAGCCCCTGAGTGCACTGCGCAGGGCAACGGCCGTGTTCGTGCTTGCTAACCTGCAGTTCGTACGACGCGGGTTGAGTTTCGCTCCGTGTATCACGGTGCCGGTCAGCTCGTTTCGCCTAGCGCCTATCTCAATGCACGCAGACTGCACTTCCCCAGCTTCTACGCTGACCCGAGACCGGGAGCCAGCAGCTTTGCCCTGGTCTCCCATGAGGGTCCAGCTCCTGCTTTCCCGGGCTGTAGCAGAGAGCTGGATCAGGAGCGGAGCAGCTCCAACAGAAGCGGCCCACTCTCAAACCGCCGCTCCAGGTGGCTGCTTGCCTCGCTACGTAGGCCGCACTGCCGGCCTCCTTGAACGAAAGCTCCCAACAAGAAATGCTCTCTGCCAACTCACCGGAGAAAAACGTATGTTCACTCCTGTTGCCCCGGTGCTGAAATGCAGCAGCCCCGTTAGCTCTCTAGTGCCTAAGGGCAAGCCAGAGTCCGATTTCAGGTGGGGTATTCACAGAGTGGGAACCAAGCACTGCAGGAGTAAGCTAGGCCAGAAACTGCCCAGCACCCTTCTCACCACCTCTCCAGGTGGCTGCTGGAAACTGGGAGTGGGAGTGGAGGTGGTATCCGGGGAGCTGGAAAGAAAGGTGCGAGGAGGCGGTGTCAGCCTGGACGGCACCATTGAAAACAGCAACTGCCAGCTTCCTGTTTCCGCCGGGGAGATCATTGCGCAGAGGCAGAACTTAGCTACGTGGACCTCAGCACCGTTCCCCTATAGCCCCTGAGTGCACTGCGCAGGGCAACGGCCGTGTTCGTGCTTGCTAACCTGCAGTTCGTACGACGCGGGTTGAGTTTCGCTCCGTGTATCGCGGTGCCGGTCAGCTCGTTTCGCCTAGCGCCTATCTCAATGCACACAGACTGCACTTCCCCAGCTTCTATGCTGACCCGAGACCGGGAGCCAGCAGCTTTGCCCTGGTCTCCCATGAGGGTCCAGCTCCTGCTTTCCCGGGCTGTAGCAGAGAGCTGGATCAGGAGCGGAGCAGCTCCAACAGAAGCGGCCCACTCTCAAACCGCCGCTCCAGGTGGCTGCTTGCCTCGCTACGTAGGCCGCACTGCCGGCCTCCTTGAACGAAAGCTCCCAACAAGAAATGCTCTCTGCCAACTCACCGGAGAAAACGTATGTTCACTCCTGTTGCCCCAGTGCTGAAATGCAGCAGCCCCGTTAGCTCTCTAGTGCCTAAGGGCAAGCCAGAGTCCGATTTCAGGTGGGGTATTCACAGAGTGGGAACCAAGCACTGCAGGAGTAAGCTAGGCCAGAAACTGCCCAGCACCCTTCTCACCACCTCTCCAGGTGGCTGCTGGAAACTGGGAGTGGGAGTGGAGGTGGTATCCGGGGAGCTGGAAAGAAAGGTGCGAGGAGGCGGTGTCAGCCTGGACGGCACCATTGAAAACAGCAACTGCCAGCTTCCTGTTTCCGCCGGGGAGATCATTGTGCACAGGCAGAACTTAGCTACGTGGACCTCAGCGCCGTTCCCCTATAGCCCCTGAGTGCACTGCGCAGGGCAACGGCCGTGTTCGTGCTTGCTAACCTGCAGTTCGTACGACGCGGGTTGAGTTTCGCTCCGTGTATCACGGTGCCGGTCAGCTCGTTTCGCCTAGCGCCTATCTCAATGCACGCAGACTGCACTTCCCCAGCTTCTACGCTGACCCGAGACCGGGAGCCAGCAGCTTTGCCCTGGTCTCCCATGAGGGTCCAGCTCCTGCTTTCCCGGGCTGTAGCAGAGAGCTGGATCAGGAGCGGAGCAGCTCCAACAGAAGCGGCCCACTCTCAAACCGCCGCTCCAGGTGGCTGCTTGCCTCGCTACGTAGGCCGCACTGCCGGCCTCCTTGAACGAAAGCTCCCAACAAGAAATGCTCTCTGCCAACTCACCGGAGAAAACGTATGTTCACTCCTGTTGCCCCGGTGCTGAAATGCAGCAGCCCCGTTAGCTCTCTAGTGCCTAAGGGCAAGCCAGAGTCCGATTTCAGGTGGGGTATTCACAGAGTGGGAACCAAGCACTGCAGGAGTAAGCTAGGCCAGAAACTGCCCAGCACCCTTCTCACCACCTCTCAAGGTGGCTGCTGGAAACTGGGAGTGGGAGTGGAGGTGGTATCCGGGGAGCTGGAAAGAAAGGTGCGAGGAGGCGGTGTCAGCCTGGACGGCACCATTGAAAACAGCAACTGCCAGCTTCCTGTTTCCGCCGGGGAGATCATTGCGCAGAGGCAGAACTTAGCTACGTGGACCTCAGCACCGTTCCCCTATAGCCCCTGAGTGCACTGCGCAGGGCAACGGCCGTGTTCGTGCTTGCTAACCTGCAGTTCGTACGACGCGGGTTGAGTTTCGCTCCGTGTATCGCGGTGCCGGTCAGCTCGTTTCGCCTAGCACCTATCTCAATGCACGCAGACTGCACTTCCCCAGCTTCTACGCTGACCCGAGACCGGGAGCCAGCAGCTTTGCCCTGGTCTCCCATGAGGGTCCAGCTCCTGCTTTCCCGGGCTGTAGCAGAGAGCTGGATCAGGAGAGGAGCAGCTCCAACAGAAGCGGCCCACTCTCAAACCGCCGCTCCAGGTGGCTTCTTGCCTCGCTACGTAGGCCGCACTGCCGGCCTCCTTGAACGAAAGCTCCCAACAAGAAATGCTCTCTGCCAACTCACCGGAGAAAACGTATGTTCACTCCTGTTGCCCCGGTGCTGAAATGCAGCAGCCCCGTTAGCTCTCTAGTGCCTAAGGGCAAGCCAGAGTCCGATTTCAGGTGGGGTATTCACAGAGTGGGAACCAAGCACTGCAGGAGTAAGCTAGGCCAGAAACTGCCCAGCACCCTTCTCACCACCTCTCAAGGTGGCTGCTGGAAACTGGGAGTGGGAGTGGAGGTGGTATCCGGGGAGCTGGAAAGAAAGGTGCGAGGAGGCGGTGTCAGCCTGGACGGCACCATTGAAAACAGCAACTGCCAGCTTCCTGTTTCCGCCGGGGAGATCATTGTTCACAGGCAGAACTTAGCTATGTGGACCTCAGCACCGTTCCCCTATAGCCCCTGAGTGCACTGCGCAGGGCAACGGCCGTGTTCGTGCTTGCTAACCTGCAGTTCGTACGACGCGGGTTGAGTTTCGCTCCGTGTATCGCGGTGCCGGTCAGCTCGTTTCGCCTAGCGCCTATCTCAATGCACACAGACTGCACTTCCCTAGCTTCTACGCTGACCCGAGACCGGGAGCCAGCAGCTTTGCCCTGGTCTCCCATGAGGGTCCAGCTCCTGCTTTCCCAGGCTGTAGCAGAGAGCTGGATCAGGAGCGGAGCAGCTCCAACAGAAGCGGCCCACTCTCAAACCGCCGCTCCAGGTGGCTGCTTGCCTCGCTACGTAGGCCGCACTGCCGGCCTCCTTGAACGAAAGCTCCCAACAAGAAATGCTCTCTGCCAACTCACCGGAGAAAACGTATGTTCACTCCTGTTGCCCCAGTGCTGAAATGCAGCAGCCCCGTTAGCTCTCTAGTGCCTAAGGGCAAGCCAGAGTCCGATTTCAGGTGGGGTATTCACAGAGTGGGAACCAAGCACTGCAGGAGTAAGCTAGGCCAGAAACTGCCCAGCACCCTTCTCACCACCTCTCCAGGTGGCTGCTGGAAACTGGGAGTGGGAGTGGAGGTGGTATCCGGGGAGCTGGAAAGAAAGGTGCGAGGAGGCGGTGTCAGCCTGGACGGCACCATTGAAAACAGCAACTGCCAGCTTCCTGTTTCCGCCGGGGAGATCATTGTGCACAGGCAGAACTTAGCTACGTGGACCTCAGCGCCGTTCCCCTATAGCCCCTGAGTGCACTGGGCAGGGCAACGGCCGTGTTCGTGCTTGCTAACCTGCAGTTCGTACGACGCGGGTTGAGTTTCGCTCCGTGTATCGCGGTGCCGGTCAGCTCGTTTCGCCTAGCGCCTATCTCAATGCACGCAGACTGCACTTCCCCAGCTTCTACGCTGACCCGAGACCGGGAGCCAGCAGCTTTGCCCTGGTCTCCCATGAGGGTCCAGCTCCTGCTTTCCCGGGCTGTAGCAGAGAGCTGGATCAGGAGCGGAGCAGCTCCAACAGAAGCGGCCCACTCTCAAACCGCCGCTCCAGGTGGCTGCTTGCCTCGCTACGTAGGCCGCACTGCCGGCCTCCTTGAACGAAAGCTCCCAACAAGAAATGCTCTCTGCCAACTCACCGGAGAAAAACGTATGTTCACTCCTGTTGCCCCGGTGCTGAAATGCAGCAGCCCCGTTAGCTCTCTAGTGCCTAAGGGCAAGCCAGAGTCCGATTTCAGGTGGGGTATTCACAGAGTGGGAACCAAGCACTGCAGGAGTAAGCTAGGCCAGAAACTGCCCAGCACCCTTCTCACCACCTCTCAAGGTGGCTGCTGGAAACTGGGAGTGGGAGTGGAGGTGGTATCCGGGGAGCTGGAAAGAAAGGTGCGAGGAGGCGGTGTCAGCCTGGACGGCACCATTGAAAACAGCAACTGCCAGCTTCCTGTTTCCGCCGGGGAGATCATTGCGCAGAGGCAGAACTTAGCTACGTGGACCTCAGCACCGTTCCCCTATAGCCCCTGAGTGCACTGCGCAGGGCAACGGCCGTGTTCGTGCTTGCTAACCTGCAGTTCGTACGACGCGGGTTGAGTTTCGCTCCGTGTATCGCGGTGCCGGTCAGCTCGTTTCGCCTAGCGCCTATCTCAATGCACACAGACTGCACTTCCCCAGCTTCTATGCTGACCCGAGACCGGGAGCCAGCAGCTTTGCCCTGGTCTCCCATGAGGGTCCAGCTCCTGCTTTCCCGGGCTGTAGCAGAGAGCTGGATCAGGAGCGGAGCAGCTCCAACAGAAGCGGCCCACTCTCAAACCGCCGCTCCAGGTGGCTGCTTGCCTCGCTACGTAGGCCGCACTGCCGGCCTCCTTGAACGAAAGCTCCCAACAAGAAATGCTCTCTGCCAACTCACCGGAGAAAACGTATGTTCACTCCTGTTGCCCCGGTGCTGAAATGCAGCAGCCCCGTTAGCTCTCTAGTGCCTAAGGGCAAGCCAGAGTCCGATTTCAGGTGGGGTATTCACAGAGTGGGAACCAAGCACTGCAGGAGTAAGCTAGGCCAGAAACTGCCCAGCACCCTTCTCACCACCTCTCAAGGTGGCTGCTGGAAACTGGGAGTGGGAGTGGAGGTGGTATCCGGGGAGCTGGAAAGAAAGGTGCGAGGAGGCGGTGTCAGCCTGGACGGCACCATTGAAAACAGCAACTGCCAGCTTCCTGTTTCCGCCGGGGAGATCATTGTGCACAGGCAGAACTTAGCTACGTGGACCTCAGCGCCGTTCCCCTATAGCCCCTGAGTGCACTGCGCAGGGCAACGGCCGTGTTCGTGCTTGCTAACCTGCAGTTCGTACGACGCGGGTTGAGTTTCGCTCCGTGTATCACGGTGCCGGTCAGCTCGTTTCGCCTAGCGCCTATCTCAATGCACGCAGACTGCACTTCCCCAGCTTCTACGCTGACCCGAGACCGGGAGCCAGCAGCTTTGCCCTGGTCTCCCATGAGGGTCCAGCTCCTGCTTTCCCGGGCTGTAGCAGAGAGCTGGATCAGGAGCGGAGCAGCTCCAACAGAAGCGGCCCACTCTCAAACCGCCGCTCCAGGTGGCTGCTTGCCTCGCTACGTAGGCCGCACTGCCGGCCTCCTTGAACGAAAGCTCCCAACAAGAAATGCTCTCTGCCAACTCACCGGAGAAAACGTATGTTCACTCCTGTTGCCCCGGTGCTGAAATGCAGCAGCCCCGTTAGCTCTCTAGTGCCTAAGGGCAAGCCAGAGTCCGATTTCAGGTGGGGTATTCACAGAGTGGGAACCAAGCACTGCAGGAGTAAGCTAGGCCAGAAACTGCCCAGCACCCTTCTCACCACCTCTCAAGGTGGCTGCTGGAAACTGGGAGTGGGAGTGGAGGTGGTATCCGGGGAGCTGGAAAGAAAGGTGCGAGGAGGCGGTGTCAGCCTGGACGGCACCATTGAAAACAGCAACTGCCAGCTTCCTGTTTCCGCCGGGGAGATCATTGCGCAGAGGCAGAACTTAGCTACGTGGACCTCAGCACCGTTCCCCTATAGCCCCTGAGTGCACTGCGCAGGGCAACGGCCGTGTTCGTGCTTGCTAACCTGCAGTTCGTACGACGCGGGTTGAGTTTCGCTCCGTGTATCGCGGTGCCGGTCAGCTCGTTTCGCCTAGCACCTATCTCAATGCACGCAGACTGCACTTCCCCAGCTTCTACGCTGACCCGAGACCGGGAGCCAGCAGCTTTGCCCTGGTCTCCCATGAGGGTCCAGCTCCTGCTTTCCCGGGCTGTAGCAGAGAGCTGGATCAGGAGAGGAGCAGCTCCAACAGAAGCGGCCCACTCTCAAACCGCCGCTCCAGGTGGCTTCTTGCCTCGCTACGTAGGCCGCACTGCCGGCCTCCTTGAACGAAAGCTCCCAACAAGAAATGCTCTCTGCCAACTCACAGGAGAAAACGTATGTTCACTCCTGTTGCCCCGGTGCTGAAATGCAGCAGCCCCGTTAGCTCTCTAGTGCCTAAGGGCAAGCCAGAGTCCGATTTCAGGTGGGGTATTCACAGAGTGGGAACCAAGCACTGCAGGAGTAAGCTAGGCCAGAAACTGCCCAGCACCCTTCTCACCACCTCTCAAGGTGGCTGCTGGAAACTGGGAGTGGGAGTGGAGGTGGTATCCGGGGAGCTGGAAAGAAAGGTGCGAGGAGGCGGTGTCAGCCTGGACGGCACCATTGAAAACAGCAACTGCCAGCTTCCTGTTTCCGCCGGGGAGATCATTGTTCACAGGCAGAACTTAGCTATGTGGACCTCAGCACCGTTCCCCTATAGCCCCTGAGTGCACTGCGCAGGGCAACGGCCGTGTTCGTGCTTGCTAACCTGCAGTTCGTACGACGCGGGTTGAGTTTCGCTCCGTGTATCGCGGTGCCGGTCAGCTCGTTTCGCCTAGCGCCTATCTCAATGCACACAGACTGCACTTCCCTAGCTTCTACGCTGACCCGAGACCGGGAGCCAGCAGCTTTGCCCTGGTCTCCCATGAGGGTCCAGCTCCTGCTTTCCCAGGCTGTAGCAGAGAGCTGGATCAGGAGCGGAGCAGCTCCAACAGAAGCGGCCCACTCTCAAACCGCCGCTCCAGGTGGCTGCTTGCCTCGCTACGTAGGCCGCACTGCCGGCCTCCTTGAACGAAAGCTCCCAACAAGAAATGCTCTCTGCCAACTCACCGGAGAAAACGTATGTTCACTCCTGTTGCCCCAGTGCTGAAATGCAGCAGCCCCGTTAGCTCTCTAGTGCCTAAGGGCAAGCCAGAGTCCGATTTCAGGTGGGGTATTCACAGAGTGGGAAGCAAGCACTGCAGGAGTAAGCTAGGCCAGAAACTGCCCAGCACCCTTCTCACCACCTCTCCAGGTGGCTGCTGGAAACTGGGAGTGGGAGTGGAGGTGGTATCCGGGGAGCTGGAAAGAAAGGTGCGAGGAGGCGGTGTCAGCCTGGACGGCACCATTGAAAACAGCAACTGCCAGCTTCCTGTTTCCGCCGGGGAGATCATTGTGCACAGGCAGAACTTAGCTACGTGGACCTCAGCGCCGTTCCCCTATAGCCCCTGAGTGCACTGCGCAGGGCAACGGCCGTGTTCGTGCTTGCTAACCTGCAGTTCGTACGACGCGGGTTGAGTTTCGCTCCGTGTATCGCGGTGCCGGTCAGCTCGTTTCGCCTAGCGCCTATCTCAATGCACGCAGACTGCACTTCCCCAGCTTCTACGCTGACCCGAGACCGGGAGCCAGCAGCTTTGCCCTGGTCTCCCATGAGGGTCCAGCTCCTGCTTTCCCGGGCTGTAGCAGAGAGCTGGATCAGGAGCGGAGCAGCTCCAACAGAAGCGGCCCACTCTCAAACCGCCGCTCCAGGTGGCTGCTTGCCTCGCTACGTAGGCCGCACTGCCGGCCTCCTTGAACGAAAGCTCCCAACAAGAAATGCTCTCTGCCAACTCACCGGAGAAAACGTATGTTCACTCCTGTTGCCCCGGTGCTGAAATGCAGCAGCCCCGTTAGCTCTCTAGTGCCTAAGGGCAAGCCAGAGTCCGATTTCAGGTGGGGTATTCACAGAGTGGGAACCAAGCACTGCAGGAGTAAGCTAGGCCAGAAACTGCCCAGCACCCTTCTCACCACCTCTCCAGGTGGCTGCTGGAAACTGGGAGTGGGAGTGGAGGTGGTATCCGGGGAGCTGGAAAGAAAGGTGCGAGGAGGCGGTGTCAGCCTGGACGGCACCATTGAAAACAGCAACTGCCAGCTTCCTGTTTCCGCCGGGGAGATCATTGTGCACAGGCAGAAATTAGCTATGTGGACCTCAGCGCCGTTCCCCTATAGCCCCTGAGTGCACTGCGCAGGGCAACGGCCGTGTTCGTGCTTGCTAACCTGCAGTTCGTACGACGCGGGTTGAGTTTCGCTCCGTGTATCGCGGTGCCGGTCAGCTCGTTTCGCCTAGCGCCTATCTCAATGCACGCAGACTGCACTTCCCCAGCTTCTACGCTGACCCGAGACCGGGAGCCAGCAGCTTTGCCCTGGTCTCCCATGAGGGTCCAGCTCCTGCTTTCCCGGGCTGTAGCAGAGAGCTGGATCAGGAGCGGAGCAGCTCCAACAGAAGCGGCCCACTCTCAAACCGCCGCTCCAGGTGGCTGCTTGCCTCGCTACGTAGGCCGCACTGCCGGCCTCCTTGAACGAAAGCTCCCAACAAGAAATGCTCTCTGCCAACTCACCGGAGAAAACGTATGTTCACTCCTGTTGCCCCGGTGCTGAAATGCAGCAGCCCCGTTAGCTCTCTAGTGCCTAAGGGCAAGCCAGAGTCCGATTTCAGGTGGGGTATTCACAGAGTGGGAACCAAGCACTGCAGGAGTAAGCTAGGCCAGAAACTGCCCAGCACCCTTCTCACCACCTCTCCAGGTGGCTGCTGGAAACTGGGAGTGGGAGTGGAGGTGGTATCCGGGGAGCTGGAAAGAAAGGTGCGAGGAGGCGGTGTCAGCCTGGACGGCACCATTGAAAACAGCAACTGCCAGCTTCCTGTTTCCGCCGGGGAGATCATTGTGCACAGGCAGAACTTAGCTACGTGGACCTCAGCACCGTTCCCCTATAGCCCCTGAGTGCACTGCGCAGGGCAACGGCCGTGTTCGTGCTTGCTAACCTGCAGTTCATACGACGCGGGTTGAGTTTCGCTCCGTGTATCGCGGTGCCGGTCAGCTCGTTTCGCCTAGCGCCTATCTCAATGCACGCAGACTGCACTTCCCCAGCTTCTATGCTGACCCGAGACCGGGAGACAGCAGCTTTGCCCTGGTCTCCCATGAGGGTCCAGCTCCTGCTTTCCCGGGCTGTAGCAGAGAGCTGGATCAGGAGCGGAGCAGCTCCAACAGAAGCGGCCCACTCTCAAACCGCCGCTCCAGGTGGCTGCTTGCCTCGCTACGTAGGCCGCACTGCCGGCCTCCTTGAACGAAAGCTCCCAACAAGAAATGCTCTCTGCCAACTCACCGGAGAAAACGTATGTTCACTCCTGTTGCCCCGGTGCTGAAATGCAGCAGCCCCGTTAGCTCTCTAGTGCCTAAGGGCAAGCCAGAGTCCGATTTCAGGTGGGGTATTCACAGAGTGGGAACCAAGCACTGCAGGAGTAAGCTAGGCCAGAAACTGCCCAGCACCCTTCTCACCACCTCTCCAGGTGGCTGCTGGAAACTGGGAGTGGGAGTGGAGGTGGTATCCGGGGAGCTGGAAAGAAAGGTGCGAGGAGGCGGTGTCAGCCTGGACGGCACCATTGAAAACAGCAACTGCCAGCTTCCTGTTTCCGCCGGGGAGATCATTGTGCACAGGCAGAACTTAGCTACGTGGACCTCAGCACCGTTCCCCTATAGCCCCTGAGTGCACTGCGCAGAGCAACGGCCGTGTTCGTGCTTGCTAACCTGCAGTTCGTACGACGCGGGTTGAGTTTCGCTCCGTGTATCGCGGTGCCGGTCAGCTCGTTTCGCCTAGCGCCTATCTCAATGCACGCAGACTGCACTTCCCCAGCTTCTACGCTGACCCGAGACCGGGAGCCAGCAGCTTTGCCCTGGTCTCCCATGAGGGTCCAGCTCCTGCTTTCCCGGGCTGTAGCAGAGAGCTGGATCAGGAGCGGAGCAGCTCCAACAGAAGCGGCCCACTCTCAAACCGCCGCTCCAGGTGGCTGCTTGCCTCGCTACGTAGGCCGCACTGCCGGCCTCCTTGAACGAAAGCTCCCAACAAGAAATGCTCTCTGCCAACTCACCGGAGAAAACGTATGTTCACTCCTGTTGCCCCGGTGCTGAAATGCAGCAGCCCCGTTAGCTCTCTAGTGCCTAAGGGCAAGCCAGAGTCCGATTTCAGGTGGGGTATTCACAGAGTGGGAACCAAGCACTGCAGGAGTAAGCTAGGCCAGAAACTGCCCAGCACCCTTCTCACCACCTCTCAAGGTGGCTGCTGGAAACTGGGAGTGGGAGTGGAGGTGGTATCCGGGGAGCTGGAAAGAAAGGTGCGAGGAGGCGGTGTCAGCCTGGACGGCACCATTGAAAACAGCAACTGCCAGCTTCCTGTTTCCGCCGGGGAGATCATTGTTCACAGGCAGAACTTAGCTATGTGGACCTCAGCACCGTTCCCCTATAGCCCCTGAGTGCACTGCGCACGGCAACGGCCGTGTTCGTGCTTGCTAACCTGCAGTTCGTACGACGCGGGTTGAGTTTCGCTCCGTGTATCGCGGTGCCGGTCAGCTCGTTTCGCCTAGCGCCTATCTCAATGCACACAGACTGCACTTCCCTAGCTTCTACGCTGACCCGAGACCGGGAGCCAGCAGCTTTGCCCTGGTCTCCCATGAGGGTCCAGCTCCTGCTTTCCCAGGCTGTAGCAGAGAGCTGGATCAGGAGCGGAGCAGCTCCAACAGAAGCGGCCCACTCTCAAACCGCCGCTCCAGGTGGCTGCTTGCCTCGCTACGTAGGCCGCACTGCCGGCCTCCTTGAACGAAAGCTCCCAACAAGAAATGCTCTCTGCCAACTCACCGGAGAAAACGTATGTTCACTCCTGTTGCCCCAGTGCTGAAATGCAGCAGCCCCGTTAGCTCTCTAGTGCCTAAGGGCAAGCCAGAGTCCGATTTCAGGTGGGGTATTCACAGAGTGGGAAGCAAGCACTGCAGGAGTAAGCTAGGCCAGAAACTGCCCAGCACCCTTCTCACCACCTCTCCAGGTGGCTGCTGGAAACTGGGAGTGGGAGTGGAGGTGGTATCCGGGGAGCTGGAAAGAAAGGTGCGAGGAGGCGGTGTCAGCCTGGACGGCACCATTGAAAACAGCAACTGCCAGCTTCCTGTTTCCGCCGGGGAGATCATTGTGCACAGGCAGAACTTAGCTACGTGGACCTCAGCGCCGTTCCCCTATAGCCCCTGAGTGCACTGCGCAGGGCAACGGCCGTGTTCGTGCTTGCTAACCTGCAGTTCGTACGACGCGGGTTGAGTTTCGCTCCGTGTATCGCGGTGCCGGTCAGCTCGTTTCGCCTAGCGCCTATCTCAATGCACGCAGACTGCACTTCCCCAGCTTCTACGCTGACCCGAGACCGGGAGCCAGCAGCTTTGCCCTGGTCTCCCATGAGGGTCCAGCTCCTGCTTTCCCGGGCTGTAGCAGAGAGCTGGATCAGGAGCGGAGCAGCTCCAACAGAAGCGGCCCACTCTCAAACCGCCGCTCCAGGTGGCTGCTTGCCTCGCTACGTAGGCCGCACTGCCGGCCTCCTTGAACGAAAGCTCCCAACAAGAAATGCTCTCTGCCAACTCACCGGAGAAAACGTATGTTCACTCCTGTTGCCCCGGTGCTGAAATGCAGCAGCCCCGTTAGCTCTCTAGTGCCTAAGGGCAAGCCAGAGTCCGATTTCAGGTGGGGTATTCACAGAGTGGGAACCAAGCACTGCAGGAGTAAGCTAGGCCAGAAACTGCCCAGCACCCTTCTCACCACCTCTCAAGGTGGCTGCTGGAAACTGGGAGTGGGAGTGGAGGTGGTATCCGGGGAGCTGGAAAGAAAGGTGCGAGGAGGCGGTGTCAGCCTGGACGGCACCATTGAAAACAGCAACTGCCAGCTTCCTGTTTCCGCCGGGGAGATCATTGTGCACAGGCAGAAATTAGCTATGTGGACCTCAGCGCCGTTCCCCTATAGCCCCTGAGTGCACTGCGCAGGGCAACGGCCGTGTTCGTGCTTGCTAACCTGCAGTTCGTACGACGCGGGTTGAGTTTCGCTCCGTGTATCGCGGTGCCGGTCAGCTCGTTTCGCCTAGCGCCTATCTCAATGCACACAGACTGCACTTCCCCAGCTTCTACGCTGACCCGAGACCGGGAGCCAGCAGCTTTGCCCTGGTCTCCCATGAGGGTCCAGCTCCTGCTTTCCCAGGCTGTAGCAGAGAGCTGGATCAGGAGCGGAGCAGCTCCAACAGAAGCGGCCCACTCTCAAACCGCCGCTCCAGGTGGCTGCTTTCCCTGCTACGTAGGCCGCACTGCCGGCCTCCTTGAACGAAAGCTCCCAACAAGAAATGCTCTCTGCCAACTCACAGGAGAAAACGTATGTTCACTCCTGTTGCCCCAGTGCTGAAATGCAGCAGCCCCGTTAGCTCTCTAGTGCCTAAGGGCAAGCCAGAGTCCGATTTCAGGTGGGGTATTCACAGAGTGGGAACCAAGCACTGCAGGAGTAAGCTAGGCCAGAAACTGCCCAGCACCCTTCTCACCACCTCTCCAGGTGGCTGCTGGAAACTGGGAGTGGGAGTGGAGGTGGTATCCGGGGAGCTGGAAAGAAAGGTGCGAGGAGGCGGTGTCAGCCTGGACGGCACCATTGAAAACAGCAACTGCCAGCTTCCTGTTTCCGCCGGGGAGATCATTGTGCACAGGCAGAACTTAGCTACGTGGACCTCAGCACCGTTCCCCTATAGCCCCTGAGTGCACTGCGCAGGGCAACGGCCGTGTTCGTGCTTGCTAACCTGCAGTTCATACGACGCGGGTTGAGTTTCGCTCCGTGTATCGCGGTGCCGGTCAGCTCGTTTCGCCTAGCGCCTATCTCAATGCACGCAGACTGCACTTCCCCAGCTTCTATGCTGACCCGAGACCGGGAGACAGCAGCTTTGCCCTGGTCTCCCATGAGGGTCCAGCTCCTGCTTTCCCGGGCTGTAGCAGAGAGCTGGATCAGGAGCGGAGCAGCTCCAACAGAAGCGGCCCACTCTCAAACCGCCGCTCCAGGTGGCTGCTTGCCTCGCTACGTAGGCCGCACTGCCGGCCTCCTTGAACGAAAGCTCCCAACAAGAAATGCTCTCTGCCAACTCACCGGAGAAAACGTATGTTCACTCCTGTTGCCCCGGTGCTGAAATGCAGCAGCCCCGTTAGCTCTCTAGTGCCTAAGGGCAAGCCAGAGTCCGATTTCAGGTGGGGTATTCACAGAGTGGGAACCAAGCACTGCAGGAGTAAGCTAGGCCAGAAACTGCCCAGCACCCTTCTCACCACCTCTCCAGGTGGCTGCTGGAAACTGGGAGTGGGAGTGGAGGTGGTATCCGGGGAGCTGGAAAGAAAGGTGCGAGGAGGCGGTGTCAGCCTGGACGGCACCATTGAAAACAGCAACTGCCAGCTTCCTGTTTCCGCCGGGGAGATCATTGTGCACAGGCAGAACTTAGCTACGTGGACCTCAGCACCGTTCCCCTATAGCCCCTGAGTGCACTGCGCAGAGCAACGGCCGTGTTCGTGCTTGCTAACCTGCAGTTCGTACGACGCGGGTTGAGTTTCGCTCCGTGTATCGCGGTGCCGGTCAGCTCGTTTCGCCTAGCGCCTATCTCAATGCACACAGACTGCACTTCCCCAGCTTCTACGCTGACCCGAGACCGGGAGCCAGCAGCTTTGCCCTGGTCTCCCATGAGGGTCCAGCTCCTGCTTTCCCGGGCTGTAGCAGAGAGCTGGATCAGGAGCGGAGCAGCTCCAACAGAAGCGGCCCACTCTCAAACCGCCGCTCCAGGTGGCTGCTTGCCTCGCTACGTAGGCCGCACTGCCGGCCTCCTTGAACGAAAGCTCCCAACAAGAAATGCTCTCTGCCAACTCACCGGAGAAAACGTATGTTCACTCCTGTTGCCCCGGTGCTGAAATGCAGCAGCCCCGTTAGCTCTCTAGTGCCTAAGGGCAAGCCAGAGTCCGATTTCAGGTGGGGTATTCACAGAGTGGGAACCAAGCACTGCAGGAGTAAGCTAGGCCAGAAACTGCCCAGCACCCTTCTCACCACCTCTCAAGGTGGCTGCTGGAAACTGGGAGTGGGAGTGGAGGTGGTATCCGGGGAGCTGGAAAGAAAGGTGCGAGGAGGCGGTGTCAGCCTGGACGGCACCATTGAAAACAGCAACTGCCAGCTTCCTGTTTCCGCCGGGGAGATCATTGTGCACAGGCAGAAATTAGCTATGTGGACCTCAGCGCCGTTCCCCTATAGCCCCTGAGTGCACTGCGCAGGGCAACGGCCGTGTTCGTGCTTGCTAACCTGCAGTTCGTACGACGCGGGTTGAGTTTCGCTCCGTGTATCGCGGTGCCGGTCAGCTCGTTTCGCCTAGCGCCTATCTCAATGCACACAGACTGCACTTCCCCAGCTTCTACGCTGACCCGAGACCGGGAGCCAGCAGCTTTGCCCTGGTCTCCCATGAGGGTCCAGCTCCTGCTTTCCCAGGCTGTAGCAGAGAGCTGGATCAGGAGCGGAGCATCTCCAACAGAAGCGGCCCACTCTCAAACCGCCGCTCCAGGTGGCTGCTTTCCCTGCTACGTAGGCCGCACTGCCGGCCTCCTTGAACGAAAGCTCCCAACAAGAAATGCTCTCTGCCAACTCACCGGAGAAAACGTATGTTCACTCGTGTTGCCCCAGTGCTGAAATGCAGCAGCCCCGTTAGCTCTCTAGTGCCTAAGGGCAAGCCAGAGTCCGATTTCAGGTGGGGTATTCACAGAGTGGGAACCAAGCACTGCAGGAGTAAGCTAGGCCAGAAACTGCCCAGCACCCTTCTCACCACCTCTCCAGGTGGCTGCTGGAAACTGGGAGTGGGAGTGGAGGTGGTATCCGGGGAGCTGGAAAGAAAGGTGCGAGGAGGCGGTGTCAGCCTGGACGGCACCATTGAAAACAGCAACTGCCAGCTTCCTGTTTCCGCCGGGGAGATCATTGTGCACAGGCAGAACTTAGCTACGTGGACCTCAGCGCCGTTCCCCTATAGCCCCTGAGTGCACTGCGCAGGGCAACGGCCGTGTTCGTGCTTGCTAACCTGCAGTTCGTACGACGCGGGTTGAGTTTCGCTCCGTGTATCGCGGTGCCGGTCAGCTCGTTTCGCCTAGCGCCTATCTCAATGCACACAGACTGCACTTCCCCAGCTTCTACGCTGACCCGAGACCGGGAGCCAGCAGCTTTGCCCTGGTCTCCCATGAGGGTCCAGCTCCTGCTTTCCCGGGCTGTAGCAGAGAGCTGGATCAGGAGCGGAGCAGCTCCAACAGAAGCGGCCCACTCTCAAACCGCCGCTCCAGGTGGCTGCTTGCCTCGCTATGTAGGCCGCACTGCCGGCCTCCTTGAACGAAAGCTCCCAACAAGAAATGCTCTCTGCCAACTCACCGGAGAAAACGTATGTTCACTCCTGTTGCCCCGGTGCTGAAATGCAGCAGCCCCGTTAGCTCTCTAGTGCCTAAGGGCAAGCCAGAGTCCGATTTCAGGTGGGGTATTCACAGAGTGGGAACCAAGCACTGCAGGAGTAAGCTAGGCCAGAAACTGCCCAGCACCCTTCTCACCACCTCTCAAGGTGGCTGCTGGAAACTGGGAGTGGGAGTGGAGGTGGTATCCGGGGAGCTGGAAAGAAAGGTGCGAGGAGGCGGTGTCAGCCTGGACGGCACCATTGAAAACAGCAACTGCCAGCTTCCTGTTTCCGCCGGGGAGATCATTGTGCACAGGCAGAACTTAGCTACGTGGACCTCAGCACCGTTCCCCTATAGCCCCTGAGTGCACTGCGCAGGGCAACGGCCGTGTTCGTGCTTGCTAACCTGCAGTTCGTACGACGCGGGTTGAGTTTCGCTCCGTGTATCGCGGTGCCGGTCAGCTCGTTTCGCCTAGCACCTATCTCAATGCACGCAGACTGCACTTCCCCAGCTTCTACGCTGACCCGAGACCGGGAGCCAGCAGCTTTGCCCTGGTCTCCCATGAGGGTCCAGCTCCTGCTTTCCCGGGCTGTAGCAGAGAGCTGGATCAGGAGCGGAGCAGCTCCAACAGAAGCGGCCCACTCTCAAACCGCCGCTCCAGGTGGCTGCTTGCCTCGCTACGTAGGCCGCACTGCCGGCCTCCTTGAACGAAAGCTCCCAACAAGAAATGCTCTCTGCCAACTCACCGGAGAAAACGTATGTTCACTCCTGTTGCCCCGGTGCTGAAATGCAGCAGCCCCGTTAGCTCTCTAGTGCCTAAGGGCAAGCCAGAGTCCGATTTCAGGTGGGGTATTCACAGAGTGGGAACCAAGCACTGCAGGAGTAAGCTAGGCCAGAAACTGCCCAGCACCCTTCTCACCACCTCTCCAGGTGGCTGCTGGAAACTGGGAGTGGGAGTGGAGGTGGTATCCGGGGAGCTGGAAAGAAAGGTGCGAGGAGGCGGTGTCAGCCTGGACGGCACCATTGAAAACAGCAACTGCCAGCTTCCTGTTTCCGCCGGGGAGATCATTGTGCACAGGCAGAACTTAGCTATGTGGACCTCAGCGCCGTTCCCCTATAGCCCCTGAGTGCACTGCGCAGGGCAACGGCCGTGTTCGTGCTTGCTAACCTGCAGTTCGTACGACGCGGGTTGAGTTTCGCTCCGTGTATCGCGGTGCCGGTCAGCTCGTTTCGCCTAGCGCCTATCTCAATGCACACAGACTGCACTTCCCCAGCTTCTACGCTGACCTGAGACCGGGAGCCAGCAGCTTTGCCCTGGTCTCCCATGAGGGTCCAGCTCCTGCTTTCCCAGGCTGTAGCAGAGAGCTGGATCAGGAGCGGAGCAGCTCCAACAGAAGCGGCCCACTCTCAAACCGCCGCTCCAGGTGGCTGCTTTCCCTGCTACGTAGGCCGCACTGCCGGCCTCCTTGAACGAAAGCTCCCAACAAGAAATGCTCTCTGCCAACTCACCGGAGAAAACGTATGTTCACTCCTGTTGCCCCAGTGCTGAAATGCAGCAGCCCCGTTAGCTCTCTAGTGCCTAAGGGCAAGCCAGAGTCCGATTTCAGGTGGGGTATTCACAGAGTGGGAACCAAGCACTGCAGGAGTAAGCTAGGCCAGAAACTGCCCAGCACCCTTCTCACCACCTCTCAAGGTGGCTGCTGGAAACTGGGAGTGGGAGTGGAGGTGGTATCCGGGGAGCTGGAAAGAAAGGTGCGAGGAGGCGGTGTCAGCCTGGACGGCACCATTGAAAACAGCAACTGCCAGCTTCCTGTTTCCGCCGGGGAGATCATTGTGCACAGGCAGAACTTAGCTATGTGGACCTCAGCGCCGTTCCCCTATAGCCCCTGAGTGCACTGCGCAGGGCAACGGCCGTGTTCGTGCTTGCTAACCTGCAGTTCGTACGACGCGGGTTGAGTTTCGCTCCGTGTATCGCGGTGCCGGTCAGCTCGTTTCGCCTAGCGCCTATCTCAATGCACACAGACTGCACTTCCCCAGCTTCTACGCTGACCCGAGACCGGGAGCCAGCAGCTTTGCCCTGGTCTCCCATGAGGGTCCAGCTCCTGCTTTCCCAGGCTGTAGCAGAGAGCTGGATCAGGAGCGGAGCAGCTCCAACAGAAGCGGCCCACTCTCAAACCGCCGCTCCAGGTGGCTGCTTTCCCTGCTACGTAGGCCGCACTGCCGGCCTCCTTGAACGAAAGCTCCCAACAAGAAATGCTCTCTGCCAACTCACCGGAGAAAACGTATGTTCACTCCTGTTGCCCCAGTGCTGAAATGCAGCAGCCCCGTTAGCTCTCTAGTGCCTAAGGGCAAGCCAGAGTCCGATTTCAGGTGTGGTATTCACAGAGTGGGAACCAAGCACTGCAGGAGTAAGCTAGGCCAGAAACTGCCCAGCACCCTTCTCACCACCTCTCCAGGTGGCTGCTGGAAACTGGGAGTGGGAGTGGAGGTGGTATCCGGGGAGCTGGAAAGAAAGGTGCGAGGAGGCGGTGTCAGCCTGGACGGCACCATTGAAAACAGCAACTGCCAGCTTCCTGTTTCCGCCGGGGAGATCATTGTGCACAGGCAGAACTTAGCTACGTGGACCTCAGCACCGTTCCCCTATAGCCCCTGAGTGCACTGCGCAGGGCAACGGCCGTGTTCGTGCTTGCTAACCTGCAGTTCATACGACGCGGGTTGAGTTTCGCTCCGTGTATCGCGGTGCCGGTCAGCTCGTTTCGCCTAGCGCCTATCTCAATGCACGCAGACTGCACTTCCCCAGCTTCTATGCTGACCCGAGACCGGGAGCCAGCAGCTTTGCCCTGGTCTCCCATGAGGGTCCAGCTCCTGCTTTCCCGGGCTGTAGCAGAGAGCTGGATCAGGAGCGGAGCAGCTCCAACAGAAGCGGCCCACTCTCAAACCGCCGCTCCAGGTGGCTGCTTGCCTCGCTACGTAGGCCGCACTGCCGGCCTCCTTGAACGAAAGCTCCCAACAAGAAATGCTCTCTGCCAACTCACCGGAGAAAACGTATGTTCACTCCTGTTGCCCCGGTGCTGAAATGCAGCAGCCCCGTTAGCTCTCTAGTGCCTAAGGGCAAGCCAGAGTCCGATTTCAGGTGGGGTATTCACAGAGTGGGAACCAAGCACTGCAGGAGTAAGCTAGGCCAGAAACTGCCCAGCACCCTTCTCACCACCTCTCAAGGTGGCTGCTGGAAACTGGGAGTGGGAGTGGAGGTGGTATCCGGGGAGCTGGAAAGAAAGGTGCGAGGAGGCGGTGTCAGCCTGGACGGCACCATTGAAAACAGCAACTGCCAGCTTCCTGTTTCCGCCGGGGAGATCATTGTGCACAGGCAGAACTTAGCTACGTGGACCTCAGCACCGTTCCCCTATAGCCCCTGAGTGCACTGCGCAGAGCAACGGCCGTGTTCGTGCTTGCTAACCTGCAGTTCGTACGACGCGGGTTGAGTTTCGCTCCGTGTATCGCGGTGCCGGTCAGCTCGTTTCGCCTAGCGCCTATCTCAATGCACGCAGACTGCACTTCCCCAGCTTCTACGCTGACCCGAGACCGGGAGCCAGCAGCTTTGCCCTGGTCTCCCATGAGGGTCCAGCTCCTGCTTTCCCGGGCTGTAGCAGAGAGCTGGATCAGGAGCGGAGCAGCTCCAACAGAAGCGGCCCACTCTCAAACCGCCGCTCCAGGTGGCTGCTTGCCTCGCTACGTAGGCCGCACTGCCGGCCTCCTTGAACGAAAGCTCCCAACAAGAAATGCTCTCTGCCAACTCACCGGAGAAAACGTATGTTCACTCCTGTTGCCCCGGTGCTGAAATGCAGCAGCCCCGTTAGCTCTCTAGTGCCTAAGGGCAAGCCAGAGTCCGATTTCAGGTGGGGTATTCACAGAGTGGGAAGCAAGCACTGCAGGAGTAAGCTAGGCCAGAAACTGCCCAGCACCCTTCTCACCACCTCTCCAGGTGGCTGCTGGAAACTGGGAGTGGGAGTGGAGGTGGTATCCGGGGAGCTGGAAAGAAAGGTGCGAGGAGGCGGTGTCAGCCTGGACGGCACCATTGAAAACAGCAACTGCCAGCTTCCTGTTTCCGCCGGGGAGATCATTGCGCACAGGCAGAACTTAGCTACGTGGACCTCAGCACCGTTCCCCTATAGCCCCTGAGTGCACTGGGCAGGGCAACGGCCGTGTTCGTGCTTGCTAACCTGCAGTTCGTACGACGCGGGTTGAGTTTCGCTCCGTGTATCGCGGTGCCGGTCAGCTCGTTTCGCCTAGCGCCTATCTCAATGCACGCAGACTGCACTTCCCCAGCTTCTACGCTGACCCGAGACCGGGAGCCAGCAGCTTTGCCCTGGTCTCCCATGAGGGTCCAGCTCCTGCTTTCCCGGGCTGTAGCAGAGAGCTGGATCAGGAGCGGAGCAGCTCCAACAGAAGCGGCCCACTCTCAAACCGCCGCTCCAGGTGGCTGCTTGCCTCGCTACGTAGGCCGCACTGCCGGCCTCCTTGAACGAAAGCTCCCAACAAGAAATGCTCTCTGCCAACTCACCGGAGAAAACGTATGTTCACTCCTGTTGCCCCGGTGCTGAAATGCAGCAGCCCCGTTAGCTCTCTAGTGCCTAAGGGCAAGCCAGAGTCCGATTTCAGGTGGGGTATTCACAGAGTGGGAACCAAGCACTGCAGGAGTAAGCTAGGCCAGAAACTGCCCAGCACCCTTCTCACCACCTCTCAAGGTGGCTGCTGGAAACTGGGAGTGGGAGTGGAGGTGGTATCCGGCGAGCTGGAAAGAAAGGTGCGAGGAGGCGGTGTCAGCCTGGACGGCACCATTGAAAACAGCAACTGCCAGCTTCCTGTTTCCGCCGGGGAGATCATTGTGCACAGGCAGAAATTAGCTATGTGGACCTCAGCGCCGTTCCCCTATAGCCCCTGAGTGCACTGCGCAGGGCAACGGCCGTGTTCGTGCTTGCTAACCTGCAGTTCGTACGACGCGGGTTGAGTTTCGCTCCGTGTATCGCGGTGCCGGTCAGCTCGTTTCGCCTAGCGCCAATCTCAATGCACACAGACTGCACTTCCCCAGCTTCTACGCTGACCCGAGACCGGGAGCCAGCAGCTTTGCCCTGGTCTCCCATGAGGGTCCAGCTCCTGCTTTCCCAGGCTGTAGCAGAGAGCTGGATCAGGAGCGGAGCAGCTCCAACAGAAGCGGCCCACTCTCAAACCGCCGCTCCAGGTGGCTGCTTTCCCTGCTACGTAGGCCGCACTGCCGGCCTCCTTGAACGAAAGCTCCCAACAAGAAATGCTCTCTGCCAACTCACCGGAGAAAACGTATGTTCACTCGTGTTGCCCCAGTGCTGAAATGCAGCAGCCCCGTTAGCTCTCTAGTGCCTAAGGGCAAGCCAGAGTCCGATTTCAGGTGGGGTATTCACAGAGTGGGAACCAAGCACTGCAGGAGTAAGCTAGGCCAGAAACTGCCCAGCACCCTTCTCACCACCTCTCAAGGTGGCTGCTGGAAACTGGGAGTGGGAGTGGAGGTGGTATCCGGGGAGCTGGAAAGAAAGGTGCGAGGAGGCGGTGTCAGCCTGGACGGCACCATTGAAAACAGCAACTGCCAGCTTCCTGTTTCCGCCGGGGAGATCATTGTGCACAGGCAGAACTTAGCTACGTGGACCTCAGCGCCGTTCCCCTATAGCCCCTGAGTGCACTGCGCAGGGCAACGGCCGTGTTCGTGCTTGCTAACCTGCAGTTCGTACGACGCGGGTTGAGTTTCGCTCCGTGTATCGCGGTGCCGGTCAGCTCGTTTCGCCTAGCGCCTATCTCAATGCACGCAGACTGCACTTCCCCAGCTTCTACGCTGACCCGAGACCGGGAGCCAGCAGCTTTGCCCTGGTCTCCCATGAGGGTCCAGCTCCTGCTTTCCCGGGCTGTAGCAGAGAGCTGGATCAGGAGCGGAGCAGCTCCAACAGAAGCGGCCCACTCTCAAACCGCCGCTCCAGGTGGCTGCTTGCCTCGCTACGTAGGCCGCACTGCCGGCCTCCTTGAACGAAAGCTCCCAACAAGAAATGCTCTCTGCCAACTCACCGGAGAAAACGTATGTTCACTCCTGTTGCCCCGGTGCTGAAATGCAGCAGCCCCGTTAGCTCTCTAGTGCCTAAGGGCAAGCCAGAGTCCGATTTCAGGTGGGGTATTCACAGAGTGGGAACCAAGCACTGCAGGAGTAAGCTAGGCCAGAAACTGCCCAGCACCCTTCTCACCACCTCTCAAGGTGGCTGCTGGAAACTGGGAGTGGGAGTGGAGGTGGTATCCGGGGAGCTGGAAAGAAAGGTGCGAGGAGGCGGTGTCAGCCTGGACGGCACCATTGAAAACAGCAACTGCCAGCTTCCTGTTTCCGCCGGGGAGATCATTGTGCACAGGCAGAACTTAGCTATGTGGACCTCAGCGCCGTTCCCCTATAGCCCCTGAGTGCACTGCGCAGGGCAACGGCCGTGTTCGTGCTTGCTAACCTGCAGTTCGTACGACGCGGGTTGAGTTTCGCTCCGTGTATCGCGGTGCCGGTCAGCTCGTTTCGCCTAGCGCCTATCTCAATGCACACAGACTGCACTTCCCCAGCTTCTACGCTGACCCGAGACCGGGAGCCAGCAGCTTTGCCCTGGTCTCCCATGAGGGTCCAGCTCCTGCTTTCCCAGGCTGTAGCAGAGAGCTGGATCAGGAGCGGAGCAGCTCCAACAGAAGCGGCCCACTCTCAAACCGCCGCTCCAGGTGGCTGCTTTCCCTGCTACGTAGGCCGCACTGCCGGCCTCCTTGAACGAAAGCTCCCAACAAGAAATGCTCTCTGCCAACTCACCGGAGAAAACGTATGTTCACTCCTGTTGCCCCAGTGCTGAAATGCAGCAGCCCCGTTAGCTCTCTAGTGCCTAAGGGCAAGCCAGAGTCCGATTTCAGGTGGGGTATTCACAGAGTGGGAACCAAGCACTGCAGGAGTAAGCTAGGCCAGAAACTGCCCAGCACCCTTCTCACCACCTCTCCAGGTGGCTGCTGGAAACTGGGAGTGGGAGTGGAGGTGGTATCCGGGGAGCTGGAAAGAAAGGTGCGAGGAGGCGGTGTCAGCCTGGACGGCACCATTGAAAACAGCAACTGCCAGCTTCCTGTTTCCGCCGGGGAGATCATTGTGCACAGGCAGAACTTAGCTACGTGGACCTCAGCACCGTTCCCCTATAGCCCCTGAGTGCACTGCGCAGGGCAACGGCCGTGTTCGTGCTTGCTAACCTGCAGTTCATACGACGCGGGTTGAGTTTCGCTCCGTGTATCGCGGTGCCGGTCAGCTCGTTTCGCCTAGCGCCTATCTCAATGCACGCAGACTGCACTTCCCCAGCTTCTATGCTGACCCGAGACCGGGAGCCAGCAGCTTTGCCCTGGTCTCCCATGAGGGTCCAGCTCCTGCTTTCCCGGGCTGTAGCAGAGAGCTGGATCAGGAGCGGAGCAGCTCCAACAGAAGCGGCCCACTCTCAAACCGCCGCTCCAGGTGGCTGCTTGCCTCGCTACGTAGGCCGCACTGCCGGCCTCCTTGAACGAAAGCTCCCAACAAGAAATGCTCTCTGCCAACTCACCGGAGAAAACGTATGTTCACTCCTGTTGCCCCGGTGCTGAAATGCAGCAGCCCCGTTAGCTCTCTAGTGCCTAAGGGCAAGCCAGAGTCCGATTTCAGGTGGGGTATTCACAGAGTGGGAACCAAGCACTGCAGGAGTAAGCTAGGCCAGAAACTGCCCAGCACCCTTCTCACCACCTCTCAAGGTGGCTGCTGGAAACTGGGAGTGGGAGTGGAGGTGGTATCCGGGGAGCTGGAAAGAAAGGTGCGAGGAGGCGGTGTCAGCCTGGACGGCACCATTGAAAACAGCAACTGCCAGCTTCCTGTTTCCGCCGGGGAGATCATTGTGCACAGGCAGAACTTAGCTACGTGGACCTCAGCACCGTTCCCCTATAGCCCCTGAGTGCACTGCGCAGAGCAACGGCCGTGTTCGTGCTTGCTAACCTGCAGTTCGTACGACGCGGGTTGAGTTTCGCTCCGTGTATCGCGGTGCCGGTCAGCTCGTTTCGCCTAGCGCCTATCTCAATGCACGCAGACTGCACTTCCCCAGCTTCTACGCTGACCCGAGACCGGGAGCCAGCAGCTTTGCCCTGGTCTCCCATGAGGGTCCAGCTCCTGCTTTCCCGGGCTGTAGCAGAGAGCTGGATCAGGAGCGGAGCAGCTCCAACAGAAGCGGCCCACTCTCAAACCGCCGCTCCAGGTGGCTGCTTGCCTCGCTACGTAGGCCGCACTGCCGGCCTCCTTGAACGAAAGCTCCCAACAAGAAATGCTCTCTGCCAACTCACCGGAGAAAACGTATGTTCACTCCTGTTGCCCCGGTGCTGAAATGCAGCAGCCCCGTTAGCTCTCTAGTGCCTAAGGGCAAGCCAGAGTCCGATTTCAGGTGGGGTATTCACAGAGTGGGAAGCAAGCACTGCAGGAGTAAGCTAGGCCAGAAACTGCCCAGCACCCTTCTCACCACCTCTCCAGGTGGCTGCTGGAAACTGGGAGTGGGAGTGGAGGTGGTATCCGGGGAGCTGGAAAGAAAGGTGCGAGGAGGCGGTGTCAGCCTGGACGGCACCATTGAAAACAGCAACTGCCAGCTTCCTGTTTCCGCCGGGGAGATCATTGCGCACAGGCAGAACTTAGCTACGTGGACCTCAGCACCGTTCCCCTATAGCCCCTGAGTGCACTGGGCAGGGCAACGGCCGTGTTCGTGCTTGCTAACCTGCAGTTCGTACGACGCGGGTTGAGTTTAGCTCCGTGTATCGCGGTGCCGGTCAGCTCGTTTCGCCTAGCGCCTATCTCAATGCACGCAGACTGCACTTCCCCAGCTTCTACGCTGACCCGAGACCGGGAGCCAGCAGCTTTGCCCTGGTCTCCCATGAGGGTCCAGCTCCTGCTTTCCCGGGCTGTAGCAGAGAGCTGGATCAGGAGCGGAGCAGCTCCAACAGAAGCGGCCCACTCTCAAACCGCCGCTCCAGGTGGCTGCTTGCCTCGCTACGTAGGCCGCACTGCCGGCCTCCTTGAACGAAAGCTCCCAACAAGAAATGCTCTCTGCCAACTCACCGGAGAAAACGTATGTTCACTCCTGTTGCCCCGGTGCTGAAATGCAGCAGCCCCGTTAGCTCTCTAGTGCCTAAGGGCAAGCCAGAGTCCGATTTCAGGTGGGGTATTCACAGAGTGGGAACCAAGCACTGCAGGAGTAAGCTAGGCCAGAAACTGCCCAGCACCCTTCTCACCACCTCTCAAGGTGGCTGCTGGAAACTGGGAGTGGGAGTGGAGGTGGTATCCGGGGAGCTGGAAAGAAAGGTGCGAGGAGGCGGTGTCAGCCTGGACGGCACCATTGAAAACAGCAACTGCCAGCTTCCTGTTTCCGCCGGGGAGATCATTGTGCACAGGCAGAAATTAGCTATGTGGACCTCAGCGCCGTTCCCCTATAGCCCCTGAGTGCACTGCGCAGGGCAACGGCCGTGTTCGTGCTTGCTAACCTGCAGTTCGTACGACGCGGGTTGAGTTTCGCTCCGTGTATCGCGGTGCCGGTCAGCTCGTTTCGCCTAGCGCCTATCTCAATGCACACAGACTGCACTTCCCCAGCTTCTACGCTGACCCGAGACCGGGAGCCAGCAGCTTTGCCCTGGTCTCCCATGAGGGTCCAGCTCCTGCTTTCCCAGGCTGTAGCAGAGAGCTGGATCAGGAGCGGAGCAGCTCCAACAGAAGCGGCCCACTCTCAAACCGCCGCTCCAGGTGGCTGCTTTCCCTGCTACGTAGGCCGCACTGCCGGCCTCCTTGAACGAAAGCTCCCAACAAGAAATGCTCTCTGCCAACTCACCGGAGAAAACGTATGTTCACTCGTGTTGCCCCAGTGCTGAAATGCAGCAGCCCCGTTAGCTCTCTAGTGCCTAAGGGCAAGCCAGAGTCCGATTTCAGGTGGGGTATTCACAGAGTGGGAACCAAGCACTGCAGGAGTAAGCTAGGCCAGAAACTGCCCAGCACCCTTCTCACCACCTCTCCAGGTGGCTGCTGGAAACTGGGAGTGGGAGTGGAGGTGGTATCCGGGGAGCTGGAAAGAAAGGTGCGAGGAGGCGGTGTCAGCCTGGACGGCACCATTGAAAACAGCAACTGCCAGCTTCCTGTTTCCGCCGGGGAGATCATTGTGCACAGGCAGAACTTAGCTACGTGGACCTCAGCGCCGTTCCCCTATAGCCCCTGAGTGCACTGCGCAGGGCAACGGCCGTGTTCGTGCTTGCTAACCTGCAGTTCGTACGACGCGGGTTGAGTTTCGCTCCGTGTATCGCGGTGCCGGTCAGCTCGTTTCGCCTAGCGCCTATCTCAATGCACGCAGACTGCACTTCCCCAGCTTCTACGCTGACCCGAGACCGGGAGCCAGCAGCTTTGCCCTGGTCTCCCATGAGGGTCCAGCTCCTGCTTTCCCGGGCTGTAGCAGAGAGCTGGATCAGGAGCGGAGCAGCTCCAACAGAAGCGGCCCACTCTCAAACCGCCGCTCCAGGTGGCTGCTTGCCTCGCTATGTAGGCCGCACTGCCGGCCTCCTTGAACGAAAGCTCCCAACAAGAAATGCTCTCTGCCAACTCACCGGAGAAAACGTATGTTCACTCCTGTTGCCCCGGTGCTGAAATGCAGCAGCCCCGTTAGCTCTCTAGTGCCTAAGGGCAAGCCAGAGTCCGATTTCAGGTGGGGTATTCACAGAGTGGGAACCAAGCACTGCAGGAGTAAGCTAGGCCAGAAACTGCCCAGCACCCTTCTCACCACCTCTCAAGGTGGCTGCTGGAAACTGGGAGTGGGAGTGGAGGTGGTATCCGGGGAGCTGGAAAGAAAGGTGCGAGGAGGCGGTGTCAGCCTGGACGGCACCATTGAAAACAGCAACTGCCAGCTTCCTGTTTCCGCCGGGGAGATCATTGTGCACAGGCAGAACTTAGCTACGTGGACCTCAGCACCGTTCCCCTATAGCCCCTGAGTGCACTGCGCAGGGCAACGGCCGTGTTCGTGCTTGCTAACCTGCAGTTCGTACGACGCGGGTTGAGTTTCGCTCCGTGTATCGCGGTGCCGGTCAGCTCGTTTCGCCTAGCACCTATCTCAATGCACGCAGACTGCACTTCCCCAGCTTCTACGCTGACCCGAGACCGGGAGCCAGCAGCTTTGCCCTGGTCTCCCATGAGGGTCCAGCTCCTGCTTTCCCGGGCTGTAGCAGAGAGCTGGATCAGGAGCGGAGCAGCTCCAACAGAAGCGGCCCACTCTCAAACCGCCGCTCCAGGTGGCTGCTTGCCTCGCTACGTAGGCCGCACTGCCGGCCTCCTTGAACGAAAGCTCCCAACAAGAAATGCTCTCTGCCAACTCACCGGAGAAAACGTATGTTCACTCCTGTTGCCCCGGTGCTGAAATGCAGCAGCCCCGTTAGCTCTCTAGTGCCTAAGGGCAAGCCAGAGTCCGATTTCAGGTGGGGTATTCACAGAGTGGGAACCAAGCACTGCAGGAGTAAGCTAGGCCAGAAACTGCCCAGCACCCTTCTCACCACCTCTCCAGGTGGCTGCTGGAAACTGGGAGTGGGAGTGGAGGTGGTATCCGGGGAGCTGGAAAGAAAGGTGCGAGGAGGCGGTGTCAGCCTGGACGGCACCATTGAAAACAGCAACTGCCAGCTTCCTGTTTCCGCCGGGGAGATCATTGTGCACAGGCAGAACTTAGCTATGTGGACCTCAGCGCCGTTCCCCTATAGCCCCTGAGTGCACTGCGCAGGGCAACGGCCGTGTTCGTGCTTGCTAACCTGCAGTTCGTACGACGCGGGTTGAGTTTCGCTCCGTGTATTGCGGTGCCGGTCAGCTCGTTTCGCCTAGCGCCTATCTCAATGCACGCAGACTGCACTTCCCCAGCTTCTACGCTGACCCGAGACCGGGAGCCAGCAGCTTTGCCCTGGTCTCCCATGAGGGTCCAGCTCCTGCTTTCCCGGGCTGTAGCAGAGAGCTGGATCAGGAGCGGAGCAGCTCCAACAGAAGCGGCCCACTCTCAAACCGCCGCTCCAGGTGGCTGCTTGCCTCGCTACGTAGGCCGCACTGCCGGCCTCCTTGAACGAAAGCTCCCAACAAGAAATGCTCTCTGCCAACTCACCGGAGAAAACGTATGTTCACTCCTGTTGCCCCGGTGCTGAAATGCAGCAGCCCCGTTAGCTCTCTAGTGCCTAAGGGCAAGCCAGAGTCCGATTTCAGGTGGGGTATTCACAGAGTGGGAACCAAGCACTGCAGGAGTAAGCTAGGCCAGAAACTGCCCAGCACCCTTCTCACCACCTCTCAAGGTGGCTGCTGGAAACTGGGAGTGGGAGTGGAGGTGGTATCCGGGGAGCTGGAAAGAAAGGTGCGAGGAGGCGGTGTCAGCCTGGACGGCACCATTGAAAACAGCAACTGCCAGCTTCCTGTTTCCGCCGGGGAGATCATTGTGCACAGGCAGAAATTAGCTATGTGGACCTCAGCGCCGTTCCCCTATAGCCCCTGAGTGCACTGCGCAGGGCAACGGCCGTGTTCGTGCTTGCTAACCTGCAGTTCGTACGACGCGGGTTGAGTTTCGCTCCGTGTATCGCGGTGCCGGTCAGCTCGTTTCGCCTAGCGCCTATCTCAATGCACACAGACTGCACTTCCCCAGCTTCTACGCTGACCCGAGACCGGGAGCCAGCAGCTTTGCCCTGGTCTCCCATGAGGGTCCAGCTCCTGCTTTCCCAGGCTGTAGCAGAGAGCTGGATCAGGAGCGGAGCAGCTCCAACAGAAGCGGCCCACTCTCAAACCGCCGCTCCAGGTGGCTGCTTTCCCTGCTACGTAGGCCGCACTGCCGGCCTCCTTGAACGAAAGCTCCCAACAAGAAATGCTCTCTGCCAACTCACCGGAGAAAACGTATGTTCACTCGTGTTGCCCCAGTGCTGAAATGCAGCAGCCCCGTTAGCTCTCTAGTGCCTAAGGGCAAGCCAGAGTCCGATTTCAGGTGGGGTATTCACAGAGTGGGAACCAAGCACTGCAGGAGTAAGCTAGGCCAGAAACTGCCCAGCACCCTTCTCACCACCTCTCCAGGTGGCTGCTGGAAACTGGGAGTGGGAGTGGAGGTGGTATCCGGGGAGCTGGAAAGAAAGGTGCGAGGAGGCGGTGTCAGCCTGGACGGCACCATTGAAAACAGCAACTGCCAGCTTCCTGTTTCCGCCGGGGAGATCATTGTGCACAGGCAGAACTTAGCTACGTGGACCTCAGCGCCGTTCCCCTATAGCCCCTGAGTGCACTGCGCAGGGCAACGGCCGTGTTCGTGCTTGCTAACCTGCAGTTCGTACGACGCGGGTTGAGTTTCGCTCCGTGTATCGCGGTGCCGGTCAGCTCGTTTCGCCTAGCGCCTATCTCAATGCACGCAGACTGCACTTCCCCAGCTTCTACGCTGACCCGAGACCGGGAGCCAGCAGCTTTGCCCTGGTCTCCCATGAGGGTCCAGCTCCTGCTTTCCCGGGCTGTAGCAGAGAGCTGGATCAGGAGCGGAGCAGCTCCAACAGAAGCGGCCCACTCTCAAACCGCCGCTCCAGGTGGCTGCTTGCCTCGCTATGTAGGCCGCACTGCCGGCCTCCTTGAACGAAAGCTCCCAACAAGAAATGCTCTCTGCCAACTCACCGGAGAAAACGTATGTTCACTCCTGTTGCCCCGGTGCTGAAATGCAGCAGCCCCGTTAGCTCTCTAGTGCCTAAGGGCAAGCCAGAGTCCGATTTCAGGTGGGGTATTCACAGAGTGGGAACCAAGCACTGCAGGAGTAAGCTAGGCCAGAAACTGCCCAGCACCCTTCTCACCACCTCTCAAGGTGGCTGCTGGAAACTGGGAGTGGGAGTGGAGGTGGTATCCGGGGAGCTGGAAAGAAAGGTGCGAGGAGGCGGTGTCAGCCTGGACGGCACCATTGAAAACAGCAACTGCCAGCTTCCTGTTTCCGCCGGGGAGATCATTGTGCACAGGCAGAACTTAGCTACGTGGACCTCAGCACCGTTCCCCTATAGCCCCTGAGTGCACTGCGCAGGGCAACGGCCGTGTTCGTGCTTGCTAACCTGCAGTTCGTACGACGCGGGTTGAGTTTCGCTCCGTGTATCGCGGTGCCGGTCAGCTCGTTTCGCCTAGCACCTATCTCAATGCACGCAGACTGCACTTCCCCAGCTTCTACGCTGACCCGAGACCGGGAGCCAGCAGCTTTGCCCTGGTCTCCCATGAGGGTCCAGCTCCTGCTTTCCCGGGCTGTAGCAGAGAGCTGGATCAGGAGCGGAGCAGCTCCAACAGAAGCGGCCCACTCTCAAACCGCCGCTCCAGGTGGCTGCTTGCCTCGCTACGTAGGCCGCACTGCCGGCCTCCTTGAACGAAAGCTCCCAACAAGAAATGCTCTCTGCCAACTCACCGGAGAAAACGTATGTTCACTCCTGTTGCCCCGGTGCTGAAATGCAGCAGCCCCGTTAGCTCTCTAGTGCCTAAGGGCAAGCCAGAGTCCGATTTCAGGTGGGGTATTCACAGAGTGGGAACCAAGCACTGCAGGAGTAAGCTAGGCCAGAAACTGCCCAGCACCCTTCTCACCACCTCTCCAGGTGGCTGCTGGAAACTGGGAGTGGGAGTGGAGGTGGTATCCGGGGAGCTGGAAAGAAAGGTGCGAGGAGGCGGTGTCAGCCTGGACGGCACCATTGAAAACAGCAACTGCCAGCTTCCTGTTTCCGCCGGGGAGATCATTGTGCACAGGCAGAACTTAGCTATGTGGACCTCAGCGCCGTTCCCCTATAGCCCCTGAGTGCACTGCGCAGGGCAACGGCCGTGTTCGTGCTTGCTAACCTGCAGTTCGTACGACGCGGGTTGAGTTTCGCTCCGTGTATTGCGGTGCCGGTCAGCTCGTTTCGCCTAGCGCCTATCTCAATGCACACAGACTGCACTTCCCCAGCTTCTACGCTGACCTGAGACCGGGAGCCAGCAGCTTTGCCCTGGTCTCCCATGAGGGTCCAGCTCCTGCTTTCCCAGGCTGTAGCAGAGAGCTGGATCAGGAGCGGAGCAGCTCCAACAGAAGCGGCCCACTCTCAAACCGCCGCTCCAGGTGGCTGCTTTCCCTGCTACGTAGGCCGCACTGCCGGCCTCCTTGAACGAAAGCTCCCAACAAGAAATGCTCTCTGCCAACTCACCGGAGAAAACGTATGTTCACTCCTGTTGCCCCGGTGCTGAAATGCAGCAGCCCCGTTAGCTCTCTAGTGCCTAAGGGCAAGCCAGAGTCCGATTTCAGGTGGGGTATTCACAGAGTGGGAACCAAGCACTGCAGGAGTAAGCTAGGCCAGAAACTGCCCAGCACCCTTCTCACCACCTCTCCAGGTGGCTGCTGGAAACTGGGAGTGGGAGTGGAGGTGGTATCCGGGGAGCTGGAAAGAAAGGTGCGAGGAGGCGGTGTCAGCCTGGACGGCACCATTGAAAACAGCAACTGCCAGCTTCCTGTTTCCGCCGGGGAGATCATTGTGCACAGGCAGAACTTAGCTACGTGGACCTCAGCACCGTTCCCCTATAGCCCCTGAGTGCACTGCGCAGGGCAACGGCCGTGTTCGTGCTTGCTAACCTGCAGTTCATACGACGCGGGTTGAGTTTAGCTCCGTGTATCGCGGTGCCGGTCAGCTCGTTTCGCCTAGCGCCTATCTCAATGCACGCAGACTGCACTTCCCCAGCTTCTACGCTGACCCGAGACCGGGAGCCAGCAGCTTTGCCCTGGTCTCCCATGAGGGTCCAGCTCCTGCTTTCCCGGGCTGTAGCAGAGAGCTGGATCAGGAGCGGAGCAGCTCCAACAGAAGCGGCCCACTCTCAAACCGCCGCTCCAGGTGGCTGCTTGCCTCGCTACGTAGGCCGCACTGCCGGCCTCCTTGAACGAAAGCTCCCAACAAGAAATGCTCTCTGCCAACTCACCGGAGAAAACGTATGTTCACTCCTGTTGCCCCGGTGCTGAAATGCAGCAGCCCCGTTAGCTCTCTAGTGCCTAAGGGCAAGCCAGAGTCCGATTTCAGGTGGGGTATTCACAGAGTGGGAACCAAGCACTGCAGGAGTAAGCTAGGCCAGAAACTGCCCAGCACCCTTCTCACCACCTCTCCAGGTGGCTGCTGGAAACTGGGAGTGGGAGTGGAGGTGGTATCCGGGGAGCTGGAAAGAAAGGTGCGAGGAGGCGGTGTCAGCCTGGACGGCACCATTGAAAACAGCAACTGCCAGCTTCCTGTTTCCGCCGGGGAGATCATTGTGCACAGGCAGAACTTAGCTACGTGGACCTCAGCGCCGTTCCCCTATAGCCCCTGAGTGCACTGCGCAGGGCAACGGCCGTGTTCGTGCTTGCTAACCTGCAGTTCGTACGACGCGGGTTGAGTTTCGCTCCGTGTATCGCGGTGCCGGTCAGCTCGTTTCGCCTAGCGCCTATCTCAATGCACACAGACTGCACTTCCCCAGCTTCTACGCTGACCCGAGACCGGGAGCCAGCAGCTTTGCCCTGGTCTCCCATGAGGGTCCAGCTCCTGCTTTCCCAGGCTGTAGCAGAGAGCTGGATCAGGAGCGGAGCAGCTCCAACAGAAGCGGCCCACTCTCAAACCGCCGCTCCAGGTGGCTGCTTGCCTCGCTACGTAGGCCGCACTGCCGGCCTCCTTGAACGAAAGCTCCCAACAAGAAATGCTCTCTGCCAACTCACCGGAGAAAACGTATGTTCACTCCTGTTGCCCCAGTGCTGAAATGCAGCAGCCCCGTTAGCTCTCTAGTGCCTAAGGGCAAGCCAGAGTCCGATTTCAGGTGGGGTATTCACAGAGTGGGAACCAAGCACTGCAGGAGTAAGCTAGGCCAGAAACTGCCCAGCACCCTTCTCACCACCTCTCCAGGTAGCTGCTGGAAACTGGGAGTGGGAGTGGAGGTGGTATCCGGGGAGCTGGAAAGAAAGGTGCGAGGAGGCGGTGTCAGCCTGGACGGCACCATTGAAAACAGCAACTGCCAGCTTCCTGTTTCCGCCGGGGAGATCATTGTGCACAGGCAGAACTTAGCTACGTGGACCTCAGCGCCGTTCCCCTATAGCCCCTGAGTGCACTGCGCAGGGCAACGGCCGTGTTCGTGCTTGCTAACCTGCAGTTCGTACGACGCGGGTTGAGTTTCGCTCCGTGTATCGCGGTGCCGGTCAGCTCGTTTCGCCTAGCGCCTATCTCAATGCACACAGACTGCACTTCCCCAGCTTCTACGCTGACCCGAGACCGGGAGCCAGCAGCTTTGCCCTGGTCTCCCATGAGGGTCCAGCTCCTGCTTTCCCAGGCTGTAGCAGAGAGCTGGATCAGGAGCGGAGCAGCTCCAACAGAAGCGGCCCACTCTCAAACCGCCGCTCCAGGTGGCTGCTTGCCTCGCTACGTAGGCCGCACTGCCGGCCTCCTTGAACGAAAGCTCCCAACAAGAAATGCTCTCTGCCAACTCACCGGAGAAAACGTATGTTCACTCCTGTTGCCCCGGTGCTGAAATGCAGCAGCCCCGTTAGCTCTCTAGTGCCTAAGGGCAAGCCAGAGTCCGATTTCAGGTGGGGTATTCACAGAGTGGGAACCAAGCACTGCAGGAGTAAGCTAGGCCAGAAACTGCCCAGCACCCTTCTCACCACCTCTCAAGGTGGCTGCTGGAAACTGGGAGTGGGAGTGGAGGTGGTATCCGGGGAGCTGGAAAGAAAGGTGCGAGGAGGCGGTGTCAGCCTGGACGGCACCATTGAAAACAGCAACTGCCAGCTTCCTGTTTCCGCCGGGGAGATCATTGTGCACAGGCAGAACTTAGCTACGTGGACCTCAGCGCCGTTCCCCTATAGCCCCTGAGTGCACTGCGCAGGGCAACGGCCGTGTTCGTGCTTGCTAACCTGCAGTTCGTACGACGCGGGTTGAGTTTCGCTCCGTGTATCGCGGTGCCGGTCAGCTCGTTTCGCCTAGCGCCTATCTCAATGCACGCAGACTGCACTTCCCCAGCTTCTACGCTGACCCGAGACCGGGAGCCAGCAGCTTTGCCCTGGTCTCCCATGAGGGTCCAGCTCCTGCTTTCCCGGGCTGTAGCAGAGAGCTGGATCAGGAGCGGAGCAGCTCCAACAGAAGCGGCCCACTCTCAAACCGCCGCTCCAGGTGGCTGCTTGCCTCGCTACGTAGGCCGCACTGCCGGCCTCCTTGAACGAAAGCTCCCAACAAGAAATGCTCTCTGCCAACTCACCGGAGAAAACGTATGTTCACTCCTGTTGCCCCGGTGCTGAAATGCAGCAGCCCCGTTAGCTCTCTAGTGCCTAAGGGCAAGCCAGAGTCCGATTTCAGGTGGGGTATTCACAGAGTGGGAACCAAGCACTGCAGGAGTAAGCTAGGCCAGAAACTGCCCAGCACCCTTCTCACCACCTCTCAAGGTGGCTGCTGGAAACTGGGAGTGGGAGTGGAGGTGGTATCCGGGGAGCTGGAAAGAAAGGTGCGAGGAGGCGGTGTCAGCCTGGACGGCACCATTGAAAACAGCAACTGCCAGCTTCCTGTTTCCGCCGGGGAGATCATTGTGCACAGGCAGAACTTAGCTACGTGGACCTCAGCACCGTTCCCCTATAGCCCCTGAGTGCACTGCGCAGGGCAACGGCCGTGTTCGTGCTTGCTAACCTGCAGTTCGTACGACGCGGGTTGAGTTTCGCTCCGTGTATCGCGGTGCCGGTCAGCTCGTTTCGCCTAGCACCTATCTCAATGCACGCAGACTGCACTTCCCCAGCTTCTACGCTGACCCGAGACCGGGAGCCAGCAGCTTTGCCCTGGTCTCCCATGAGGGTCCAGCTCCTGCTTTCCCGGGCTGTAGCAGAGAGCTGGATCAGGAGCGGAGCAGCTCCAACAGAAGCGGCCCACTCTCAAACCGCCGCTCCAGGTGGCTTCTTGCCTCGCTACGTAGGCCGCACTGCCGGCCTCCTTGAACGAAAGCTCCCAACAAGAAATGCTCTCTGCCAACTCACCGGAGAAAACGTATGTTCACTCCTGTTGCCCCGGTGCTGAAATGCAGCAGCCCCGTTAGCTCTCTAGTGCCTAAGGGCAAGCCAGAGTCCGATTTCAGGTGGGGTATTCACAGAGTGGGAACCAAGCACTGCAGGAGTAAGCTAGGCCAGAAACTGCCCAGCACCCTTCTCACCACCTCTCCAGGTGGCTGCTGGAAACTGGGAGTGGGAGTGGAGGTGGTATCCGGGGAGCTGGAAAGAAAGGTGCGAGGAGGCGGTGTCAGCCTGGACGGCACCATTGAAAACAGCAACTGCCAGCTTCCTGTTTCCGCCGGGGAGATCATTGTGCACAGGCAGAACTTAGCTACGTGGACCTCAGCGCCGTTCCCCTATAGCCCCTGAGTGCACTGCGCAGGGCAACGGCCGTGTTCGTGCTTGCTAACCTGCAGTTCGTACGACGCGGGTTGAGTTTCGCTCCGTGTATCGCGGTGCCGGTCAGCTCGTTTCGCCTAGCGCCTATCTCAATGCACACAGACTGCACTTCCCCAGCTTCTACGCTGACCCGAGACCGGGAGCCAGCAGCTTTGCCCTGGTCTCCCATGAGGGTCCAGCTCCTGCTTTCCCAGGCTGTAGCAGAGAGCTGGATCAGGAGCGGAGCAGCTCCAACAGAAGCGGCCCACTCTCAAACCGCCGCTCCAGGTGGCTGCTTGCCTCGCTACGTAGGCCGCACTGCCGGCCTCCTTGAACGAAAGCTCCCAACAAGAAATGCTCTCTGCCAACTCACCGGAGAAAACGTATGTTCACTCCTGTTGCCCCAGTGCTGAAATGCAGCAGCCCCGTTAGCTCTCTAGTGCCTAAGGGCAAGCCAGAGTCCGATTTCAGGTGGGGTATTCACAGAGTGGGAACCAAGCACTGCAGGAGTAAGCTAGGCCAGAAACTGCCCAGCACCCTTCTCACCACCTCTCAAGGTGGCTGCTGGAAACTGGGAGTGGGAGTGGAGGTGGTATCCGGGGAGCTGGAAAGAAAGGTGCGAGGAGGCGGTGTCAGCCGTGACGACACCATTGAAAACAGCAACTGCCAGCTTCCTGTTTCCGCCGGGGAGATCATTGTGCACAGGCAGAACTTAGCTACGTGGACCTCAGCGCCGTTCCCCTATAGCCCCTGAGTGCACTGCGCAGGGCAACGGCCGTGTTCGTGCTTGCTAACCTGCAGTTCGTACGACGCGGGTTGAGTTTCGCTCCGTGTATCGCGGTGCCGGTCAGCTCGTTTCGCCTAGCGCCTATCTCAATGCACGCAGACTGCACTTCCCCAGCTTCTACGCTGACCCGAGACCGGGAGCCAGCAGCTTTGCCCTGGTCTCCCATGAGGGTCCAGCTCCTGCTTTCCCGGGCTGTAGCAGAGAGCTGGATCAGGAGCGGAGCAGCTCCAACAGAAGCGGCCCACTCTCAAACCGCCGCTCCAGGTGGCTGCTTGCCTCGCTACGTAGGCCGCACTGCCGGCCTCCTTGAACGAAAGCTCCCAACAAGAAATGCTCTCTGCCAACTCACCGGAGAAAACGTATGTTCACTCCTGTTGCCCCGGTGCTGAAATGCAGCAGCCCCGTTAGCTCTCTAGTGCCTAAGGGCAAGCCAGAGTCCGATTTCAGGTGGGGTATTCACAGAGTGGGAACCAAGCACTGCAGGAGTAAGCTAGGCCAGAAACTGCCCAGCACCCTTCTCACCACCTCTCCAGGTGGCTGCTGGAAACTGGGAGTGGGAGTGGAGGTGGTATCCGGGGAGCTGGAAAGAAAGGTGCGAGGAGGCGGTGTCAGCCTGGACGGCACCATTGAAAACAGCAACTGCCAGCTTCCTGTTTCCGCCGGGGAGATCATTGTGCACAGGAAGAACTTAGCTACGTGGACCTCAGCACCGTTCCCCTATAGCCCCTGAGTGCACTGCGCAGGGCAACGGCCGTGTTCGTGCTTGCTAACCTGCAGTTCATACGACGCGGGTTGAGTTTCGCTCCGTGTATCGCGGTGCCAGTCAGCTCGTTTCGCCTAGCGCCTATCTCAATGCACGCAGACTGCACTTCCCCAGCTTCTACGCTGACCCGAGACCGGGAGCCAGCAGCTTTGCCCTGGTCTCCCATGAGGGTCCAGCTCCTGCTTTCCCGGGCTGTAGCAGAGAGCTGGATCAGGAGCGGAGCAGCTCCAACAGAAGCGGCCCACTCTCAAACCGCCGCTCCAGGTGGCTGCTTGCCTCGCTACGTAGGCCGCACTGCCGGCCTCCTTGAACGAAAGCTCCCAACAAGAAATGCTCTCTGCCAACTCACCGGAGAAAACGTATGTTCACTCCTGTTGCCCCGGTGCTGAAATGCAGCAGCCCCGTTAGCTCTCTAGTGCCTAAGGGCAAGCCAGAGTCCGATTTCAGGTGGGGTATTCACAGAGTGGGAACCAAGCACTGCAGGAGTAAGCTAGGCCAGAAACTGCCCAGCACCCTTCTCACCACCTCTCAAGGTGGCTGCTGGAAACTGGGAGTGGGAGTGGAGGTGGTATCCGGGGAGCTGGAAAGAAAGGTGCGAGGAGGCGGTGTCAGCCTGGACGGCACCATTGAAAACAGCAACTGCCAGCTTCCTGTTTCCGCCGGGGAGATCATTGTGCACAGGCAGAACTTAGCTACGTGGACCTCAGCGCCGTTCCCCTATAGCCCCTGAGTGCACTGCGCAGGGCAACGGCCGTGTTCGTGCTTGCTAACCTGCAGTTCGTACGACGCGGGTTGAGTTTCGCTCCGTGTATCGCGGTGCCGGTCAGCTCGTTTCGCCTAGCGCCTATCTCAATGCACACAGACTGCACTTCCCCAGCTTCTACGCTGACCCGAGACCGGGAGCCAGCAGCTTTGCCCTGGTCTCCCATGAGGGTCCAGCTCCTGCTTTCCCAGGCTGTAGCAGAGAGCTGGATCAGGAGCGGAGCAGCTCCAACAGAAGCGGCCCACTCTCAAACCGCCGCTCCAGGTGGCTGCTTGCCTCGCTACGTAGGCCGCACTGCCGGCCTCCTTGAACGAAAGCTCCCAACAAGAAATGCTCTCTGCCAACTCACCGGAGAAAACGTATGTTCACTCCTGTTGCCCCAGTGCTGAAATGCAGCAGCCCCGTTAGCTCTCTAGTGCCTAAGGGCAAGCCAGAGTCCGATTTCAGGTGGGGTATTCACAGAGTGGGAACCAAGCACTGCAGGAGTAAGCTAGGCCAGAAACTGCCCAGCACCCTTCTCACCACCTCTCAAGGTGGCTGCTGGAAACTGGGAGTGGGAGTGGAGGTGGTATCCGGGGAGCTGGAAAGAAAGGTGCGAGGAGGCGGTGTCAGCCTGGACGGCACCATTGAAAACAGCAACTGCCAGCTTCCTGTTTCCGCCGGGGAGATCATTGTGCACAGGCAGAACTTAGCTACGTGGACCTCAGCGCCGTTCCCCTATAGCCCCTGAGTGCACTGCGCAGGGCAACGGCCGTGTTCGTGCTTGCTAACCTGCAGTTCGTACAACGCGGGTTGAGTTTCGCTCCGTGTATCGCGGTGCCGGTCAGCTCGTTTCGCCTAGCGCCTATCTCAATGCACGCAGACTGCACTTCCCCAGCTTCTACGCTGACCCGAGACCGGGAGCCAGCAGCTTTGCCCTGGTCTCCCATGAGGGTCCAGCTCCTGCTTTCCCGGGCTGTAGCAGAGAGCTGGATCAGGAGCGGAGCAGCTCCAACAGAAGCGGCCCACTCTCAAACCGCCGCTCCAGGTGGCTGCTTGCCTCGCTACGTAGGCCGCACTGCCGGCCTCCTTGAACGAAAGCTCCCAACAAGAAATGCTCTCTGCCAACTCACCGGAGAAAACGTATGTTCACTCCTGTTGCCCCGGTGCTGAAATGCAGCAGCCCCGTTAGCTCTCTAGTGCCTAAGGGCAAGCCAGAGTCCGATTTCAGGTGGGGTATTCACAGAGTGGGAACCAAGCACTGCAGGAGTAAGCTAGGCCAGAAACTGCCCAGCACCCTTCTCACCACCTCTCAAGGTGGCTGCTGGAAACTGGGAGTGGGAGTGGAGGTGGTATCCGGGGAGCTGGAAAGAAAGGTGCGAGGAGGCGGTGTCAGCCTGGACGGCACCATTGAAAACAGCAACTGCCAGCTTCCTGTTTCCGCCGGGGAGATCATTGTGCACAGGCAGAACTTAGCTACGTGGACCTCAGCACCGTTCCCCTATAGCCCCTGAGTGCACTGCGCAGGGCAACGGCCGTGTTCGTGCTTGCTAACCTGCAGTTCGTACAACGCGGGTTGAGTTTCGCTCCGTGTATCGCGGTGCCGGTCAGCTCGTTTCGCCTAGCACCTATCTCAATGCACGCAGACTGCACTTCCCCAGCTTCTACGCTGACCCGAGACCGGGAGCCAGCAGCTTTGCCCTGGTCTCCCATGAGGGTCCAGCTCCTGCTTTCCCGGGCTGTAGCAGAGAGCTGGATCAGGAGCGGAGCAGCTCCAACAGAAGCGGCCCACTCTCAAACCGCCGCTCCAGGTGGCTTCTTGCCTCGCTACGTAGGCCGCACTGCCGGCCTCCTTGAACGAAAGCTCCCAACAAGAAATGCTCTCTGCCAACTCACCGGAGAAAACGTATGTTCACTCCTGTTGCCCCGGTGCTGAAATGCAGCAGCCCCGTTAGCTCTCTAGTGCCTAAGGGCAAGCCAGAGTCCAATTTCAGGTGGGGTATTCACAGAGTGGGAACCAAGCACTGCAGGAGTAAGCTAGGCCAGAAACTGCCCAGCACCCTTCTCACCACCTCTCCAGGTGGCTGCTGGAAACTGGGAGTGGGAGTGGAGGTGGTATCCGGGGAGCTGGAAAGAAAGGTGCGAGGAGGCGGTGTCAGCCTGGACGGCACCATTGAAAACAGCAACTGCCAGCTTCCTGTTTCCGCCGGGGAGATCATTGTGCACAGGCAGAACTTAGCTACGTGGACCTCAGCGCCGTTCCCCTATAGCCCCTGAGTGCACTGCGCAGGGCAACGGCCGTGTTCGTGCTTGCTAACCTGCAGTTCGTACGACGCGGGTTGAGTTTCGCTCCGTGTATCGCGGTGCCGGTCAGCTCGTTTCGCCTAGCGCCTATCTCAATGCACACAGACTGCACTTCCCCAGCTTCTACGCTGACCCGAGACCGGGAGCCAGCAGCTTTGCCCTGGTCTCCCATGAGGGTCCAGCTCCTGCTTTCCCAGGCTGTAGCAGAGAGCTGGATCAGGAGCGGAGCAGCTCCAACAGAAGCGGCCCACTCTCAAACCGCCGCTCCAGGTGGCTGCTTGCCTCGCTACGTAGGCCGCACTGCCGGCCTCCTTGAACGAAAGCTCCCAACAAGAAATGCTCTCTGCCAACTCACCGGAGAAAACGTATGTTCACTCCTGTTGCCCCAGTGCTGAAATGCAGCAGCCCCGTTAGCTCTCTAGTGCCTAAGGGCAAGCCAGAGTCCGATTTCAGGTGGGGTATTCACAGAGTGGGAACCAAGCACTGCAGGAGTAAGCTAGGCCAGAAACTGCCCAGCACCCTTCTCACCACCTCTCAAGGTGGCTGCTGGAAACTGGGAGTGGGAGTGGAGGTGGTATCCGGGGAGCTGGAAAGAAAGGTGCGAGGAGGCGGTGTCAGCCGTGACGACACCATTGAAAACAGCAACTGCCAGCTTCCTGTTTCCGCCGGGGAGATCATTGTGCACAGGCAGAACTTAGCTACGTGGACCTCAGCGCCGTTCCCCTATAGCCCCTGAGTGCACTGCGCAGGGCAACGGCCGTGTTCGTGCTTGCTAACCTGCAGTTCGTACGACGCGGGTTGAGTTTCGCTCCGTGTATCGCGGTGCCGGTCAGCTCGTTTCGCCTAGCGCCTATCTCAATGCACGCAGACTGCACTTCCCCAGCTTCTACGCTGACCCGAGACCGGGAGCCAGCAGCTTTGCCCTGGTCTCCCATGAGGGTCCAGCTCCTGCTTTCCCGGGCTGTAGCAGAGAGCTGGATCAGGAGCGGAGCAGCTCCAACAGAAGCGGCCCACTCTCAAACCGCCGCTCCAGGTGGCTGCTTGCCTCGCTACGTAGGCCGCACTGCCGGCCTCCTTGAACGAAAGCTCCCAACAAGAAATGCTCTCTGCCAACTCACCGGAGAAAACGTATGTTCACTCCTGTTGCCCCGGTGCTGAAATGCAGCAGCCCCGTTAGCTCTCTAGTGCCTAAGGGCAAGCCAGAGTCCGATTTCAGGTGGGGTATTCACAGAGTGGGAAGCAAGCACTGCAGGAGTAAGCTAGGCCAGAAACTGCCCAGCACCCTTCTCACCACCTCTCCAGGTGGCTGCTGGAAACTGGGAGTGGGAGTGGAGGTGGTATCCGGGGAGCTGGAAAGAAAGGTGCGAGGAGGCGGTGTCAGCCTGGACGGCACCATTGAAAACAGCAACTGCCAGCTTCCTGTTTCCGCCGGGGAGATCATTGTGCACAGGCAGAACTTAGCTACGTGGACCTCAGCGCCGTTCCCCTATAGCCCCTGAGTGCACTGCGCAGGGCAACGGCCGTGTTCGTGCTTGCTAACCTGCAGTTCGTACGACGCGGGTTGAGTTTCGCTCCGTGTATCGCGGTGCCGGTCAGCTCGTTTCGCCTAGCGCCTATCTCAATGCACGCAGACTGCACTTCCCCAGCTTCTACGCTGACCCGAGACCGGGAGCCAGCAGCTTTGCCCTGGTCTCCCATGAGGGTCCAGCTCCTGCTTTCCCGGGCTGTAGCAGAGAGCTGGATCAGGAGCGGAGCAGCTCCAACAGAAGCGGCCCACTCTCAAACCGCCGCTCCAGGTGGCTGCTTGCCTCGCTACGTAGGCCGCACTGCCGGCCTCCTTGAACGAAAGCTCCCAACAAGAAATGCTCTCTGCCAACTCACCGGAGAAAACGTATGTTCACTCCTGTTGCCCCGGTGCTGAAATGCAGCAGCCCCGTTAGCTCTCTAGTGCCTAAGGGCAAGCCAGAGTCCGATTTCAGGTGGGGTATTCACAGAGTGGGAACCAAGCACTGCAGGAGTAAGCTAGGCCAGAAACTGCCCAGCACCCTTCTCACCACCTCTCAAGGTGGCTGCTGGAAACTGGGAGTGGGAGTGGAGGTGGTATCCGGGGAGCTGGAAAGAAAGGTGCGAGGAGGCGGTGTCAGCCTGGACGGCACCATTGAAAACAGCAACTGCCAGCTTCCTGTTTCCGCCGGGGAGATCATTGTGCACAGGCAGAACTTAGCTACGTGGACCTCAGCGCCGTTCCCCTATAGCCCCTGAGTGCACTGCGCAGGGCAACGGCCGTGTTCGTGCTTGCTAACCTGCAGTTCGTACGACGCGGGTTGAGTTTCGCTCCGTGTATCGCGGTGCCGGTCAGCTCGTTTCGCCTAGCGCCTATCTCAATGCACGCAGACTGCACTTCCCCAGCTTCTACGCTGACCCGAGACCGGGAGCCAGCAGCTTTGCCCTGGTCTCCCATGAGGGTCCAGCTCCTGCTTTCCCGGGCTGTAGCAGAGAGCTGGATCAGGAGCGGAGCAGCTCCAACAGAAGCGGCCCACTCTCAAACCGCCGCTCCAGGTGGCTGCTTGCCTCGCTACGTAGGCCGCACTGCCGGCCTCCTTGAACGAAAGCTCCCAACAAGAAATGCTCTCTGCCAACTCACCGGAGAAAACGTATGTTCACTCCTGTTGCCCCGGTGCTGAAATGCAGCAGCCCCGTTAGCTCTCTAGTGCCTAAGGGCAAGCCAGAGTCCGATTTCAGGTGGGGTATTCACAGAGTGGGAACCAAGCACTGCAGGAGTAAGCTAGGCCAGAAACTGCCCAGCACCCTTCTCACCACCTCTCAAGGTGGCTGCTGGAAACTGGGAGTGGGAGTGGAGGTGGTATCCGGGGAGCTGGAAAGAAAGGTGCGAGGAGGCGGTGTCAGCCTGGACGGCACCATTGAAAACAGCAACTGCCAGCTTCCTGTTTCCGCCGGGGAGATCATTGTGCACAGGCAGAACTTAGCTACGTGGACCTCAGCGCCGTTCCCCTATAGCCCCTGAGTGCACTGCGCAGGGCAACGGCCGTGTTCGTGCTTGCTAACCTGCAGTTCGTACGACGCGGGTTGAGTTTCGCTCCGTGTATCGCGGTGCCGGTCAGCTCGTTTCGCCTAGCGCCTATCTCAATGCACGCAGACTGCACTTCCCCAGCTTCTACGCTGACCCGAGACCGGGAGCCAGCAGCTTTGCCCTGGTCTCCCATGAGGGTCCAGCTCCTGCTTTCCCGGGCTGTAGCAGAGAGCTGGATCAGGAGCGGAGCAGCTCCAACAGAAGCGGCCCACTCTCAAACCGCCGCTCCAGGTGGCTGCTTGCCTCGCTACGTAGGCCGCACTGCCGGCCTCCTTGAACGAAAGCTCCCAACAAGAAATGCTCTCTGCCAACTCACCGGAGAAAACGTATGTTCACTCCTGTTGCCCCGGTGCTGAAATGCAGCAGCCCCGTTAGCTCTCTAGTGCCTAAGGGCAAGCCAGAGTCCGATTTCAGGTGGGGTATTCACAGAGTGGGAACCAAGCACTGCAGGAGTAAGCTAGGCCAGAAACTGCCCAGCACCCTTCTCACCACCTCTCAAGGTGGCTGCTGGAAACTGGGAGTGGGAGTGGAGGTGGTATCCGGGGAGCTGGAAAGAAAGGTGCGAGGAGGCGGTGTCAGCCTGGACGGCACCATTGAAAACAGCAACTGCCAGCTTCCTGTTTCCGCCGGGGAGATCATTGTGCACAGGCAGAACTTAGCTACGTGGACCTCAGCACCGTTCCCCTATAGCCCCTGAGTGCACTGCGCAGGGCAACGGCCGTGTTCGTGCTTGCTAACCTGCAGTTCGTACAACGCGGGTTGAGTTTCGCTCCGTGTATCGCGGTGCCGGTCAGCTCGTTTCGCCTAGCACCTATCTCAATGCACGCAGACTGCACTTCCCCAGCTTCTACGCTGACCCGAGACCGGGAGCCAGCAGCTTTGCCCTGGTCTCCCATGAGGGTCCAGCTCCTGCTTTCCCGGGCTGTAGCAGAGAGCTGGATCAGGAGCGGAGCAGCTCCAACAGAAGCGGCCCACTCTCAAACCGCCGCTCCAGGTGGCTTCTTGCCTCGCTACGTAGGCCGCACTGCCGGCCTCCTTGAACGAAAGCTCCCAACAAGAAATGCTCTCTGCCAACTCACCGGAGAAAACGTATGTTCACTCCTGTTGCCCCGGTGCTGAAATGCAGCAGCCCCGTTAGCTCTCTAGTGCCTAAGGGCAAGCCAGAGTCCAATTTCAGGTGGGGTATTCACAGAGTGGGAACCAAGCACTGCAGGAGTAAGCTAGGCCAGAAACTGCCCAGCACCCTTCTCACCACCTCTCCAGGTGGCTGCTGGAAACTGGGAGTGGGAGTGGAGGTGGTATCCGGGGAGCTGGAAAGAAAGGTGCGAGGAGGCGGTGTCAGCCTGGACGGCACCATTGAAAACAGCAACTGCCAGCTTCCTGTTTCCGCCGGGGAGATCATTGTGCACAGGCAGAACTTAGCTACGTGGACCTCAGCGCCGTTCCCCTATAGCCCCTGAGTGCACTGCGCAGGGCAACGGCCGTGTTCGTGCTTGCTAACCTGCAGTTCGTACGACGCGGGTTGAGTTTCGCTCCGTGTATCGCGGTGCCGGTCAGCTCGTTTCGCCTAGCGCCTATCTCAATGCACACAGACTGCACTTCCCCAGCTTCTACGCTGACCCGAGACCGGGAGCCAGCAGCTTTGCCCTGGTCTCCCATGAGGGTCCAGCTCCTGCTTTCCCAGGCTGTAGCAGAGAGCTGGATCAGGAGCGGAGCAGCTCCAACAGAAGCGGCCCACTCTCAAACCGCCGCTCCAGGTGGCTGCTTGCCTCGCTACGTAGGCCGCACTGCCGGCCTCCTTGAACGAAAGCTCCCAACAAGAAATGCTCTCTGCCAACTCACCGGAGAAAACGTATGTTCACTCCTGTTGCCCCAGTGCTGAAATGCAGCAGCCCCGTTAGCTCTCTAGTGCCTAAGGGCAAGCCAGAGTCCGATTTCAGGTGGGGTATTCACAGAGTGGGAACCAAGCACTGCAGGAGTAAGCTAGGCCAGAAACTGCCCAGCACCCTTCTCACCACCTCTCAAGGTGGCTGCTGGAAACTGGGAGTGGGAGTGGAGGTGGTATCCGGGGAGCTGGAAAGAAAGGTGCGAGGAGGCGGTGTCAGCCGTGACGACACCATTGAAAACAGCAACTGCCAGCTTCCTGTTTCCGCCGGGGAGATCATTGTGCACAGGCAGAACTTAGCTACGTGGACCTCAGCGCCGTTCCCCTATAGCCCCTGAGTGCACTGCGCAGGGCAACGGCCGTGTTCGTGCTTGCTAACCTGCAGTTCGTACGACGCGGGTTGAGTTTCGCTCCGTGTATCGCGGTGCCGGTCAGCTCGTTTCGCCTAGCGCCTATCTCAATGCACGCAGACTGCACTTCCCCAGCTTCTACGCTGACCCGAGACCGGGAGCCAGCAGCTTTGCCCTGGTCTCCCATGAGGGTCCAGCTCCTGCTTTCCCGGGCTGTAGCAGAGAGCTGGATCAGGAGCGGAGCAGCTCCAACAGAAGCGGCCCACTCTCAAACCGCCGCTCCAGGTGGCTGCTTGCCTCGCTACGTAGGCCGCACTGCCGGCCTCCTTGAACGAAAGCTCCCAACAAGAAATGCTCTCTGCCAACTCACCGGAGAAAACGTATGTTCACTCCTGTTGCCCCGGTGCTGAAATGCAGCAGCCCCGTTAGCTCTCTAGTGCCTAAGGGCAAGCCAGAGTCCGATTTCAGGTGGGGTATTCACAGAGTGGGAAGCAAGCACTGCAGGAGTAAGCTAGGCCAGAAACTGCCCAGCACCCTTCTCACCACCTCTCCAGGTGGCTGCTGGAAACTGGGAGTGGGAGTGGAGGTGGTATCCGGGGAGCTGGAAAGAAAGGTGCGAGGAGGCGGTGTCAGCCTGGACGGCACCATTGAAAACAGCAACTGCCAGCTTCCTGTTTCCGCCGGGGAGATCATTGTGCACAGGCAGAACTTAGCTACGTGGACCTCAGCGCCGTTCCCCTATAGCCCCTGAGTGCACTGCGCAGGGCAACGGCCGTGTTCGTGCTTGCTAACCTGCAGTTCGTACGACGCGGGTTGAGTTTCGCTCCGTGTATCGCGGTGCCGGTCAGCTCGTTTCGCCTAGCGCCTATCTCAATGCACGCAGACTGCACTTCCCCAGCTTCTACGCTGACCCGAGACCGGGAGCCAGCAGCTTTGCCCTGGTCTCCCATGAGGGTCCAGCTCCTGCTTTCCCGGGCTGTAGCAGAGAGCTGGATCAGGAGCGGAGCAGCTCCAACAGAAGCGGCCCACTCTCAAACCGCCGCTCCAGGTGGCTGCTTGCCTCGCTACGTAGGCCGCACTGCCGGCCTCCTTGAACGAAAGCTCCCAACAAGAAATGCTCTCTGCCAACTCACCGGAGAAAACGTATGTTCACTCCTGTTGCCCCGGTGCTGAAATGCAGCAGCCCCGTTAGCTCTCTAGTGCCTAAGGGCAAGCCAGAGTCCGATTTCAGGTGGGGTATTCACAGAGTGGGAACCAAGCACTGCAGGAGTAAGCTAGGCCAGAAACTGCCCAGCACCCTTCTCACCACCTCTCAAGGTGGCTGCTGGAAACTGGGAGTGGGAGTGGAGGTGGTATCCGGGGAGCTGGAAAGAAAGGTGCGAGGAGGCGGTGTCAGCCTGGACGGCACCATTGAAAACAGCAACTGCCAGCTTCCTGTTTCCGCCGGGGAGATCATTGTGCACAGGCAGAACTTAGCTACGTGGACCTCAGCGCCGTTCCCCTATAGCCCCTGAGTGCACTGCGCAGGGCAACGGCCGTGTTCGTGCTTGCTAACCTGCAGTTCGTACGACGCGGGTTGAGTTTCGCTCCGTGTATCGCGGTGCCGGTCAGCTCGTTTCGCCTAGCGCCTATCTCAATGCACGCAGACTGCACTTCCCCAGCTTCTACGCTGACCCGAGACCGGGAGCCAGCAGCTTTGCCCTGGTCTCCCATGAGGGTCCAGCTCCTGCTTTCCCGGGCTGTAGCAGAGAGCTGGATCAGGAGCGGAGCAGCTCCAACAGAAGCGGCCCACTCTCAAACCGCCGCTCCAGGTGGCTGCTTGCCTCGCTACGTAGGCCGCACTGCCGGCCTCCTTGAACGAAAGCTCCCAACAAGAAATGCTCTCTGCCAACTCACCGGAGAAAACGTATGTTCACTCCTGTTGCCCCGGTGCTGAAATGCAGCAGCCCCGTTAGCTCTCTAGTGCCTAAGGGCAAGCCAGAGTCCGATTTCAGGTGGGGTATTCACAGAGTGGGAACCAAGCACTGCAGGAGTAAGCTAGGCCAGAAACTGCCCAGCACCCTTCTCACCACCTCTCAAGGTGGCTGCTGGAAACTGGGAGTGGGAGTGGAGGTGGTATCCGGGGAGCTGGAAAGAAAGGTGCGAGGAGGCGGTGTCAGCCTGGACGGCACCATTGAAAACAGCAACTGCCAGCTTCCTGTTTCCGCCGGGGAGATCATTGTGCACAGGCAGAACTTAGCTACGTGGACCTCAGCGCCGTTCCCCTATAGCCCCTGAGTGCACTGCGCAGGGCAACGGCCGTGTTCGTGCTTGCTAACCTGCAGTTCGTACGACGCGGGTTGAGTTTCGCTCCGTGTATCGCGGTGCCGGTCAGCTCGTTTCGCCTAGCGCCTATCTCAATGCACGCAGACTGCACTTCCCCAGCTTCTACGCTGACCCGAGACCGGGAGCCAGCAGCTTTGCCCTGGTCTCCCATGAGGGTCCAGCTCCTGCTTTCCCGGGCTGTAGCAGAGAGCTGGATCAGGAGCGGAGCAGCTCCAACAGAAGCGGCCCACTCTCAAACCGCCGCTCCAGGTGGCTGCTTGCCTCGCTACGTAGGCCGCACTGCCGGCCTCCTTGAACGAAAGCTCCCAACAAGAAATGCTCTCTGCCAACTCACCGGAGAAAACGTATGTTCACTCCTGTTGCCCCGGTGCTGAAATGCAGCAGCCCCGTTAGCTCTCTAGTGCCTAAGGGCAAGCCAGAGTCCGATTTCAGGTGGGGTATTCACAGAGTGGGAACCAAGCACTGCAGGAGTAAGCTAGGCCAGAAACTGCCCAGCACCCTTCTCACCACCTCTCCAGGTGGCTGCTGGAAACTGGGAGTGGGAGTGGAGGTGGTATCCGGGGAGCTGGAAAGAAAGGTGCGAGGAGGCGGTGTCAGCCTGGACGGCACCATTGAAAACAGCAACTGCCAGCTTCCTGTTTCCGCCGGGGAGATCATTGTGCACAGGCAGAACTTAGCTACGTGGACCTCAGCACCGTTCCCCTATAGCCCCTGAGTGCACTGCGCAGGGCAACGGCCGTGTTCGTGCTTGCTAACCTGCAGTTCGTACGACGCGGGTTGAGTTTCGCTCCGTGTATCGCGGTGCCGGTCAGCTCGTTTCGCCTAGCGCCTATCTCAATGCACGCAGACTGCACTTCCCCAGCTTCTACGCTGACCCGAGACCGGGAGCCAGCAGCTTTGCCCTGGTCTCCCATGAGGGTCCAGCTCCTGCTTTCCCGGGCTGTAGCAGAGAGCTGGATCAGGAGCGGAGCAGCTCCAACAGAAGCGGCCCACTCTCAAACCGCCGCTCCAGGTGGCTGCTTGCCTCGCTACGTAGGCCGCACTGCCGGCCTCCTTGAACGAAAGCTCCCAACAAGAAATGCTCTCTGCCAACTCACCGGAGAAAACGTATGTTCACTCCTGTTGCCCCGGTGCTGAAATGCAGCAGCCCCGTTAGCTCTCTAGTGCCTAAGGGCAAGCCAGAGTCCGATTTCAGGTGGGGTATTCACAGAGTGGGAACCAAGCACTGCAGGAGTAAGCTAGGCCAGAAACTGCCCAGCACCCTTCTCACCACCTCTCCAGGTGGCTGCTGGAAACTGGGAGTGGGAGTGGAGGTGGTATCCGGGGAGCTGGAAAGAAAGGTGCGAGGAGGCGGTGTCAGCCTGGACGGCACCATTGAAAACAGCAACTGCCAGCTTCCTGTTTCCGCCGGGGAGATCATTGTGCACAGGCAGAACTTAGCTATGTGGACCTCAGCGCCGTTCCCCTATAGCCCCTGAGTGCACTGCGCAGGGCAACGGCCGTGTTCGTGCTTGCTAACCTGCAGTTCGTACGACGCGGGTTGAGTTTCGCTCCGTGTATCGCGGTGCCGGTCAGCTCGTTTCGCCTAGCGCCTATCTCAATGCACACAGACTGCACTTCCCCAGCTTCTACGCTGACCTGAGACCGGGAGCCAGCAGCTTTGCCCTGGTCTCCCATGAGGGTCCAGCTCCTGCTTTCCCAGGCTGTAGCAGAGAGCTGGATCAGGAGCGGAGCAGCTCCAACAGAAGCGGCCCACTCTCAAACCGCCGCTCCAGGTGGCTGCTTTCCCTGCTACGTAGGCCGCACTGCCGGCCTCCTTGAACGAAAGCTCCCAACAAGAAATGCTCTCTGCCAACTCACCGGAGAAAACGTATGTTCACTCCTGTTGCCCCAGTGCTGAAATGCAGCAGCCCCGTTAGCTCTCTAGTGCCTAAGGGCAAGCCAGAGTCCGATTTCAGGTGGGGTATTCACAGAGTGGGAACCAAGCACTGCAGGAGTAAGCTAGGCCAGAAACTGCCCAGCACCCTTCTCACCACCTCTCCAGGTGGCTGCTGGAAACTGGGAGTGGGAGTGGAGGTGGTATCCGGGGAGCTGGAAAGAAAGGTGCGAGGAGGCGGTGTCAGCCTGGACGGCACCATTGAAAACAGCAACTGCCAGCTTCCTGTTTCCGCCGGGGAGATCATTGTGCACAGGCAGAACTTAGCTACGTGGACCTCAGCGCCGTTCCCCTATAGCCCCTGAGTGCACTGCGCAGGGCAACGGCCGTGTTCGTGCTTGCTAACCTGCAGTTCGTACGACGCGGGTTGAGTTTCGCTCCGTGTATCGCGGTGCCAGTCAGCTCGTTTCGCCTAGCGCCTATCTCAATGCACGCAGACTGCACTTCCCCAGCTTCTACGCTGACCCGAGACCGGGAGCCAGCAGCTTTGCCCTGGTCTCCCATGAGGGTCCAGCTCCTGCTTTCCCGGGCTGTAGCAGAGAGCTGGATCAGGAGCGGAGCAGCTCCAACAGAAGCGGCCCACTCTCAAACCGCCGCTCCAGGTGGCTGCTTGCCTCGCTACGTAGGCCGCACTGCCGGCCTCCTTGAACGAAAGCTCCCAACAAGAAATGCTCTCTGCCAACTCACCGGAGAAAACGTATGTTCACTCCTGTTGCCCCGGTGCTGAAATGCAGCAGCCCCGTTAGCTCTCTAGTGCCTAAGGGCAAGCCAGAGTCCGATTTCAGGTGGGGTATTCACAGAGTGGGAAGCAAGCACTGCAGGAGTAAGCTAGGCCAGAAACTGCCCAGCACCCTTCTCACCACCTCTCCAGGTGGCTGCTGGAAACTGGGAGTGGGAGTGGAGGTGGTATCCGGGGAGCTGGAAAGAAAGGTGCGAGGAGGCGGTGTCAGCCTGGACGGCACCATTGAAAACAGCAACTGCCAGCTTCCTGTTTCCGCCGGGGAGATCATTGTGCACAGGAAGAACTTAGCTATGTGGACCTCAGCACCGTTCCCCTATAGCCCCTGAGTGCACTGCGCAGGGCAACGGCCGTGTTCGTGCTTGCTAACCTGCAGTTCGTACGACGCGGGTTGAGTTTCGCTCCGTGTATCGCGGTGCCGGTCAGCTCGTTTCGCCTAGCGCCTATCTCAATGCACGCAGACTGCACTTCCCCAGCTTCTACGCTGACCCGAGACCGGGAGCCAGCAGCTTTGCCCTGGTCTCCCATGAGGGTCCAGCTCCTGCTTTCCCGGGCTGTAGCAGAGAGCTGGATCAGGAGCGGAGCAGCTCCAACAGAAGCGGCCCACTCTCAAACCGCCGCTCCAGGTGGCTGCTTGCCTCGCTACGTAGGCCGCACTGCCGGCCTCCTTGAACGAAAGCTCCCAACAAGAAATGCTCTCTGCCAACTCACCGGAGAAAACGTATGTTCACTCCTGTTGCCCCGGTGCTGAAATGCAGCAGCCCCGTTAGCTCTCTAGTGCCTAAGGGCAAGCCAGAGTCCGATTTCAGGTGGGGTATTCACAGAGTGGGAAGCAAGCACTGCAGGAGTAAGCTAGGCCAGAAACTGCCCAGCACCCTTCTCACCACCTCTCCAGGTGGCTGCTGGAAACTGGGAGTGGGAGTGGAGGTGGTATCCGGGGAGCTGGAAAGAAAGGTGCGAGGAGGCGGTGTCAGCCTGGACGGCACCATTGAAAACAGCAACTGCCAGCTTCCTGTTTCCGCCGGGGAGATCATTGTGCACAGGAAGAACTTAGCTATGTGGACCTCAGCACCGTTCCCCTATAGCCCCTGAGTGCACTGCGCAGGGCAACGGCCGTGTTCGTGCTTGCTAACCTGCAGTTCGTACGACGCGGGTTGAGTTTCGCTCCGTGTATCGCGGTGCCGGTCAGCTCGTTTCGCCTAGCGCCTATCTCAATGCACACAGACTGCACTTCCCCAGCTTCTACGCTGACCCGAGACCGGGAGCCAGCAGCTTTGCCCTGGTCTCCCATGAGGGTCCAGCTCCTGCTTTCCCGGGCTGTAGCAGAGAGCTGGATCAGGAGCGGAGCAGCTCCAACAGAAGCGGCCCACTCTCAAACCGCCGCTCCAGGTGGCTGCTTGCCTCGCTACGTAGGCCGCACTGCCGGCCTCCTTGAACGAAAGCTCCCAACAAGAAATGCTCTCTGCCAACTCACCGGAGAAAACGTATGTTCACTCCTGTTGCCCCGGTGCTGAAATGCAGCAGCCCCGTTAGCTCTCTAGTGCCTAAGGGCAAGCCAGAGTCCGATTTCAGGTGGGGTATTCACAGAGTGGGAACCAAGCACTGCAGGAGTAAGCTAGGCCAGAAACTGCCCAGCACCCTTCTCACCACCTCTCCAGGTGGCTGCTGGAAACTGGGAGTGGGAGTGGAGGTGGTATCCGGGGAGCTGGAAAGAAAGGTGCGAGGAGGCGGTGTCAGCCTGGACGGCACCATTGAAAACAGCAACTGCCAGCTTCCTGTTTCCGCCGGGGAGATCATTGTGCACAGGCAGAACTTAGCTACGTGGACCTCAGCGCCGTTCCCCTATAGCCCCTGAGTGCACTGCGCAGGGCAACGGCCGTGTTCGTGCTTGCTAACCTGCAGTTCGTACGACGCGGGTTGAGTTTCGCTCCGTGTATCGCGGTGCCGGTCAGCTCGTTTCGCCTAGCGCCTATCTCAATGCACGCAGACTGCACTTCCCCAGCTTCTACGCTGACCCGAGACCGGGAGCCAGCAGCTTTGCCCTGGTCTCCCATGAGGGTCCAGCTCCTGCTTTCCCGGGCTGTAGCAGAGAGCTGGATCAGGAGCGGAGCAGCTCCAACAGAAGCGGCCCACTCTCAAACCGCCGCTCCAGGTGGCTGCTTGCCTCGCTACGTAGGCCGCACTGCCGGCCTCCTTGAACGAAAGCTCCCAACAAGAAATGCTCTCTGCCAACTCACCGGAGAAAACGTATGTTCACTCCTGTTGCCCCGGTGCTGAAATGCAGCAGCCCCGTTAGCTCTCTAGTGCCTAAGGGCAAGCCAGAGTCCGATTTCAGGTGGGGTATTCACAGAGTGGGAACCAAGCACTGCAGGAGTAAGCTAGGCCAGAAACTGCCCAGCACCCTTCTCACCACCTCTCAAGGTGGCTGCTGGAAACTGGGAGTGGGAGTGGAGGTGGTATCCGGGGAGCTGGAAAGAAAGGTGCGAGGAGGCGGTGTCAGCCTGGACGGCACCATTGAAAACAGCAACTGCCAGCTTCCTGTTTCCGCCGGGGAGATCATTGTGCACAGGCAGAACTTAGCTACGTGGACCTCAGCGCCGTTCCCCTATAGCCCCTGAGTGCACTGCGCAGGGCAACGGCCGTGTTCGTGCTTGCTAACCTGCAGTTCGTACGACGCGGGTTGAGTTTCGCTCCGTGTATCGCGGTGCCGGTCAGCTCGTTTCGCCTAGCGCCTATCTCAATGCACGCAGACTGCACTTCCCCAGCTTCTACGCTGACCCGAGACCGGGAGCCAGCAGCTTTGCCCTGGTCTCCCATGAGGGTCCAGCTCCTGCTTTCCCGGGCTGTAGCAGAGAGCTGGATCAGGAGCGGAGCAGCTCCAACAGAAGCGGCCCACTCTCAAACCGCCGCTCCAGGTGGCTGCTTGCCTCGCTACGTAGGCCGCACTGCCGGCCTCCTTGAACGAAAGCTCCCAACAAGAAATGCTCTCTGCCAACTCACCGGAGAAAACGTATGTTCACTCCTGTTGCCCCGGTGCTGAAATGCAGCAGCCCCGTTAGCTCTCTAGTGCCTAAGGGCAAGCCAGAGTCCGATTTCAGGTGGGGTATTCACAGAGTGGGAACCAAGCACTGCAGGAGTAAGCTAGGCCAGAAACTGCCCAGCACCCTTCTCACCACCTCTCAAGGTGGCTGCTGGAAACTGGGAGTGGGAGTGGAGGTGGTATCCGGGGAGCTGGAAAGAAAGGTGCGAGGAGGCGGTGTCAGCCTGGACGGCACCATTGAAAACAGCAACTGCCAGCTTCCTGTTTCCGCCGGGGAGATCATTGTGCACAGGCAGAACTTAGCTACGTGGACCTCAGCGCCGTTCCCCTATAGCCCCTGAGTGCACTGCGCAGGGCAACGGCCGTGTTCGTGCTTGCTAACCTGCAGTTCGTACGACGCGGGTTGAGTTTCGCTCCGTGTATCGCGGTGCCGGTCAGCTCGTTTCGCCTAGCGCCTATCTCAATGCACGCAGACTGCACTTCCCCAGCTTCTACGCTGACCCGAGACCGGGAGCCAGCAGCTTTGCCCTGGTCTCCCATGAGGGTCCAGCTCCTGCTTTCCCGGGCTGTAGCAGAGAGCTGGATCAGGAGCGGAGCAGCTCCAACAGAAGCGGCCCACTCTCAAACCGCCGCTCCAGGTGGCTGCTTGCCTCGCTACGTAGGCCGCACTGCCGGCCTCCTTGAACGAAAGCTCCCAACAAGAAATGCTCTCTGCCAACTCACCGGAGAAAACGTATGTTCACTCCTGTTGCCCCGGTGCTGAAATGCAGCAGCCCCGTTAGCTCTCTAGTGCCTAAGGGCAAGCCAGAGTCCGATTTCAGGTGGGGTATTCACAGAGTGGGAACCAAGCACTGCAGGAGTAAGCTAGGCCAGAAACTGCCCAGCACCCTTCTCACCACCTCTCCAGGTGGCTGCTGGAAACTGGGAGTGGGAGTGGAGGTGGTATCCGGGGAGCTGGAAAGAAAGGTGCGAGGAGGCGGTGTCAGCCTGGACGGCACCATTGAAAACAGCAACTGCCAGCTTCCTGTTTCCGCCGGGGAGATCATTGTGCACAGGCAGAACTTAGCTACGTGGACCTCAGCACCGTTCCCCTATAGCACATGAGTGAACTGCGCAGGGCAACGGCCGTGTTCGTGCTTGCTAACCTGCAGTTCGTACGACGCGGGTTGAGTTTCGCTCCGTGTATCGCGGTGCCGGTCAGCTCGTTTCGCCTAGCGCCTATCTCAATGCACGCAGACTGCACTTCCCCAGCTTCTATGCTGACCCGAGACCGGGAGCCAGCAGCTTTGCCCTGGTCTCCCATGAGGGTCCAGCTCCTGCTTTCCCGGGCTGTAGCAGAGAGCTGGATCAGGAGCGGAGCAGCTCCAACAGAAGCGGCCCACTCTCAAACCGCCGCTCCAGGTGGCTGCTTGCCTCGCTACGTAGGCCGCACTGCCGGCCTCCTTGAACGAAAGCTCCCAACAAGAAATGCTCTCTGCCAACTCACCGGAGAAAACGTATGTTCACTCCTGTTGCCCCGGTGCTGAAATGCAGCAGCCCCGTTAGCTCTCTAGTGCCTAAGGGCAAGCCAGAGTCCGATTTCAGGTGGGGTATTCACAGAGTGGGAACCAAGCACTGCAGGAGTAAGCTAGGCCAGAAACTGCCCAGCACCCTTCTCACCACCTCTCAAGGTGGCTGCTGGAAACTGGGAGTGGGAGTGGAGGTGGTATCCGGGGAGCTGGAAAGAAAGGTGCGAGGAGGCGGTGTCAGCCTGGACGGCACCATTGAAAACAGCAACTGCCAGCTTCCTGTTTCCGCCGGGGAGATCATTGTGCACAGGCAGAAATTAGCTATGTGGACCTCAGCGCCGTTCCCCTATAGCCCCTGAGTGCACTGCGCAGGGCAACGGCCGTGTTCGTGCTTGCTAACCTGCAGTTCGTACGACGCGGGTTGAGTTTCGCTCCGTGTATCGCGGTGCCGGTCAGCTCGTTTCGCCTAGCGCCTATCTCAATGCACACAGACTGCACTTCCCCAGCTTCTACGCTGACCCGAGACCGGGAGCCAGCAGCTTTGCCCTGGTCTCCCATGAGGGTCCAGCTCCTGCTTTCCCAGGCTGTAGCAGAGAGCTGGATCAGGAGCGGAGCAGCTCCAACAGAAGCGGCCCACTCTCAAACCGCCGCTCCAGGTGGCTGCTTTCCCTGCTACGTAGGCCGCACTGCCGGCCTCCTTGAACGAAAGCTCCCAACAAGAAATGCTCTCTGCCAATTCACCGGAGAAAACGTATGTTCACTCGTGTTGCCCCAGTGCTGAAATGCAGCAGCCCCGTTAGCTCTCTAGTGCCTAAGGGCAAGCCAGAGTCCGATTTCAGGTGGGGTATTCACAGAGTGGGAACCAAGCACTGCAGGAGTAAGCTAGGCCAGAAACTGCCCAGCACCCTTCTCACCACCTCTCAAGGTGGCTGCTGGAAACTGGGAGTGGGAGTGGAGGTGGTATCCGGGGAGCTGGAAAGAAAGGTGCGAGGAGGCGGTGTCAGCCTGGACGGCACCATTGAAAACAGCAACTGCCAGCTTCCTGTTTCCGCCGGGGAGATCATTGTGCACAGGCAGAACTTAGCTACGTGGACCTCAGCGCCGTTCCCCTATAGCCCCTGAGTGCACTGCGCAGGGCAACGGCCGTGTTCGTGCTTGCTAACCTGCAGTTCGTACGACGCGGGTTGAGTTTCGCTCCGTGTATCGCGGTGCCGGTCAGCTCGTTTCGCCTAGCGCCTATCTCAATGCACGCAGACTGCACTTCCCCAGCTTCTACGCTGACCCGAGACCGGGAGCCAGCAGCTTTGCCCTGGTCTCCCATGAGGGTCCAGCTCCTGCTTTCCCGGGCTGTAGCAGAGAGCTGGATCAGGAGCGGAGCAGCTCCAACAGAAGCGGCCCACTCTCAAACCGCCGCTCCAGGTGGCTGCTTGCCTCGCTACGTAGGCCGCACTGCCGGCCTCCTTGAACGAAAGCTCCCAACAAGAAATGCTCTCTGCCAACTCACCGGAGAAAACGTATGTTCACTCCTGTTGCCCCGGTGCTGAAATGCAGCAGCCCCGTTAGCTCTCTAGTGCCTAAGGGCAAGCCAGAGTCCGATTTCAGGTGGGGTATTCACAGAGTGGGAACCAAGCACTGCAGGAGTAAGCTAGGCCAGAAACTGCCCAGCACCCTTCTCACCACCTCTCAAGGTGGCTGCTGGAAACTGGGAGTGGGAGTGGAGGTGGTATCCGGGGAGCTGGAAAGAAAGGTGCGAGGAGGCGGTGTCAGCCTGGACGGCACCATTGAAAACAGCAACTGCCAGCTTCCTGTTTCCGCCGGGGAGATCATTGTGCACAGGCAGAACTTAGCTACGTGGACCTCAGCACCGTTCCCCTATAGCCCCTGAGTGCACTGCGCAGGGCAACGGCCGTGTTCGTGCTTGCTAACCTGCAGTTCGTACGACGCGGGTTGAGTTTCGCTCCGTGTATCGCGGTGCCGGTCAGCTCGTTTCGCCTAGCACCTATCTCAATGCACGCAGACTGCACTTCCCCAGCTTCTACGCTGACCCGAGACCGGGAGCCAGCAGCTTTGCCCTGGTCTCCCATGAGGGTCCAGCTCCTGCTTTCCCGGGCTGTAGCAGAGAGCTGGATCAGGAGCGGAGCAGCTCCAACAGAAGCGGCCCACTCTCAAACCGCCGCTCCAGGTGGCTGCTTGCCTCGCTACGTAGGCCGCACTGCCGGCCTCCTTGAACGAAAGCTCCCAACAAGAAATGCTCTCTGCCAACTCACCGGAGAAAACGTATGTTCACTCCTGTTGCCCCGGTGCTGAAATGCAGCAGCCCCGTTAGCTCTCTAGTGCCTAAGGGCAAGCCAGAGTCCGATTTCAGGTGGGGTATTCACAGAGTGGGAACCAAGCACTGCAGGAGTAAGCTAGGCCAGAAACTGCCCAGCACCCTTCTCACCACCTCTCCAGGTGGCTGCTGGAAACTGGGAGTGGGAGTGGAGGTGGTATCCGGGGAGCTGGAAAGAAAGGTGCGAGGAGGCGGTGTCAGCCTGGACGGCACCATTGAAAACAGCAACTGCCAGCTTCCTGTTTCCGCCGGGGAGATCATTGTGCACAGGCAGAACTTAGCTATGTGGACCTCAGCGCCGTTCCCCTATAGCCCCTGAGTGCACTGCGCAGGGCAACGGCCGTGTTCGTGCTTGCTAACCTGCAGTTCGTACGACGCGGGTTGAGTTTCGCTCCGTGTATCGCGGTGCCGGTCAGCTCGTTTCGCCTAGCGCCTATCTCAATGCACACAGACTGCACTTCCCCAGCTTCTACGCTGACCTGAGACCGGGAGCCAGCAGCTTTGCCCTGGTCTCCCATGAGGGTCCAGCTCCTGCTTTCCCAGGCTGTAGCAGAGAGCTGGATCAGGAGCGGAGCAGCTCCAACAGAAGCGGCCCACTCTCAAACCGCCGCTCCAGGTGGCTGCTTTCCCTGCTACGTAGGCCGCACTGCCGGCCTCCTTGAACGAAAGCTCCCAACAAGAAATGCTCTCTGCCAACTCACCGGAGAAAACGTATGTTCACTCCTGTTGCCCCAGTGCTGAAATGCAGCAGCCCCGTTAGCTCTCTAGTGCCTAAGGGCAAGCCAGAGTCCGATTTCAGGTGGGGTATTCACAGAGTGGGAACCAAGCACTGCAGGAGTAAGCTAGGCCAGAAACTGCCCAGCACCCTTCTCACCACCTCTCCAGGTGGCTGCTGGAAACTGGGAGTGGGAGTGGAGGTGGTATCCGGGGAGCTGGAAAGAAAGGTGCGAGGAGGCGGTGTCAGCCTGGACGGCACCATTGAAAACAGCAACTGCCAGCTTCCTGTTTCCGCCGGGGAGATCATTGTGCACAGGCAGAACTTAGCTACGTGGACCTCAGCACCGTTCCCCTATAGCCCCTGAGTGCACTGCGCAGGGCAACGGCCGTGTTCGTGCTTGCTAACCTGCAGTTCATACGACGCGGGTTGAGTTTCGCTCCGTGTATCGCGGTGCCAGTCAGCTCGTTTCGCCTAGCGCCTATCTCAATGCACGCAGACTGCACTTCCCCAGCTTCTACGCTGACCCGAGACCGGGAGCCAGCAGCTTTGCCCTGGTCTCCCATGAGGGTCCAGCTCCTGCTTTCCCGGGCTGTAGCAGAGAGCTGGATCAGGAGCGGAGCAGCTCCAACAGAAGCGGCCCACTCTCAAACCGCCGCTCCAGGTGGCTGCTTGCCTCGCTACGTAGGCCGCACTGCCGGCCTCCTTGAACGAAAGCTCCCAACAAGAAATGCTCTCTGCCAACTCACCGGAGAAAACGTATGTTCACTCCTGTTGCCCCGGTGCTGAAATGCAGCAGCCCCGTTAGCTCTCTAGTGCCTAAGGGCAAGCCAGAGTCCGATTTCAGGTGGGGTATTCACAGAGTGGGAAGCAAGCACTGCAGGAGTAAGCTAGGCCAGAAACTGCCCAGCACCCTTCTCACCACCTCTCCAGGTGGCTGCTGGAAACTGGGAGTGGGAGTGGAGGTGGTATCCGGGGAGCTGGAAAGAAAGGTGCGAGGAGGCGGTGTCAGCCTGGACGGCACCATTGAAAACAGCAACTGCCAGCTTCCTGTTTCCGCCGGGGAGATCATTGTGCACAGGAAGAACTTAGCTATGTGGACCTCAGCACCGTTCCCCTATAGCCCCTGAGTGCACTGCGCAGGGCAACGGCCGTGTTCGTGCTTGCTAACCTGCAGTTCGTACGACGCGGGTTGAGTTTCGCTCCGTGTATCGCGGTGCCGGTCAGCTCGTTTCGCCTAGCGCCTATCTCAATGCACGCAGACTGCACTTCCCCAGCTTCTACGCTGACCCGAGACCGGGAGCCAGCAGCTTTGCCCTGGTCTCCCATGAGGGTCCAGCTCCTGCTTTCCCGGGCTGTAGCAGAGAGCTGGATCAGGAGCGGAGCAGCTCCAACAGAAGCGGCCCACTCTCAAACCGCCGCTCCAGGTGGCTGCTTGCCTCGCTACGTAGGCCGCACTGCCGGCCTCCTTGAACGAAAGCTCCCAACAAGAAATGCTCTCTGCCAACTCACCGGAGAAAACGTATGTTCACTCCTGTTGCCCCGGTGCTGAAATGCAGCAGCCCCGTTAGCTCTCTAGTGCCTAAGGGCAAGCCAGAGTCCGATTTCAGGTGGGGTATTCACAGAGTGGGAAGCAAGCACTGCAGGAGTAAGCTAGGCCAGAAACTGCCCAGCACCCTTCTCACCACCTCTCCAGGTGGCTGCTGGAAACTGGGAGTGGGAGTGGAGGTGGTATCCGGGGAGCTGGAAAGAAAGGTGCGAGGAGGCGGTGTCAGCCTGGACGGCACCATTGAAAACAGCAACTGCCAGCTTCCTGTTTCCGCCGGGGAGATCATTGTGCACAGGAAGAACTTAGCTATGTGGACCTCAGCACCGTTCCCCTATAGCCCCTGAGTGCACTGCGCAGGGCAACGGCCGTGTTCGTGCTTGCTAACCTGCAGTTCGTACGACGCGGGTTGAGTTTCGCTCCGTGTATCGCGGTGCCGGTCAGCTCGTTTCGCCTAGCGCCTATCTCAATGCACACAGACTGCACTTCCCTAGCTTCTACGCTGACCCGAGACCGGGAGCCAGCAGCTTTGCCCTGGTCTCCCATGAGGGTCCAGCTCCTGCTTTCCCGGGCTGTAGCAGAGAGCTGGATCAGGAGCGGAGCAGCTCCAACAGAAGCGGCCCACTCTCAAACCGCCGCTCCAGGTGGCTGCTTGCCTCGCTACGTAGGCCGCACTGCCGGCCTCCTTGAACGAAAGCTCCCAACAAGAAATGCTCTCTGCCAACTCACCGGAGAAAACGTATGTTCACTCCTGTTGCCCCGGTGCTGAAATGCAGCAGCCCCGTTAGCTCTCTAGTGCCTAAGGGCAAGCCAGAGTCCGATTTCAGGTGGGGTATTCACAGAGTGGGAACCAAGCACTGCAGGAGTAAGCTAGGCCAGAAACTGCCCAGCACCCTTCTCACCACCTCTCAAGGTGGCTGCTGGAAACTGGGAGTGGGAGTGGAGGTGGTATCCGGGGAGCTGGAAAGAAAGGTGCGAGGAGGCGGTGTCAGCCTGGACGGCACCATTGAAAACAGCAACTGCCAGCTTCCTGTTTCCGCCGGGGAGATCATTGTGCACAGGCAGAACTTAGCTACGTGGACCTCAGCGCCGTTCCCCTATAGCCCCTGAGTGCACTGCGCAGGGCAACGGCCGTGTTCGTGCTTGCTAACCTGCAGTTCGTACGACGCGGGTTGAGTTTCGCTCCGTGTATCGCGGTGCCGGTCAGCTCGTTTCGCCTAGCGCCTATCTCAATGCACGCAGACTGCACTTCCCCAGCTTCTACGCTGACCCGAGACCGGGAGCCAGCAGCTTTGCCCTGGTCTCCCATGAGGGTCCAGCTCCTGCTTTCCCGGGCTGTAGCAGAGAGCTGGATCAGGAGCGGAGCAGCTCCAACAGAAGCGGCCCACTCTCAAACCGCCGCTCCAGGTGGCTGCTTGCCTCGCTACGTAGGCCGCACTGCCGGCCTCCTTGAACGAAAGCTCCCAACAAGAAATGCTCTCTGCCAACTCACCGGAGAAAACGTATGTTCACTCCTGTTGCCCCGGTGCTGAAATGCAGCAGCCCCGTTAGCTCTCTAGTGCCTAAGGGCAAGCCAGAGTCCGATTTCAGGTGGGGTATTCACAGAGTGGGAACCAAGCACTGCAGGAGTAAGCTAGGCCAGAAACTGCCCAGCACCCTTCTCACCACCTCTCAAGGTGGCTGCTGGAAACTGGGAGTGGGAGTGGAGGTGGTATCCGGGGAGCTGGAAAGAAAGGTGCGAGGAGGCGGTGTCAGCCTGGACGGCACCATTGAAAACAGCAACTGCCAGCTTCCTGTTTCCGCCGGGGAGATCATTGTGCACAGGCAGAACTTAGCTACGTGGACCTCAGCGCCGTTCCCCTATAGCCCCTGAGTGCACTGCGCAGGGCAACGGCCGTGTTCGTGCTTGCTAACCTGCAGTTCGTACGACGCGGGTTGAGTTTCGCTCCGTGTATCGCGGTGCCGGTCAGCTCGTTTCGCCTAGCGCCTATCTCAATGCACGCAGACTGCACTTCCCCAGCTTCTACGCTGACCCGAGACCGGGAGCCAGCAGCTTTGCCCTGGTCTCCCATGAGGGTCCAGCTCCTGCTTTCCCGGGCTGTAGCAGAGAGCTGGATCAGGAGCGGAGCAGCTCCAACAGAAGCGGCCCACTCTCAAACCGCCGCTCCAGGTGGCTGCTTGCCTCGCTACGTAGGCCGCACTGCCGGCCTCCTTGAACGAAAGCTCCCAACAAGAAATGCTCTCTGCCAACTCACCGGAGAAAACGTATGTTCACTCCTGTTGCCCCGGTGCTGAAATGCAGCAGCCCCGTTAGCTCTCTAGTGCCTAAGGGCAAGCCAGAGTCCGATTTCAGGTGGGGTATTCACAGAGTGGGAACCAAGCACTGCAGGAGTAAGCTAGGCCAGAAACTGCCCAGCACCCTTCTCACCACCTCTCCAGGTGGCTGCTGGAAACTGGGAGTGGGAGTGGAGGTGGTATCCGGGGAGCTGGAAAGAAAGGTGCGAGGAGGCGGTGTCAGCCTGGACGGCACCATTGAAAACAGCAACTGCCAGCTTCCTGTTTCCGCCGGGGAGATCATTGTGCACAGGCAGAACTTAGCTACGTGGACCTCAGCACCGTTCCCCTATAGCCCCTGAGTGCACTGCGCAGGGCAACGGCCGTGTTCGTGCTTGCTAACCTGCAGTTCGTACGACGCGGGTTGAGTTTCGCTCCGTGTATCGCGGTGCCGGTCAGCTCGTTTCGCCTAGCGCCTATCTCAATGCACGCAGACTGCACTTCCCCAGCTTCTATGCTGACCCGAGACCGGGAGCCAGCAGCTTTGCCCTGGTCTCCCATGAGGGTCCAGCTCCTGCTTTCCCGGGCTGTAGCAGAGAGCTGGATCAGGAGCGGAGCAGCTCCAACAGAAGCGGCCCACTCTCAAACCGCCGCTCCAGGTGGCTGCTTGCCTCGCTACGTAGGCCGCACTGCCGGCCTCCTTGAACGAAAGCTCCCAACAAGAAATGCTCTCTGCCAACTCACCGGAGAAAACGTATGTTCACTCCTGTTGCCCCGGTGCTGAAATGCAGCAGCCCCGTTAGCTCTCTAGTGCCTAAGGGCAAGCCAGAGTCCGATTTCAGGTGGGGTATTCACAGAGTGGGAACCAAGCACTGCAGGAGTAAGCTAGGCCAGAAACTGCCCAGCACCCTTCTCACCACCTCTCAAGGTGGCTGCTGGAAACTGGGAGTGGGAGTGGAGGTGGTATCCGGGGAGCTGGAAAGAAAGGTGCGAGGAGGCGGTGTCAGCCTGGACGGCACCATTGAAAACAGCAACTGCCAGCTTCCTGTTTCCGCCGGGGATATCATTGTGCACAGGCAGAAATTAGCTATGTGGACCTCAGCGCCGTTCCCCTATAGCCCCTGAGTGCACTGCGCAGGGCAACGGCCGTGTTCGTGCTTGCTAACCTGCAGTTCGTACGACGCGGGTTGAGTTTCGCTCCGTGTATCGCGGTGCCGGTCAGCTCGTTTCGCCTAGCGCCTATCTCAATGCACACAGACTGCACTTCCCCAGCTTCTACGCTGACCCGAGACCGGGAGCCAGCAGCTTTGCCCTGGTCTCCCATGAGGGTCCAGCTCCTGCTTTCCCAGGCTGTAGCAGAGAGCTGGATCAGGAGCGGAGCAGCTCCAACAGAAGCGGCCCACTCTCAAACCGCCGCTCCAGGTGGCTGCTTGCCTCGCTACGTAGGCCGCACTGCCGGCCTCCTTGAACGAAAGCTCCCAACAAGAAATGCTCTCTGCCAACTCACCGGAGAAAACGTATGTTCACTCCTGTTGCCCCGGTGCTGAAATGCAGCAGCCCCGTTAGCTCTCTAGTGCCTAAGGGCAAGCCAGAGTCCGATTTCAGGTGGGGTATTCACAGAGTGGGAACCAAGCACTGCAGGAGTAAGCTAGGCCAGAAACTGCCCAGCACCCTTCTCACCACCTCTCAAGGTGGCTGCTGGAAACTGGGAGTGGGAGTGGAGGTGGTATCCGGGGAGCTGGAAAGAAAGGTGCGAGGAGGCGGTGTCAGCCTGGACGGCACCATTGAAAACAGCAACTGCCAGCTTCCTGTTTCCGCCGGGGAGATCATTGTGCACAGGCAGAACTTAGCTACGTGGACCTCAGCGCCGTTCCCCTATAGCCCCTGAGTGCACTGCGCAGGGCAACGGCCGTGTTCGTGCTTGCTAACCTGCAGTTCGTACGACGCGGGTTGAGTTTCGCTCCGTGTATCGCGGTGCCGGTCAGCTCGTTTCGCCTAGCGCCTATCTCAATGCACGCAGACTGCACTTCCCCAGCTTCTACGCTGACCCGAGACCGGGAGCCAGCAGCTTTGCCCTGGTCTCCCATGAGGGTCCAGCTCCTGCTTTCCCGGGCTGTAGCAGAGAGCTGGATCAGGAGCGGAGCAGCTCCAACAGAAGCGGCCCACTCTCAAACCGCCGCTCCAGGTGGCTGCTTGCCTCGCTATGTAGGCCGCACTGCCGGCCTCCTTGAACGAAAGCTCCCAACAAGAAATGCTCTCTGCCAACTCACCGGAGAAAACGTATGTTCACTCCTGTTGCCCCGGTGCTGAAATGCAGCAGCCCCGTTAGCTCTCTAGTGCCTAAGGGCAAGCCAGAGTCCGATTTCAGGTGGGGTATTCACAGAGTGGGAACCAAGCACTGCAGGAGTAAGCTAGGCCAGAAACTGCCCAGCACCCTTCTCACCACCTCTCAAGGTGGCTGCTGGAAACTGGGAGTGGGAGTGGAGGTGGTATCCGGGGAGCTGGAAAGAAAGGTGCGAGGAGGCGGTGTCAGCCTGGACGGCACCATTGAAAACAGCAACTGCCAGCTTCCTGTTTCCGCCGGGGAGATCATTGTGCACAGGCAGAACTTAGCTACGTGGACCTCAGCACCGTTCCCCTATAGCCCCTGAGTGCACTGCGCAGGGCAACGGCCGTGTTCGTGCTTGCTAACCTGCAGTTCGTACGACGCGGGTTGAGTTTCGCTCCGTGTATCGCGGTGCCGGTCAGCTCGTTTCGCCTAGCGCCTATCTCAATGCACGCAGACTGCACTTCCCCAGCTTCTACGCTGACCCGAGACCGGGAGCCAGCAGCTTTGCCCTGGTCTCCCATGAGGGTCCAGCTCCTGCTTTCCCGGGCTGTAGCAGAGAGCTGGATCAGGAGCGGAGCAGCTCCAACAGAAGCGGCCCACTCTCAAACCGCCGCTCCAGGTGGCTGCTTGCCTCGCTACGTAGGCCGCACTGCCGGCCTCCTTGAACGAAAGCTCCCAACAAGAAATGCTCTCTGCCAACTCACCGGAGAAAACGTATGTTCACTCCTGTTGCCCCGGTGCTGAAATGCAGCAGCCCCGTTAGCTCTCTAGTGCCTAAGGGCAAGCCAGAGTCCGATTTCAGGTGGGGTATTCACAGAGTGGGAACCAAGCACTGCAGGAGTAAGCTAGGCCAGAAACTGCCCAGCACCCTTCTCACCACCTCTCAAGGTGGCTGCTGGAAACTGGGAGTGGGAGTGGAGGTGGTATCCGGGGAGCTGGAAAGAAAGGTGCGAGGAGGCGGTGTCAGCCTGGACGGCACCATTGAAAACAGCAACTGCCAGCTTCCTGTTTCCGCCGGGGAGATCATTGTGCACAGGCAGAACTTAGCTACGTGGACCTCAGCGCCGTTCCCCTATAGCCCCTGAGTGCACTGCGCAGGGCAACGGCCGTGTTCGTGCTTGCTAACCTGCAGTTCGTACGACGCGGGTTGAGTTTCGCTCCGTGTATCGCGGTGCCGGTCAGCTCGTTTCGCCTAGCGCCTATCTCAATGCACGCAGACTGCACTTCCCCAGCTTCTACGCTGACCCGAGACCGGGAGCCAGCAGCTTTGCCCTGGTCTCCCATGAGGGTCCAGCTCCTGCTTTCCCGGGCTGTAGCAGAGAGCTGGATCAGGAGCGGAGCAGCTCCAACAGAAGCGGCCCACTCTCAAACCGCCGCTCCAGGTGGCTGCTTGCCTCGCTACGTAGGCCGCACTGCCGGCCTCCTTGAACGAAAGCTCCCAACAAGAAATGCTCTCTGCCAACTCACCGGAGAAAACGTATGTTCACTCCTGTTGCCCCGGTGCTGAAATGCAGCAGCCCCGTTAGCTCTCTAGTGCCTAAGGGCAAGCCAGAGTCCGATTTCAGGTGGGGTATTCACAGAGTGGGAACCAAGCACTGCAGGAGTAAGCTAGGCCAGAAACTGCCCAGCACCCTTCTCACCACCTCTCAAGGTGGCTGCTGGAAACTGGGAGTGGGAGTGGAGGTGGTATCCGGGGAGCTGGAAAGAAAGGTGCGAGGAGGCGGTGTCAGCCTGGACGGCACCATTGAAAACAGCAACTGCCAGCTTCCTGTTTCCGCCGGGGAGATCATTGTGCACAGGCAGAACTTAGCTACGTGGACCTCAGCGCCGTTCCCCTATAGCCCCTGAGTGCACTGCGCAGGGCAACGGCCGTGTTCGTGCTTGCTAACCTGCAGTTCGTACGACGCGGGTTGAGTTTCGCTCCGTGTATCGCGGTGCCGGTCAGCTCGTTTCGCCTAGCGCCTATCTCAATGCACGCAGACTGCACTTCCCCAGCTTCTACGCTGACCCGAGACCGGGAGCCAGCAGCTTTGCCCTGGTCTCCCATGAGGGTCCAGCTCCTGCTTTCCCGGGCTGTAGCAGAGAGCTGGATCAGGAGCGGAGCAGCTCCAACAGAAGCGGCCCACTCTCAAACCGCCGCTCCAGGTGGCTGCTTGCCTCGCTACGTAGGCCGCACTGCCGGCCTCCTTGAACGAAAGCTCCCAACAAGAAATGCTCTCTGCCAACTCACCGGAGAAAACGTATGTTCACTCCTGTTGCCCCGGTGCTGAAATGCAGCAGCCCCGTTAGCTCTCTAGTGCCTAAGGGCAAGCCAGAGTCCGATTTCAGGTGGGGTATTCACAGAGTGGGAACCAAGCACTGCAGGAGTAAGCTAGGCCAGAAACTGCCCAGCACCCTTCTCACCACCTCTCCAGGTGGCTGCTGGAAACTGGGAGTGGGAGTGGAGGTGGTATCCGGGGAGCTGGAAAGAAAGGTGCGAGGAGGCGGTGTCAGCCTGGACGGCACCATTGAAAACAGCAACTGCCAGCTTCCTGTTTCCGCCGGGGAGATCATTGTGCACAGGCAGAACTTAGCTACGTGGACCTCAGCACCGTTCCCCTATAGCACATGAGTGAACTGCGCAGGGCAACGGCCGTGTTCGTGCTTGCTAACCTGCAGTTCGTACGACGCGGGTTGAGTTTCGCTCCGTGTATCGCGGTGCCGGTCAGCTCGTTTCGCCTAGCGCCTATCTCAATGCACGCAGACTGCACTTCCCCAGCTTCTATGCTGACCCGAGACCGGGAGCCAGCAGCTTTGCCCTGGTCTCCCATGAGGGTCCAGCTCCTGCTTTCCCGGGCTGTAGCAGAGAGCTGGATCAGGAGCGGAGCAGCTCCAACAGAAGCGGCCCACTCTCAAACCGCCGCTCCAGGTGGCTGCTTGCCTCGCTACGTAGGCCGCACTGCCGGCCTCCTTGAACGAAAGCTCCCAACAAGAAATGCTCTCTGCCAACTCACCGGAGAAAACGTATGTTCACTCCTGTTGCCCCGGTGCTGAAATGCAGCAGCCCCGTTAGCTCTCTAGTGCCTAAGGGCAAGCCAGAGTCCGATTTCAGGTGGGGTATTCACAGAGTGGGAACCAAGCACTGCAGGAGTAAGCTAGGCCAGAAACTGCCCAGCACCCTTCTCACCACCTCTCAAGGTGGCTGCTGGAAACTGGGAGTGGGAGTGGAGGTGGTATCCGGGGAGCTGGAAAGAAAGGTGCGAGGAGGCGGTGTCAGCCTGGACGGCACCATTGAAAACAGCAACTGCCAGCTTCCTGTTTCCGCCGGGGAGATCATTGTGCACAGGCAGAAATTAGCTATGTGGACCTCAGCGCCGTTCCCCTATAGCCCCTGAGTGCACTGCGCAGGGCAACGGCCGTGTTCGTGCTTGCTAACCTGCAGTTCGTACGACGCGGGTTGAGTTTCGCTCCGTGTATCGCGGTGCCGGTCAGCTCGTTTCGCCTAGCGCCTATCTCAATGCACACAGACTGCACTTCCCCAGCTTCTACGCTGACCCGAGACCGGGAGCCAGCAGCTTTGCCCTGGTCTCCCATGAGGGTCCAGCTCCTGCTTTCCCAGGCTGTAGCAGAGAGCTGGATCAGGAGCGGAGCAGCTCCAACAGAAGCGGCCCACTCTCAAACCGCCGCTCCAGGTGGCTGCTTTCCCTGCTACGTAGGCCGCACTGCCGGCCTCCTTGAACGAAAGCTCCCAACAAGAAATGCTCTCTGCCAACTCACCGGAGAAAACGTATGTTCACTCGTGTTGCCCCAGTGCTGAAATGCAGCAGCCCCGTTAGCTCTCTAGTGCCTAAGGGCAAGCCAGAGTCCGATTTCAGGTGGGGTATTCACAGAGTGGGAACCAAGCACTGCAGGAGTAAGCTAGGCCAGAAACTGCCCAGCACCCTTCTCACCACCTCTCAAGGTGGCTGCTGGAAACTGGGAGTGGGAGTGGAGGTGGTATCCGGGGAGCTGGAAAGAAAGGTGCGAGGAGGCGGTGTCAGCCTGGACGGCACCATTGAAAACAGCAACTGCCAGCTTCCTGTTTCCGCCGGGGAGATCATTGTGCACAGGCAGAACTTAGCTACGTGGACCTCAGCGCCGTTCCCCTATAGCCCCTGAGTGCACTGCGCAGGGCAACGGCCGTGTTCGTGCTTGCTAACCTGCAGTTCGTACGACGCGGGTTGAGTTTCGCTCCGTGTATCGCGGTGCCGGTCAGCTCGTTTCGCCTAGCGCCTATCTCAATGCACGCAGACTGCACTTCCCCAGCTTCTACGCTGACCCGAGACCGGGAGCCAGCAGCTTTGCCCTGGTCTCCCATGAGGGTCCAGCTCCTGCTTTCCCGGGCTGTAGCAGAGAGCTGGATCAGGAGCGGAGCAGCTCCAACAGAAGCGGCCCACTCTCAAACCGCCGCTCCAGGTGGCTGCTTGCCTCGCTATGTAGGCCGCACTGCCGGCCTCCTTGAACGAAAGCTCCCAACAAGAAATGCTCTCTGCCAACTCACCGGAGAAAACGTATGTTCACTCCTGTTGCCCCGGTGCTGAAATGCAGCAGCCCCGTTAGCTCTCTAGTGCCTAAGGGCAAGCCAGAGTCCGATTTCAGGTGGGGTATTCACAGAGTGGGAACCAAGCACTGCAGGAGTAAGCTAGGCCAGAAACTGCCCAGCACCCTTCTCACCACCTCTCAAGGTGGCTGCTGGAAACTGGGAGTGGGAGTGGAGGTGGTATCCGGGGAGCTGGAAAGAAAGGTGCGAGGAGGCGGTGTCAGCCTGGACGGCACCATTGAAAACAGCAACTGCCAGCTTCCTGTTTCCGCCGGGGAGATCATTGTGCACAGGCAGAACTTAGCTACGTGGACCTCAGCACCGTTCCCCTATAGCCCCTGAGTGCACTGCGCAGGGCAACGGCCGTGTTCGTGCTTGCTAACCTGCAGTTCGTACGACGCGGGTTGAGTTTCGCTCCGTGTATCGCGGTGCCGGTCAGCTCGTTTCGCCTAGCACCTATCTCAATGCACGCAGACTGCACTTCCCCAGCTTCTACGCTGACCCGAGACCGGGAGCCAGCAGCTTTGCCCTGGTCTCCCATGAGGGTCCAGCTCCTGCTTTCCCGGGCTGTAGCAGAGAGCTGGATCAGGAGCGGAGCAGCTCCAACAGAAGCGGCCCACTCTCAAACCGCCGCTCCAGGTGGCTGCTTGCCTCGCTACGTAGGCCGCACTGCCGGCCTCCTTGAACGAAAGCTCCCAACAAGAAATGCTCTCTGCCAACTCACCGGAGAAAACGTATGTTCACTCCTGTTGCCCCGGTGCTGAAATGCAGCAGCCCCGTTAGCTCTCTAGTGCCTAAGGGCAAGCCAGAGTCCGATTTCAGGTGGGGTATTCACAGAGTGGGAACCAAGCACTGCAGGAGTAAGCTAGGCCAGAAACTGCCCAGCACCCTTCTCACCACCTCTCCAGGTGGCTGCTGGAAACTGGGAGTGGGAGTGGAGGTGGTATCCGGGGAGCTGGAAAGAAAGGTGCGAGGAGGCGGTGTCAGCCTGGACGGCACCATTGAAAACAGCAACTGCCAGCTTCCTGTTTCCGCCGGGGAGATCATTGTGCACAGGCAGAACTTAGCTATGTGGACCTCAGCGCCGTTCCCCTATAGCCCCTGAGTGCACTGCGCAGGGCAACGGCCGTGTTCGTGCTTGCTAACCTGCAGTTCGTACGACGCGGGTTGAGTTTCGCTCCGTGTATCGCGGTGCCGGTCAGCTCGTTTCGCCTAGCGCCTATCTCAATGCACACAGACTGCACTTCCCCAGCTTCTACGCTGACCTGAGACCGGGAGCCAGCAGCTTTGCCCTGGTCTCCCATGAGGGTCCAGCTCCTGCTTTCCCAGGCTGTAGCAGAGAGCTGGATCAGGAGCGGAGCAGCTCCAACAGAAGCGGCCCACTCTCAAACCGCCGCTCCAGGTGGCTGCTTTCCCTGCTACGTAGGCCGCACTGCCGGCCTCCTTGAACGAAAGCTCCCAACAAGAAATGCTCTCTGCCAACTCACCGGAGAAAACGTATGTTCACTCCTGTTGCCCCAGTGCTGAAATGCAGCAGCCCCGTTAGCTCTCTAGTGCCTAAGGGCAAGCCAGAGTCCGATTTCAGGTGGGGTATTCACAGAGTGGGAACCAAGCACTGCAGGAGTAAGCTAGGCCAGAAACTGCCCAGCACCCTTCTCACCACCTCTCCAGGTGGCTGCTGGAAACTGGGAGTGGGAGTGGAGGTGGTATCCGGGGAGCTGGAAAGAAAGGTGCGAGGAGGCGGTGTCAGCCTGGACGGCACCATTGAAAACAGCAACTGCCAGCTTCCTGTTTCCGCCGGGGAGATCATTGTGCACAGGCAGAACTTAGCTACGTGGACCTCAGCACCGTTCCCCTATAGCCCCTGAGTGCACTGCGCAGGGCAACGGCCGTGTTCGTGCTTGCTAACCTGCAGTTCATACGACGCGGGTTGAGTTTCGCTCCGTGTATCGCGGTGCCAGTCAGCTCGTTTCGCCTAGCGCCTATCTCAATGCACGCAGACTGCACTTCCCCAGCTTCTACGCTGACCCGAGACCGGGAGCCAGCAGCTTTGCCCTGGTCTCCCATGAGGGTCCAGCTCCTGCTTTCCCGGGCTGTAGCAGAGAGCTGGATCAGGAGCGGAGCAGCTCCAACAGAAGCGGCCCACTCTCAAACCGCCGCTCCAGGTGGCTGCTTGCCTCGCTACGTAGGCCGCACTGCCGGCCTCCTTGAACGAAAGCTCCCAACAAGAAATGCTCTCTGCCAACTCACCGGAGAAAACGTATGTTCACTCCTGTTGCCCCGGTGCTGAAATGCAGCAGCCCCGTTAGCTCTCTAGTGCCTAAGGGCAAGCCAGAGTCCGATTTCAGGTGGGGTATTCACAGAGTGGGAAGCAAGCACTGCAGGAGTAAGCTAGGCCAGAAACTGCCCAGCACCCTTCTCACCACCTCTCCAGGTGGCTGCTGGAAACTGGGAGTGGGAGTGGAGGTGGTATCCGGGGAGCTGGAAAGAAAGGTGCGAGGAGGCGGTGTCAGCCTGGACGGCACCATTGAAAACAGCAACTGCCAGCTTCCTGTTTCCGCCGGGGAGATCATTGTGCACAGGAAGAACTTAGCTATGTGGACCTCAGCACCGTTCCCCTATAGCCCCTGAGTGCACTGCGCAGGGCAACGGCCGTGTTCGTGCTTGCTAACCTGCAGTTCGTACGACGCGGGTTGAGTTTCGCTCCGTGTATCGCGGTGCCGGTCAGCTCGTTTCGCCTAGCGCCTATCTCAATGCACGCAGACTGCACTTCCCCAGCTTCTACGCTGACCCGAGACCGGGAGCCAGCAGCTTTGCCCTGGTCTCCCATGAGGGTCCAGCTCCTGCTTTCCCGGGCTGTAGCAGAGAGCTGGATCAGGAGCGGAGCAGCTCCAACAGAAGCGGCCCACTCTCAAACCGCCGCTCCAGGTGGCTGCTTGCCTCGCTACGTAGGCCGCACTGCCGGCCTCCTTGAACGAAAGCTCCCAACAAGAAATGCTCTCTGCCAACTCACCGGAGAAAACGTATGTTCACTCCTGTTGCCCCGGTGCTGAAATGCAGCAGCCCCGTTAGCTCTCTAGTGCCTAAGGGCAAGCCAGAGTCCGATTTCAGGTGGGGTATTCACAGAGTGGGAAGCAAGCACTGCAGGAGTAAGCTAGGCCAGAAACTGCCCAGCACCCTTCTCACCACCTCTCCAGGTGGCTGCTGGAAACTGGGAGTGGGAGTGGAGGTGGTATCCGGGGAGCTGGAAAGAAAGGTGCGAGGAGGCGGTGTCAGCCTGGACGGCACCATTGAAAACAGCAACTGCCAGCTTCCTGTTTCCGCCGGGGAGATCATTGTGCACAGGAAGAACTTAGCTATGTGGACCTCAGCACCGTTCCCCTATAGCCCCTGAGTGCACTGCGCAGGGCAACGGCCGTGTTCGTGCTTGCTAACCTGCAGTTCGTACGACGCGGGTTGAGTTTCGCTCCGTGTATCGCGGTGCCGGTCAGCTCGTTTCGCCTAGCGCCTATCTCAATGCACACAGACTGCACTTCCCCAGCTTCTACGCTGACCCGAGACCGGGAGCCAGCAGCTTTGCCCTGGTCTCCCATGAGGGTCCAGCTCCTGCTTTCCCGGGCTGTAGCAGAGAGCTGGATCAGGAGCGGAGCAGCTCCAACAGAAGCGGCCCACTCTCAAACCGCCGCTCCAGGTGGCTGCTTGCCTCGCTACGTAGGCCGCACTGCCGGCCTCCTTGAACGAAAGCTCCCAACAAGAAATGCTCTCTGCCAACTCACCGGAGAAAACGTATGTTCACTCCTGTTGCCCCGGTGCTGAAATGCAGCAGCCCCGTTAGCTCTCTAGTGCCTAAGGGCAAGCCAGAGTCCGATTTCAGGTGGGGTATTCACAGAGTGGGAACCAAGCACTGCAGGAGTAAGCTAGGCCAGAAACTGCCCAGCACCCTTCTCACCACCTCTCAAGGTGGCTGCTGGAAACTGGGAGTGGGAGTGGAGGTGGTATCCGGGGAGCTGGAAAGAAAGGTGCGAGGAGGCGGTGTCAGCCTGGACGGCACCATTGAAAACAGCAACTGCCAGCTTCCTGTTTCCGCCGGGGAGATCATTGTGCACAGGCAGAACTTAGCTACGTGGACCTCAGCGCCGTTCCCCTATAGCCCCTGAGTGCACTGCGCAGGGCAACGGCCGTGTTCGTGCTTGCTAACCTGCAGTTCGTACGACGCGGGTTGAGTTTCGCTCCGTGTATCGCGGTGCCGGTCAGCTCGTTTCGCCTAGCGCCTATCTCAATGCACGCAGACTGCACTTCCCCAGCTTCTACGCTGACCCGAGACCGGGAGCCAGCAGCTTTGCCCTGGTCTCCCATGAGGGTCCAGCTCCTGCTTTCCCGGGCTGTAGCAGAGAGCTGGATCAGGAGCGGAGCAGCTCCAACAGAAGCGGCCCACTCTCAAACCGCCGCTCCAGGTGGCTGCTTGCCTCGCTACGTAGGCCGCACTGCCGGCCTCCTTGAACGAAAGCTCCCAACAAGAAATGCTCTCTGCCAACTCACCGGAGAAAACGTATGTTCACTCCTGTTGCCCCGGTGCTGAAATGCAGCAGCCCCGTTAGCTCTCTAGTGCCTAAGGGCAAGCCAGAGTCCGATTTCAGGTGGGGTATTCACAGAGTGGGAACCAAGCACTGCAGGAGTAAGCTAGGCCAGAAACTGCCCAGCACCCTTCTCACCACCTCTCAAGGTGGCTGCTGGAAACTGGGAGTGGGAGTGGAGGTGGTATCCGGGGAGCTGGAAAGAAAGGTGCGAGGAGGCGGTGTCAGCCTGGACGGCACCATTGAAAACAGCAACTGCCAGCTTCCTGTTTCCGCCGGGGAGATCATTGTGCACAGGCAGAACTTAGCTACGTGGACCTCAGCGCCGTTCCCCTATAGCCCCTGAGTGCACTGCGCAGGGCAACGGCCGTGTTCGTGCTTGCTAACCTGCAGTTCGTACGACGCGGGTTGAGTTTCGCTCCGTGTATCGCGGTGCCGGTCAGCTCGTTTCGCCTAGCGCCTATCTCAATGCACGCAGACTGCACTTCCCCAGCTTCTACGCTGACCCGAGACCGGGAGCCAGCAGCTTTGCCCTGGTCTCCCATGAGGGTCCAGCTCCTGCTTTCCCGGGCTGTAGCAGAGAGCTGGATCAGGAGCGGAGCAGCTCCAACAGAAGCGGCCCACTCTCAAACCGCCGCTCCAGGTGGCTGCTTGCCTCGCTACGTAGGCCGCACTGCCGGCCTCCTTGAACGAAAGCTCCCAACAAGAAATGCTCTCTGCCAACTCACCGGAGAAAACGTATGTTCACTCCTGTTGCCCCGGTGCTGAAATGCAGCAGCCCCGTTAGCTCTCTAGTGCCTAAGGGCAAGCCAGAGTCCGATTTCAGGTGGGGTATTCACAGAGTGGGAACCAAGCACTGCAGGAGTAAGCTAGGCCAGAAACTGCCCAGCACCCTTCTCACCACCTCTCCAGGTGGCTGCTGGAAACTGGGAGTGGGAGTGGAGGTGGTATCCGGGGAGCTGGAAAGAAAGGTGCGAGGAGGCGGTGTCAGCCTGGACGGCACCATTGAAAACAGCAACTGCCAGCTTCCTGTTTCCGCCGGGGAGATCATTGTGCACAGGCAGAACTTAGCTACGTGGACCTCAGCACCGTTCCCCTATAGCCCCTGAGTGCACTGCGCAGGGCAACGGCCGTGTTCGTGCTTGCTAACCTGCAGTTCGTACGACGCGGGTTGAGTTTCGCTCCGTGTATCGCGGTGCCGGTCAGCTCGTTTCGCCTAGCGCCTATCTCAATGCACGCAGACTGCACTTCCCCAGCTTCTATGCTGACCCGAGACCGGGAGCCAGCAGCTTTGCCCTGGTCTCCCATGAGGGTCCAGCTCCTGCTTTCCCGGGCTGTAGCAGAGAGCTGGATCAGGAGCGGAGCAGCTCCAACAGAAGCGGCCCACTCTCAAACCGCCGCTCCAGGTGGCTGCTTGCCTCGCTACGTAGGCCGCACTGCCGGCCTCCTTGAACGAAAGCTCCCAACAAGAAATGCTCTCTGCCAACTCACCGGAGAAAACGTATGTTCACTCCTGTTGCCCCGGTGCTGAAATGCAGCAGCCCCGTTAGCTCTCTAGTGCCTAAGGGCAAGCCAGAGTCCGATTTCAGGTGGGGTAATCACAGAGTGGGAACCAAGCACTGCAGGAGTAAGCTAGGCCAGAAACTGCCCAGCACCCTTCTCACCACCTCTCAAGGTGGCTGCTGGAAACTGGGAGTGGGAGTGGAGGTGGTATCCGGGGAGCTGGAAAGAAAGGTGCGAGGAGGCGGTGTCAGCCTGGACGGCACCATTGAAAACAGCAACTGCCAGCTTCCTGTTTCCGCCGGGGAGATCATTGTGCACAGGCAGAAATTAGCTATGTGGACCTCAGCGCCGTTCCCCTATAGCCCCTGAGTGCACTGCGCAGGGCAACGGCCGTGTTCGTGCTTGCTAACCTGCAGTTCGTACGACGCGGGTTGAGTTTCGCTCCGTGTATCGCGGTGCCGGTCAGCTCGTTTCGCCTAGCGCCTATCTCAATGCACACAGACTGCACTTCCCCAGCTTCTACGCTGACCCGAGACCGGGAGCCAGCAGCTTTGCCCTGGTCTCCCATGAGGGTCCAGCTCCTGCTTTCCCAGGCTGTAGCAGAGAGCTGGATCAGGAGCGGAGCAGCTCCAACAGAAGCGGCCCACTCTCAAACCGCCGCTCCAGGTGGCTGCTTTCCCTGCTACGTAGGCCGCACTGCCGGCCTCCTTGAACGAAAGCTCCCAACAAGAAATGCTCTCTGCCAACTCACCGGAGAAAACGTATGTTCACTCGTGTTGCCCCAGTGCTGAAATGCAGCAGCCCCGTTAGCTCTCTAGTGCCTAAGGGCAAGCCAGAGTCCGATTTCAGGTGGGGTATTCACAGAGTGGGAACCAAGCACTGCAGGAGTAAGCTAGGCCAGAAACTGCCCAGCACCCTTCTCACCACCTCTCAAGGTGGCTGCTGGAAACTGGGAGTGGGAGTGGAGGTGGTATCCGGGGAGCTGGAAAGAAAGGTGCGAGGAGGCGGTGTCAGCCTGGACGGCACCATTGAAAACAGCAACTGCCAGCTTCCTGTTTCCGCCGGGGAGATCATTGTGCACAGGCAGAACTTAGCTACGTGGACCTCAGCGCCGTTCCCCTATAGCCCCTGAGTGCACTGCGCAGGGCAACGGCCGTGTTCGTGCTTGCTAACCTGCAGTTCGTACGACGCGGGTTGAGTTTCGCTCCGTGTATCGCGGTGCCGGTCAGCTCGTTTCGCCTAGCGCCTATCTCAATGCACGCAGACTGCACTTCCCCAGCTTCTACGCTGACCCGAGACCGGGAGCCAGCAGCTTTGCCCTGGTCTCCCATGAGGGTCCAGCTCCTGCTTTCCCGGGCTGTAGCAGAGAGCTGGATCAGGAGCGGAGCAGCTCCAACAGAAGCGGCCCACTCTCAAACCGCCGCTCCAGGTGGCTGCTTGCCTCGCTATGTAGGCCGCACTGCCGGCCTCCTTGAACGAAAGCTCCCAACAAGAAATGCTCTCTGCCAACTCACCGGAGAAAACGTATGTTCACTCCTGTTGCCCCGGTGCTGAAATGCAGCAGCCCCGTTAGCTCTCTAGTGCCTAAGGGCAAGCCAGAGTCCGATTTCAGGTGGGGTATTCACAGAGTGGGAACCAAGCACTGCAGGAGTAAGCTAGGCCAGAAACTGCCCAGCACCCTTCTCACCACCTCTCAAGGTGGCTGCTGGAAACTGGGAGTGGGAGTGGAGGTGGTATCCGGGGAGCTGGAAAGAAAGGTGCGAGGAGGCGGTGTCAGCCTGGACGGCACCATTGAAAACAGCAACTGCCAGCTTCCTGTTTCCGCCGGGGAGATCATTGTGCACAGGCAGAACTTAGCTACGTGGACCTCAGCACCGTTCCCCTATAGCCCCTGAGTGCACTGCGCAGGGCAACGGCCGTGTTCGTGCTTGCTAACCTGCAGTTCGTACGACGCGGGTTGAGTTTCGCTCCGTGTATCGCGGTGCCGGTCAGCTCGTTTCGCCTAGCACCTATCTCAATGCACGCAGACTGCACTTCCCCAGCTTCTACGCTGACCCGAGACCGGGAGCCAGCAGCTTTGCCCTGGTCTCCCATGAGGGTCCAGCTCCTGCTTTCCCGGGCTGTAGCAGAGAGCTGGATCAGGAGCGGAGCAGCTCCAACAGAAGCGGCCCACTCTCAAACCGCCGCTCCAGGTGGCTGCTTGCCTCGCTACGTAGGCCGCACTGCCGGCCTCCTTGAACGAAAGCTCCCAACAAGAAATGCTCTCTGCCAACTCACCGGAGAAAACGTATGTTCACTCCTGTTGCCCCGGTGCTGAAATGCAGCAGCCCCGTTAGCTCTCTAGTGCCTAAGGGCAAGCCAGAGTCCGATTTCAGGTGGGGTATTCACAGAGTGGGAACCAAGCACTGCAGGAGTAAGCTAGGCCAGAAACTGCCCAGCACCCTTCTCACCACCTCTCCAGGTGGCTGCTGGAAACTGGGAGTGGGAGTGGAGGTGGTATCCGGGGAGCTGGAAAGAAAGGTGCGAGGAGGCGGTGTCAGCCTGGACGGCACCATTGAAAACAGCAACTGCCAGCTTCCTGTTTCCGCCGGGGAGATCATTGTGCACAGGCAGAACTTAGCTATGTGGACCTCAGCGCCGTTCCCCTATAGCCCCTGAGTGCACTGCGCAGGGCAACGGCCGTGTTCGTGCTTGCTAACCTGCAGTTCGTACGACGCGGGTTGAGTTTCGCTCCGTGTATCGCGGTGCCGGTCAGCTCGTTTCGCCTAGCGCCTATCTCAATGCACACAGACTGCACTTCCCCAGCTTCTACGCTGACCTGAGACCGGGAGCCAGCAGCTTTGCCCTGGTCTCCCATGAGGGTCCAGCTCCTGCTTTCCCAGGCTGTAGCAGAGAGCTGGATCAGGAGCGGAGCAGCTCCAACAGAAGCGGCCCACTCTCAAACCGCCGCTCCAGGTGGCTGCTTTCCCTGCTATGTAGGCCGCACTGCCGGCCTCCTTGAACGAAAGCTCCCAACAAGAAATGCTCTCTGCCAACTCACCGGAGAAAACGTATGTTCACTCCTGTTGCCCCAGTGCTGAAATGCAGCAGCCCCGTTAGCTCTCTAGTGCCTAAGGGCAAGCCAGAGTCCGATTTCAGGTGGGGTATTCACAGAGTGGGAAGCAAGCACTGCAGGAGTAAGCTAGGCCAGAAACTGCCCAGCACCCTTCTCACCACCTCTCCAGGTGGCTGCTGGAAACTGGGAGTGGGAGTGGAGGTGGTATCCGGGGAGCTGGAAAGAAAGGTGCGAGGAGGCGGTGTCAGCCTGGACGGCACCATTGAAAACAGCAACTGCCAGCTTCCTGTTTCCGCCGGGGAGATCATTGTGCACAGGCAGAACTTAGCTACGTGGACCTCAGCGCCGTTCCCCTATAGCCCCTGAGTGCACTGCGCAGGGCAACGGCCGTGTTCGTGCTTGCTAACCTGCAGTTCGTACGACGCGGGTTGAGTTTCGCTCCGTGTATCGCGGTGCCGGTCAGCTCGTTTCGCCTAGCGCCTATCTCAATGCACACAGACTGCACTTCCCCAGCTTCTACGCTGACCCGAGACCGGGAGCCAGCAGCTTTGCCCTGGTCTCCCATGAGGGTCCAGCTCCTGCTTTCCCAGGCTGTAGCAGAGAGCTGGATCAGGAGCGGAGCAGCTCCAACAGAAGCGGCCCACTCTCAAACCGCCGCTCCAGGTGGCTGCTTGCCTCGCTACGTAGGCCGCACTGCCGGCCTCCTTGAACGAAAGCTCCCAACAAGAAATGCTCTCTGCCAACTCACCGGAGAAAACGTATGTTCACTCCTGTTGCCCCGGTGCTGAAATGCAGCAGCCCCGTTAGCTCTCTAGTGCCTAAGGGCAAGCCAGAGTCCGATTTCAGGTGGGGTATTCACAGAGTGGGAACCAAGCACTGCAGGAGTAAGCTAGGCCAGAAACTGCCCAGCACCCTTCTCACCACCTCTCAAGGTGGCTGCTGGAAACTGGAGTGGGAGTGGAGGTGGTATCCGGGGAGCTGGAAAGAAAGGTGCGAGGAGGCGGTGTCAGCCTGGACGGCACCATTGAAAACAGCAACTGCCAGCTTCCTGTTTCCGCCGGGGAGATCATTGTGCACAGGCAGAACTTAGCTACGTGGACCTCAGCGCCGTTCCCCTATAGCCCCTGAGTGCACTGCGCAGGGCAACGGCCGTGTTCGTGCTTGCTAACCTGCAGTTCGTACGACGCGGGTTGAGTTTCGCTCCGTGTATCGCGGTGCCGGTCAGCTCGTTTCGCCTAGCGCCTATCTCAATGCACGCAGACTGCACTTCCCCAGCTTCTACGCTGACCCGAGACCGGGAGCCAGCAGCTTTGCCCTGGTCTCCCATGAGGGTCCAGCTCCTGCTTTCCCGGGCTGTAGCAGAGAGCTGGATCAGGAGCGGAGCAGCTCCAACAGAAGCGGCCCACTCTCAAACCGCCGCTCCAGGTGGCTGCTTGCCTCGCTACGTAGGCCGCACTGCCGGCCTCCTTGAACGAAAGCTCCCAACAAGAAATGCTCTCTGCCAACTCACCGGAGAAAACGTATGTTCACTCCTGTTGCCCCGGTGCTGAAATGCAGCAGCCCCGTTAGCTCTCTAGTGCCTAAGGGCAAGCCAGAGTCCGATTTCAGGTGGGGTATTCACAGAGTGGGAACCAAGCACTGCAGGAGTAAGCTAGGCCAGAAACTGCCCAGCACCCTTCTCACCACCTCTCAAGGTGGCTGCTGGAAACTGGGAGTGGGAGTGGAGGTGGTATCCGGGGAGCTGGAAAGAAAGGTGCGAGGAGGCGGTGTCAGCCTGGACGGCACCATTGAAAACAGCAACTGCCAGCTTCCTGTTTCCGCCGGGGAGATCATTGTGCACAGGCAGAACTTAGCTACGTGGACCTCAGCACCGTTCCCCTATAGCCCCTGAGTGCACTGCGCAGGGCAACGGCCGTGTTCGTGCTTGCTAACCTGCAGTTCGTACGACGCGGGTTGAGTTTCGCTCCGTGTATCGCGGTGCCGGTCAGCTCGTTTCGCCTAGCACCTATCTCAATGCACGCAGACTGCACTTCCCCAGCTTCTACGCTGACCCGAGACCGGGAGCCAGCAGCTTTGCCCTGGTCTCCCATGAGGGTCCAGCTCCTGCTTTCCCGGGCTGTAGCAGAGAGCTGGATCAGGAGCGGAGCAGCTCCAACAGAAGCGGCCCACTCTCAAACCGCCGCTCCAGGTGGCTTCTTGCCTCGCTACGTAGGCCGCACTGCCGGCCTCCTTGAACGAAAGCTCCCAACAAGAAATGCTCTCTGCCAACTCACCGGAGAAAACGTATGTTCACTCCTGTTGCCCCGGTGCTGAAATGCAGCAGCCCCGTTAGCTCTCTAGTGCCTAAGGGCAAGCCAGAGTCCGATTTCAGGTGGGGTATTCACAGAGTGGGAACCAAGCACTGCAGGAGTAAGCTAGGCCAGAAACTGCCCAGCACCCTTCTCACCACCTCTCCAGGTGGCTGCTGGAAACTGGGAGTGGGAGTGGAGGTGGTATCCGGGGAGCTGGAAAGAAAGGTGCGAGGAGGCGGTGTCAGCCTGGACGGCACCATTGAAAACAGCAACTGCCAGCTTCCTGTTTCCGCCGGGGAGATCATTGTGCACAGGCAGAACTTAGCTACGTGGACCTCAGCGCCGTTCCCCTATAGCCCCTGAGTGCACTGCGCAGGGCAACGGCCGTGTTCGTGCTTGCTAACCTGCAGTTCGTACGACGCGGGTTGAGTTTCGCTCCGTGTATCGCGGTGCCGGTCAGCTCGTTTCGCCTAGCGCCTATCTCAATGCACACAGACTGCACTTCCCCAGCTTCTACGCTGACCCGAGACCGGGAGCCAGCAGCTTTGCCCTGGTCTCCCATGAGGGTCCAGCTCCTGCTTTCCCAGGCTGTAGCAGAGAGCTGGATCAGGAGCGGAGCAGCTCCAACAGAAGCGGCCCACTCTCAAACCGCCGCTCCAGGTGGCTGCTTGCCTCGCTACGTAGGCCGCACTGCCGGCCTCCTTGAACGAAAGCTCCCAACAAGAAATGCTCTCTGCCAACTCACCGGAGAAAACGTATGTTCACTCCTGTTGCCCCAGTGCTGAAATGCAGCAGCCCCGTTAGCTCTCTAGTGCCTAAGGGCAAGCCAGAGTCCGATTTCAGGTGGGGTATTCACAGAGTGGGAACCAAGCACTGCAGGAGTAAGCTAGGCCAGAAACTGCCCAGCACCCTTCTCACCACCTCTCAAGGTGGCTGCTGGAAACTGGGAGTGGGAGTGGAGGTGGTATCCGGGGAGCTGGAAAGAAAGGTGCGAGGAGGCGGTGTCAGCCGTGACGACACCATTGAAAACAGCAACTGCCAGCTTCCTGTTTCCGCCGGGGAGATCATTGTGCACAGGCAGAACTTAGCTACGTGGACCTCAGCGCCGTTCCCCTATAGCCCCTGAGTGCACTGCGCAGGGCAACGGCCGTGTTCGTGCTTGCTAACCTGCAGTTCGTACGACGCGGGTTGAGTTTCGCTCCGTGTATCGCGGTGCCGGTCAGCTCGTTTCGCCTAGCGCCTATCTCAATGCACGCAGACTGCACTTCCCCAGCTTCTACGCTGACCCGAGACCGGGAGCCAGCAGCTTTGCCCTGGTCTCCCATGAGGGTCCAGCTCCTGCTTTCCCGGGCTGTAGCAGAGAGCTGGATCAGGAGCGGAGCAGCTCCAACAGAAGCGGCCCACTCTCAAACCGCCGCTCCAGGTGGCTGCTTGCCTCGCTACGTAGGCCGCACTGCCGGCCTCCTTGAACGAAAGCTCCCAACAAGAAATGCTCTCTGCCAACTCACCGGAGAAAACGTATGTTCACTCCTGTTGCCCTGGTGCTGAAATGCAGCAGCCCCGTTAGCTCTCTAGTGCCTAAGGGCAAGCCAGAGTCCGATTTCAGGTGGGGTATTCACAGAGTGGGAACCAAGCACTGCAGGAGTAAGCTAGGCCAGAAACTGCCCAGCACCCTTCTCACCACCTCTCCAGGTGGCTGCTGGAAACTGGGAGTGGGAGTGGAGGTGGTATCCGGGGAGCTGGAAAGAAAGGTGCGAGGAGGCGGTGTCAGCCTGGACGGCACCATTGAAAACAGCAACTGCCAGCTTCCTGTTTCCGCCGGGGAGATCATTGTGCACAGGCAGAACTTAGCTACGTGGACCTCAGCGCCGTTCCCCTATAGCCCCTGAGTGCACTGCGCAGGGCAACGGCCGTGTTCGTGCTTGCTAACCTGCAGTTCGTACGACGCGGGTTGAGTTTCGCTCCGTGTATCGCGGTGCCGGTCAGCTCGTTTCGCCTAGCGCCTATCTCAATGCACGCAGACTGCACTTCCCCAGCTTCTACGCTGACCCGAGACCGGGAGCCAGCAGCTTTGCCCTGGTCTCCCATGAGGGTCCAGCTCCTGCTTTCCCGGGCTGTAGCAGAGAGCTGGATCAGGAGCGGAGCAGCTCCAACAGAAGCGGCCCACTCTCAAACCGCCGCTCCAGGTGGCTGCTTGCCTCGCTACGTAGGCCGCACTGCCGGCCTCCTTGAACGAAAGCTCCCAACAAGAAATGCTCTCTGCCAACTCACCGGAGAAAACGTATGTTCACTCCTGTTGCCCCGGTGCTGAAATGCAGCAGCCCCGTTAGCTCTCTAGTGCCTAAGGGCAAGCCAGAGTCCGATTTCAGGTGGGGTATTCACAGAGTGGGAACCAAGCACTGCAGGAGTAAGCTAGGCCAGAAACTGCCCAGCACCCTTCTCACCACCTCTCCAGGTGGCTGCTGGAAACTGGGAGTGGGAGTGGAGGTGGTATCCGGGGAGCTGGAAAGAAAGGTGCGAGGAGGCGGTGTCAGCCTGGACGGCACCATTGAAAACAGCAACTGCCAGCTTCCTGTTTCCGCCGGGGAGATCATTGTGCACAGGCAGAACTTAGCTACGTGGACCTCAGCGCCGTTCCCCTATAGCCCCTGAGTGCACTGCGCAGGGCAACGGCCGTGTTCGTGCTTGCTAACCTGCAGTTCGTACGACGCGGGTTGAGTTTCGCTCCGTGTATCACGGTGCCGGTCAGCTCGTTTCGCCTAGCGCCTATCTCAATGCACGCAGACTGCACTTCCCCAGCTTCTACGCTGACCCGAGACCGGGAGCCAGCAGCTTTGCCCTGGTCTCCCATGAGGGTCCAGCTCCTGCTTTCCCGGGCTGTAGCAGAGAGCTGGATCAGGAGCGGAGCAGCTCCAACAGAAGCGGCCCACTCTCAAACCGCCGCTCCAGGTGGCTGCTTGCCTCGCTACGTAGGCCGCACTGCCGGCCTCCTTGAACGAAAGCTCCCAACAAGAAATGCTCTCTGCCAACTCACCGGAGAAAACGTATGTTCACTCCTGTTGCCCCGGTGCTGAAATGCAGCAGCCCCGTTAGCTCTCTAGTGCCTAAGGGCAAGCCAGAGTCCGATTTCAGGTGGGGTATTCACAGAGTGGGAACCAAGCACTGCAGGAGTAAGCTAGGCCAGAAACTGCCCAGCACCCTTCTCACCACCTCTCAAGGTGGCTGCTGGAAACTGGGAGTGGGAGTGGAGGTGGTATCCGGGGAGCTGGAAAGAAAGGTGCGAGGAGGCGGTGTCAGCCTGGACGGCACCATTGAAAACAGCAACTGCCAGCTTCCTGTTTCCGCCAGGGAGATCATTGTGCACAGGCAGAACTTAGCTACGTGGACCTCAGCACCGTTCCCCTATAGCCCCTGAGTGCACTGCGCAGGGCCACGGCCGTGTTCGTGCTTGCTAACCTGCAGTTCGTACGACGCGGGTTGAGTTTCGCTCCGTGTATCGCGGTGCCGGTCAGCTCGTTTCGCCTAGCACCTATCTCAATGCACGCAGACTGCACTTCCCCAGCTTCTACGCTGACCCGAGACCGGGAGCCAGCAGCTTTGCCCTGGTCTCCCATGAGGGTCCAGCTCCTGCTTTCCCGGGCTGTAGCAGAGAGCTGGATCAGGAGCGGAGCAGCTCCAACAGAAGCGGCCCACTCTCAAACCGCCGCTCCAGGTGGCTTCTTGCCTCGCTACGTAGGCCGCACTGCCGGCCTCCTTGAACGAAAGCTCCCAACAAGAAATGCTCTCTGCCAACTCACCGGAGAAAACGTATGTTCACTCCTGTTGCCCCGGTGCTGAAATGCAGCAGCCCCGTTAGCTCTCTAGTGCCTAAGGGCAAGCCAGAGTCCGATTTCAGGTGGGGTATTCACAGAGTGGGAACCAAGCACTGCAGGAGTAAGCTAGGCCAGAAACTGCCCAGCACCCTTCTCACCACCTCTCCAGGTGGCTGCTGGAAACTGGGAGTGGGAGTGGAGGTGGTATCCGGGGAGCTGGAAAGAAAGGTGCGAGGAGGCGGTGTCAGCCTGGACGGCACCATTGAAAACAGCAACTGCCAGCTTCCTGTTTCCGCCGGGGAGATCATTGTGCACAGGCAGAACTTAGCTACGTGGACCTCAGCGCCGTTCCCCTATAGCCCCTGAGTGCACTGCGCAGGGCAACGGCCGTGTTCGTGCTTGCTAACCTGCAGTTCGTACGACGCGGGTTGAGTTTCGCTCCGTGTATCGCGGTGCCGGTCAGCTCGTTTCGCCTAGCGCCTATCTCAATGCACACAGACTGCACTTCCCCAGCTTCTACGCTGACCCGAGACCGGGAGCCAGCAGCTTTGCCCTGGTCTCCCATGAGGGTCCAGCTCCTGCTTTCCCAGGCTGTAGCAGAGAGCTGGATCAGGAGCGGAGCAGCTCCAACAGAAGCGGCCCACTCTCAAACCGCCGCTCCAGGTGGCTGCTTGCCTCGCTACGTAGGCCGCACTGCCGGCCTCCTTGAACGAAAGCTCCCAACAAGAAATGCTCTCTGCTAACTCACCGGAGAAAACGTATGTTCACTCCTGTTGCCCCAGTGCTGAAATGCAGCAGCCCCGTTAGCTCTCTAGTGCCTAAGGGCAAGCCAGAGTCCGATTTCAGGTGGGGTATTCACAGAGTGGGAAGCAAGCACTGCAGGAGTAAGCTAGGCCAGAAACTGCCCAGCACCCTTCTCACCACCTCTCCAGGTGGCTGCTGGAAACTGGGAGTGGGAGTGGAGGTGGTATCCGGGGAGCTGGAAAGAAAGGTGCGAGGAGGCGGTGTCAGCCTGGACGGCACCATTGAAAACAGCAACTGCCAGCTTCCTGTTTCCGCCGGGGAGATCATTGTGCACAGGCAGAACTTAGCTACGTGGACCTCAGCGCCGTTCCCCTATAGCCCCTGAGTGCACTGCGCAGGGCAACGGCCGTGTTCGTGCTTGCTAACCTGCAGTTCGTACGACGCGGGTTGAGTTTCGCTCCGTGTATCGCGGTGCCGGTCAGCTCGTTTCGCCTAGCGCCTATCTCAATGCACACAGACTGCACTTCCCCAGCTTCTACGCTGACCCGAGACCGGGAGCCAGCAGCTTTGCCCTGGTCTCCCATGAGGGTCCAGCTCCTGCTTTCCCAGGCTGTAGCAGAGAGCTGGATCAGGAGCGGAGCAGCTCCAACAGAAGCGGCCCACTCTCAAACCGCCGCTCCAGGTGGCTGCTTGCCTCGCTACGTAGGCCGCACTGCCGGCCTCCTTGAACGAAAGCTCCCAACAAGAAATGCTCTCTGCCAACTCACCGGAGAAAACGTATGTTCACTCCTGTTGCCCCGGTGCTGAAATGCAGCAGCCCCGTTAGCTCTCTAGTGCCTAAGGGCAAGCCAGAGTCCGATTTCAGGTGGGGTATTCACAGAGTGGGAACCAAGCACTGCAGGAGTAAGCTAGGCCAGAAACTGCCCAGCACCCTTCTCACCACCTCTCAAGGTGGCTGCTGGAAACTGGGAGTGGGAGTGGAGGTGGTATCCGGGGAGCTGGAAAGAAAGGTGCGAGGAGGCGGTGTCAGCCTGGACGGCACCATTGAAAACAGCAACTGCCAGCTTCCTGTTTCCGCCGGGGAGATCATTGTGCACAGGCAGAACTTAGCTACGTGGACCTCAGCGCCGTTCCCCTATAGCCCCTGAGTGCACTGCGCAGGGCAACGGCCGTGTTCGTGCTTGCTAACCTGCAGTTCGTACGACGCGGGTTGAGTTTCGCTCCGTGTATCGCGGTGCCGGTCAGCTCGTTTCGCCTAGCGCCTATCTCAATGCACGCAGACTGCACTTCCCCAGCTTCTACGCTGACCCGAGACCGGGAGCCAGCAGCTTTGCCCTGGTCTCCCATGAGGGTCCAGCTCCTGCTTTCCCGGGCTGTAGCAGAGAGCTGGATCAGGAGCGGAGCAGCTCCAACAGAAGCGGCCCACTCTCAAACCGCCGCTCCAGGTGGCTGCTTGCCTCGCTACGTAGGCCGCACTGCCGGCCTCCTTGAACGAAAGCTCCCAACAAGAAATGCTCTCTGCCAACTCACCGGAGAAAACGTATGTTCACTCCTGTTGCCCCGGTGCTGAAATGCAGCAGCCCCGTTAGCTCTCTAGTGCCTAAGGGCAAGCCAGAGTCCGATTTCAGGTGGGGTATTCACAGAGTGGGAACCAAGCACTGCAGGAGTAAGCTAGGCCAGAAACTGCCCAGCACCCTTCTCACCACCTCTCAAGGTGGCTGCTGGAAACTGGGAGTGGGAGTGGAGGTGGTATCCGGGGAGCTGGAAAGAAAGGTGCGAGGAGGCGGTGTCAGCCTGGACGGCACCATTGAAAACAGCAACTGCCAGCTTCCTGTTTCCGCCGGGGAGATCATTGTGCACAGGCAGAACTTAGCTACGTGGACCTCAGCACCGTTCCCCTATAGCCCCTGAGTGCACTGCGCAGGGCAACGGCCGTGTTCGTGCTTGCTAACCTGCAGTTCGTACGACGCGGGTTGAGTTTCGCTCCGTGTATCGCGGTGCCGGTCAGCTCGTTTCGCCTAGCACCTATCTCAATGCACGCAGACTGCACTTCCCCAGCTTCTACGCTGACCCGAGACCGGGAGCCAGCAGCTTTGCCCTGGTCTCCCATGAGGGTCCAGCTCCTGCTTTCCCGGGCTGTAGCAGAGAGCTGGATCAGGAGCGGAGCAGCTCCAACAGAAGCGGCCCACTCTCAAACCGCCGCTCCAGGTGGCTTCTTGCCTCGCTACGTAGGCCGCACTGCCGGCCTCCTTGAACGAAAGCTCCCAACAAGAAATGCTCTCTGCCAACTCACCGGAGAAAACGTATGTTCACTCCTGTTGCCCCGGTGCTGAAATGCAGCAGCCCCGTTAGCTCTCTAGTGCCTAAGGGCAAGCCAGAGTCCGATTTCAGGTGGGGTATTCACAGAGTGGGAACCAAGCACTGCAGGAGTAAGCTAGGCCAGAAACTGCCCAGCACCCTTCTCACCACCTCTCCAGGTGGCTGCTGGAAACTGGGAGTGGGAGTGGAGGTGGTATCCGGGGAGCTGGAAAGAAAGGTGCGAGGAGGCGGTGTCAGCCTGGACGGCACCATTGAAAACAGCAACTGCCAGCTTCCTGTTTCCGCCGGGGAGATCATTGTGCACAGGCAGAACTTAGCTACGTGGACCTCAGCGCCGTTCCCCTATAGCCCCTGAGTGCACTGCGCAGGGCAACGGCCGTGTTCGTGCTTGCTAACCTGCAGTTCGTACGACGCGGGTTGAGTTTCGCTCCGTGTATCGCGGTGCCGGTCAGCTCGTTTCGCCTAGCGCCTATCTCAATGCACACAGACTGCACTTCCCCAGCTTCTACGCTGACCCGAGACCGGGAGCCAGCAACTTTGCCCTGGTCTCCCATGAGGGTCCAGCTCCTGCTTTCCCAGGCTGTAGCAGAGAGCTGGATCAGGAGCGGAGCAGCTCCAACAGAAGCGGCCCACTCTCAAACCGCCGCTCCAGGTGGCTGCTTGCCTCGCTACGTAGGCCGCACTGCCGGCCTCCTTGAACGAAAGCTCCCAACAAGAAATGCTCTCTGCCAACTCACCGGAGAAAACGTATGTTCACTCCTGTTGCCCCAGTGCTGAAATGCAGCAGCCCCGTTAGCTCTCTAGTGCCTAAGGGCAAGCCAGAGTCCGATTTCAGGTGGGGTATTCACAGAGTGGGAACCAAGCACTGCAGGAGTAAGCTAGGCCAGAAACTGCCCAGCACCCTTCTCACCACCTCTCAAGGTGGCTGCTGGAAACTGGGAGTGGGAGTGGAGGTGGTATCCGGGGAGCTGGAAAGAAAGGTGCGAGGAGGCGGTGTCAGCCGTGACGACACCATTGAAAACAGCAACTGCCAGCTTCCTGTTTCCGCCGGGGAGATCATTGTGCACAGGCAGAACTTAGCTACGTGGACCTCAGCGCCGTTCCCCTATAGCCCCTGAGTGCACTGCGCAGGGCAACGGCCGTGTTCGTGCTTGCTAACCTGCAGTTCGTACGACGCGGGTTGAGTTTCGCTCCGTGTATCGCGGTGCCGGTCAGCTCGTTTCGCCTAGCGCCTATCTCAATGCACGCAGACTGCACTTCCCCAGCTTCTACGCTGACCCGAGACCGGGAGCCAGCAGCTTTGCCCTGGTCTCCCATGAGGGTCCAGCTCCTGCTTTCCCGGGCTGTAGCAGAGAGCTGGATCAGGAGCGGAGCAGCTCCAACAGAAGCGGCCCACTCTCAAACCGCCGCTCCAGGTGGCTGCTTGCCTCGCTACGTAGGCCGCACTGCCGGCCTCCTTGAACGAAAGCTCCCAACAAGAAATGCTCTCTGCCAACTCACCGGAGAAAACGTATGTTCACTCCTGTTGCCCCGGTGCTGAAATGCAGCAGCCCCGTTAGCTCTCTAGTGCCTAAGGGCAAGCCAGAGTCCGATTTCAGGTGGGGTATTCACAGAGTGGGAACCAAGCACTGCAGGAGTAAGCTAGGCCAGAAACTGCCCAGCACCCTTCTCACCACCTCTCCAGGTGGCTGCTGGAAACTGGGAGTGGGAGTGGAGGTGGTATCCGGGGAGCTGGAAAGAAAGGTGCGAGGAGGCGGTGTCAGCCTGGACGGCACCATTGAAAACAGCAACTGCCAGCTTCCTGTTTCCGCCGGGGAGATCATTGTGCACAGGCAGAACTTAGCTACGTGGACCTCAGCGCCGTTCCCCTATAGCCCCTGAGTGCACTGCGCAGGGCAACAGCCGTGTTCGTGCTTGCTAACCTGCAGTTCGTACGACGCGGGTTGAGTTTCGCTCCGTGTATCGCGGTGCCGGTCAGCTCGTTTCGCCTAGCGCCTATCTCAATGCACGCAGACTGCACTTCCCCAGCTTCTACGCTGACCCGAGACCGGGAGCCAGCAGCTTTGCCCTGGTCTCCCATGAGGGTCCAGCTCCTGCTTTCCCGGGCTGTAGCAGAGAGCTGGATCAGGAGCGGAGCAGCTCCAACAGAAGCGGCCCACTCTCAAACCGCCGCTCCAGGTGGCTGCTTGCCTCGCTACGTAGGCCGCACTGCCGGCCTCCTTGAACGAAAGCTCCCAACAAGAAATGCTCTCTGCCAACTCACCGGAGAAAACGTATGTTCACTCCTGTTGCCCCGGTGCTGAAATGCAGCAGCCCCGTTAGCTCTCTAGTGCCTAAGGGCAAGCCAGAGTCCGATTTCAGGTGGGGTATTCACAGAGTGGGAACCAAGCACTGCAGGAGTAAGCTAGGCCAGAAACTGCCCAGCACCCTTCTCACCACCTCTCAAGGTGGCTGCTGGAAACTGGGAGTGGGAGTGGAGGTGGTATCCGGGGAGCTGGAAAGAAAGGTGCGAGGAGGCGGTGTCAGCCTGGACGGCACCATTGAAAACAGCAACTGCCAGCTTCCTGTTTCCGCCGGGGAGATCATTGTGCACAGGCAGAACTTAGCTACGTGGACCTCAGCGCCGTTCCCCTATAGCCCCTGAGTGCACTGCGCAGGGCAACGGCCGTGTTCGTGCTTGCTAACCTGCAGTTCGTACGACGCGGGTTGAGTTTCGCTCCGTGTATCGCGGTGCCGGTCAGCTCGTTTCGCCTAGCGCCTATCTCAATGCACGCAGACTGCACTTCCCCAGCTTCTACGCTGACCCGAGACCGGGAGCCAGCAGCTTTGCCCTGGTCTCCCATGAGGGTCCAGCTCCTGCTTTCCCGGGCTGTAGCAGAGAGCTGGATCAGGAGCGGAGCAGCTCCAACAGAAGCGGCCCACTCTCAAACCGCCGCTCCAGGTGGCTGCTTGCCTCGCTACGTAGGCCGCACTGCCGGCCTCCTTGAACGAAAGCTCCCAACAAGAAATGCTCTCTGCCAACTCACCGGAGAAAACGTATGTTCACTCCTGTTGCCCCGGTGCTGAAATGCAGCAGCCCCGTTAGCTCTCTAGTGCCTAAGGGCAAGCCAGAGTCCGATTTCAGGTGGGGTATTCACAGAGTGGGAACCAAGCACTGCAGGAGTAAGCTAGGCCAGAAACTGCCCAGCACCCTTCTCACCACCTCTCCAGGTGGCTGCTGGAAACTGGGAGTGGGAGTGGAGGTGGTATCCGGGGAGCTGGAAAGAAAGGTGCGAGGAGGCGGTGTCAGCCTGGACGGCACCATTGAAAACAGCAACTGCCAGCTTCCTGTTTCCGCCGGGGAGATCATTGTGCACAGGCAGAACTTAGCTACGTGGACCTCAGCGCCGTTCCCCTATAGCCCCTGAGTGCACTGCGCAGGGCAACGGCCGTGTTCGTGCTTGCTAACCTGCAGTTCGTACGACGCGGGTTGAGTTTCGCTCCGTGTATCGCGGTGCCGGTCAGCTCGTTTCGCCTAGCGCCTATCTCAATGCACGCAGACTGCACTTCCCCAGCTTCTACGCTGACCCGAGACCGGGAGCCAGCAGCTTTGCCCTGGTCTCCCATGAGGGTCCAGCTCCTGCTTTCCCGGGCTGTAGCAGAGAGCTGGATCAGGAGCGGAGCAGCTCCAACAGAAGCGGCCCACTCTCAAACCGCCGCTCCAGGTGGCTGCTTGCCTCGCTACGTAGGCCGCACTGCCGGCCTCCTTGAACGAAAGCTCCCAACAAGAAATGCTCTCTGCCAACTCACCGGAGAAAACGTATGTTCACTCCTGTTGCCCCGGTGCTGAAATGCAGCAGCCCCGTTAGCTCTCTAGTGCCTAAGGGCAAGCCAGAGTCCGATTTCAGGTGGGGTATTCACAGAGTGGGAACCAAGCACTGCAGGAGTAAGCTAGGCCAGAAACTGCCCAGCACCCTTCTCACCACCTCTCAAGGTGGCTGCTGGAAACTGGGAGTGGGAGTGGAGGTGGTATCCGGGGAGCTGGAAAGAAAGGTGCGAGGAGGCGGTGTCAGCCTGGACGGCACCATTGAAAACAGCAACTGCCAGCTTCCTGTTTCCGCCGGGGAGATCATTGTGCACAGGCAGAACTTAGCTACGTGGACCTCAGCGCCGTTCCCCTATAGCCCCTGAGTGCACTGCGCAGGGCAACGGCCGTGTTCGTGCTTGCTAACCTGCAGTTCGTACGACGCGGGTTGAGTTTCGCTCCGTGTATCGCGGTGCCGGTCAGCTCGTTTCGCCTAGCGCCTATCTCAATGCACGCAGACTGCACTTCCCCAGCTTCTACGCTGACCCGAGACCGGGAGCCAGCAGCTTTGCCCTGGTCTCCCATGAGGGTCCAGCTCCTGCTTTCCCGGGCTGTAGCAGAGAGCTGGATCAGGAGCGGAGCAGCTCCAACAGAAGCGGCCCACTCTCAAACCGCCGCTCCAGGTGGCTGCTTGCCTCGCTACGTAGGCCGCACTGCCGGCCTCCTTGAACGAAAGCTCCCAACAAGAAATGCTCTCTGCCAACTCACCGGAGAAAACGTATGTTCACTCCTGTTGCCCCGGTGCTGAAATGCAGCAGCCCCGTTAGCTCTCTAGTGCCTAAGGGCAAGCCAGAGTCCGATTTCAGGTGGGGTATTCACAGAGTGGGAACCAAGCACTGCAGGAGTAAGCTAGGCCAGAAACTGCCCAGCACCCTTCTCACCACCTCTCCAGGTGGCTGCTGGAAACTGGGAGTGGGAGTGGAGGTGGTATCCGGGGAGCTGGAAAGAAAGGTGCGAGGAGGCGGTGTCAGCCTGGACGGCACCATTGAAAACAGCAACTGCCAGCTTCCTGTTTCCGCCGGGGAGATCATTGTGCACAGGCAGAACTTAGCTACGTGGACCTCAGCACCGTTCCCCTATAGCCCCTGAGTGCACTGCGCAGGGCAACGGCCGTGTTCGTGCTTGCTAACCTGCAGTTCGTACGACGCGGGTTGAGTTTCGCTCCGTGTATCGCGGTGCCGGTCAGCTCGTTTCGCCTAGCGCCTATCTCAATGCACGCAGACTGCACTTCCCCAGCTTCTATGCTGACCCGAGACCGGGAGCCAGCAGCTTTGCCCTGGTCTCCCATGAGGGTCCAGCTCCTGCTTTCCCGGGCTGTAGCAGAGAGCTGGATCAGGAGCGGAGCAGCTCCAACAGAAGCGGCCCACTCTCAAACCGCCGCTCCAGGTGGCTGCTTGCCTCGCTACGTAGGCCGCACTGCCGGCCTCCTTGAACGAAAGCTCCCAACAAGAAATGCTCTCTGCCAACTCACCGGAGAAAACGTATGTTCACTCCTGTTGCCCCGGTGCTGAAATGCAGCAGCCCCGTTAGCTCTCTAGTGCCTAAGGGCAAGCCAGAGTCCGATTTCAGGTGGGGTATTCACAGAGTGGGAACCAAGCACTGCAGGAGTAAGCTAGGCCAGAAACTGCCCAGCACCCTTCTCACCACCTCTCCAGGTGGCTGCTGGAAACTGGGAGTGGGAGTGGAGGTGGTATCCGGGGAGCTGGAAAGAAAGGTGCGAGGAGGCGGTGTCAGCCTGGACGGCACCATTGAAAACAGCAACTGCCAGCTTCCTGTTTCCGCCGGGGAGATCATTGTGCACAGGCAGAACTTAGCTACGTGGACCTCAGCGCCGTTCCCCTATAGCCCCTGAGTGCACTGCGCAGGGCAACGGCCGTGTTCGTGCTTGCTAACCTGCAGTTCGTACGACGCGGGTTGAGTTTCGCTCCGTGTATCGCGGTGCCGGTCAGCTCGTTTCGCCTAGCGCCTATCTCAATGCACGCAGACTGCACTTCCCCAGCTTCTACGCTGACCCGAGACCGGGAGCCAGCAGCTTTGCCCTGGTCTCCCATGAGGGTCCAGCTCCTGCTTTCCCGGGCTGTAGCAGAGAGCTGGATCAGGAGCGGAGCAGCTCCAACAGAAGCGGCCCACTCTCAAACCGCCGCTCCAGGTGGCTGCTTGCCTCGCTACGTAGGCCGCACTGCCGGCCTCCTTGAACGAAAGCTCCCAACAAGAAATGCTCTCTGCCAACTCACCGGAGAAAACGTATGTTCACTCCTGTTGCCCCGGTGCTGAAATGCAGCAGCCCCGTTAGCTCTCTAGTGCCTAAGGGCAAGCCAGAGTCCGATTTCAGGTGGGGTATTCACAGAGTGGGAACCAAGCACTGCAGGAGTAAGCTAGGCCAGAAACTGCCCAGCACCCTTCTCACCACCTCTCCAGGTGGCTGCTGGAAACTGGGAGTGGGAGTGGAGGTGGTATCCGGGGAGCTGGAAAGAAAGGTGCGAGGAGGCGGTGTCAGCCTGGACGGCACCATTGAAAACAGCAACTGCCAGCTTCCTGTTTCCGCCGGGGAGATCATTGTGCACAGGCAGAACTTAGCTACGTGGACCTCAGCGCCGTTCCCCTATAGCCCCTGAGTGCACTGCGCAGGGCAACGGCCGTGTTCGTGCTTGCTAACCTGCAGTTCGTACGACGCGGGTTGAGTTTCGCTCCGTGTATCGCGGTGCCGGTCAGCTCGTTTCGCCTAGCGCCTATCTCAATGCACGCAGACTGCACTTCCCCAGCTTCTACGCTGACCCGAGACCGGGAGCCAGCAGCTTTGCCCTGGTCTCCCATGAGGGTCCAGCTCCTGCTTTCCCGGGCTGTAGCAGAGAGCTGGATCAGGAGCGGAGCAGCTCCAACAGAAGCGGCCCACTCTCAAACCGCCGCTCCAGGTGGCTGCTTGCCTCGCTACGTAGGCCGCACTGCCGGCCTCCTTGAACGAAAGCTCCCAACAAGAAATGCTCTCTGCCAACTCACCGGAGAAAACGTATGTTCACTCCTGTTGCCCCGGTGCTGAAATGCAGCAGCCCCGTTAGCTCTCTAGTGCCTAAGGGCAAGCCAGAGTCCGATTTCAGGTGGGGTATTCACAGAGTGGGAACCAAGCACTGCAGGAGTAAGCTAGGCCAGAAACTGCCCAGCACCCTTCTCACCACCTCTCAAGGTGGCTGCTGGAAACTGGGAGTGGGAGTGGAGGTGGTATCCGGGGAGCTGGAAAGAAAGGTGCGAGGAGGCGGTGTCAGCCTGGACGGCACCATTGAAAACAGCAACTGCCAGCTTCCTGTTTCCGCCGGGGAGATCATTGTGCACAGGCAGAACTTAGCTACGTGGACCTCAGCGCCGTTCCCCTATAGCCCCTGAGTGCACTGCGCAGGGCAACGGCCGTGTTCGTGCTTGCTAACCTGCAGTTCGTACGACGCGGGTTGAGTTTCGCTCCGTGTATCGCGGTGCCGGTCAGCTCGTTTCGCCTAGCGCCTATCTCAATGCACGCAGACTGCACTTCCCCAGCTTCTACGCTGACCCGAGACCGGGAGCCAGCAGCTTTGCCCTGGTCTCCCATGAGGGTCCAGCTCCTGCTTTCCCGGGCTGTAGCAGAGAGCTGGATCAGGAGCGGAGCAGCTCCAACAGAAGCGGCCCACTCTCAAACCGCCGCTCCAGGTGGCTGCTTGCCTCGCTACGTAGGCCGCACTGCCGGCCTCCTTGAACGAAAGCTCCCAACAAGAAATGCTCTCTGCCAACTCACCGGAGAAAACGTATGTTCACTCCTGTTGCCCCGGTGCTGAAATGCAGCAGCCCCGTTAGCTCTCTAGTGCCTAAGGGCAAGCCAGAGTCCGATTTCAGGTGGGGTATTCACAGAGTGGGAACCAAGCACTGCAGGAGTAAGCTAGGCCAGAAACTGCCCAGCACCCTTCTCACCACCTCTCCAGGTGGCTGCTGGAAACTGGGAGTGGGAGTGGAGGTGGTATCCGGGGAGCTGGAAAGAAAGGTGCGAGGAGGCGGTGTCAGCCTGGACGGCACCATTGAAAACAGCAACTGCCAGCTTCCTGTTTCCGCCGGGGAGATCATTGTGCACAGGCAGAACTTAGCTACGTGGACCTCAGCACCGTTCCCCTATAGCCCCTGAGTGCACTGCGCAGGGCAACGGCCGTGTTCGTGCTTGCTAACCTGCAGTTCGTACGACGCGGGTTGAGTTTCGCTCCGTGTATCGCGGTGCCGGTCAGCTCGTTTCGCCTAGCGCCTATCTCAATGCACGCAGACTGCACTTCCCCAGCTTCTATGCTGACCCGAGACCGGGAGCCAGCAGCTTTGCCCTGGTCTCCCATGAGGGTCCAGCTCCTGCTTTCCCGGGCTGTAGCAGAGAGCTGGATCAGGAGCGGAGCAGCTCCAACAGAAGCGGCCCACTCTCAAACCGCCGCTCCAGGTGGCTGCTTGCCTCGCTACGTAGGCCGCACTGCCGGCCTCCTTGAACGAAAGCTCCCAACAAGAAATGCTCTCTGCCAACTCACCGGAGAAAACGTATGTTCACTCCTGTTGCCCCGGTGCTGAAATGCAGCAGCCCCGTTAGCTCTCTAGTGCCTAAGGGCAAGCCAGAGTCCGATTTCAGGTGGGGTATTCACAGAGTGGGAACCAAGCACTGCAGGAGTAAGCTAGGCCAGAAACTGCCCAGCACCCTTCTCACCACCTCTCCAGGTGGCTGCTGGAAACTGGGAGTGGGAGTGGAGGTGGTATCCGGGGAGCTGGAAAGAAAGGTGCGAGGAGGCGGTGTCAGCCTGGACGGCACCATTGAAAACAGCAACTGCCAGCTTCCTGTTTCCGCCGGGGAGATCATTGTGCACAGGCAGAACTTAGCTACGTGGACCTCAGCGCCGTTCCCCTATAGCCCCTGAGTGCACTGCGCAGGGCAACGGCCGTGTTCGTGCTTGCTAACCTGCAGTTCGTACGACGCGGGTTGAGTTTCGCTCCGTGTATCGCGGTGCCGGTCAGCTCGTTTCGCCTAGCGCCTATCTCAATGCACGCAGACTGCACTTCCCCAGCTTCTACGCTGACCCGAGACCGGGAGCCAGCAGCTTTGCCCTGGTCTCCCATGAGGGTCCAGCTCCTGCTTTCCCGGGCTGTAGCAGAGAGCTGGATCAGGAGCGGAGCAGCTCCAACAGAAGCGGCCCACTCTCAAACCGCCGCTCCAGGTGGCTGCTTGCCTCGCTACGTAGGCCGCACTGCCGGCCTCCTTGAACGAAAGCTCCCAACAAGAAATGCTCTCTGCCAACTCACCGGAGAAAACGTATGTTCACTCCTGTTGCCCCGGTGCTGAAATGCAGCAGCCCCGTTAGCTCTCTAGTGCCTAAGGGCAAGCCAGAGTCCGATTTCAGGTGGGGTATTCACAGAGTGGGAACCAAGCACTGCAGGAGTAAGCTAGGCCAGAAACTGCCCAGCACCCTTCTCACCACCTCTCCAGGTGGCTGCTGGAAACTGGGAGTGGGAGTGGAGGTGGTATCCGGGGAGCTGGAAAGAAAGGTGCGAGGAGGCGGTGTCAGCCTGGACGGCACCATTGAAAACAGCAACTGCCAGCTTCCTGTTTCCGCCGGGGAGATCATTGTGCACAGGCAGAACTTAGCTACGTGGACCTCAGCACCGTTCCCCTATAGCCCCTGAGTGCACTGCGCAGGGCAACGGCCGTGTTCGTGCTTGCTAACCTGCAGTTCGTACGACGCGGGTTGAGTTTCGCTCCGTGTATCGCGGTGCCGGTCAGCTCGTTTCGCCTAGCGCCTATCTCAATGCACGCAGACTGCACTTCCCCAGCTTCTATGCTGACCCGAGACCGGGAGCCAGCAGCTTTGCCCTGGTCTCCCATGAGGGTCCAGCTCCTGCTTTCCCGGGCTGTAGCAGAGAGCTGGATCAGGAGCGGAGCAGCTCCAACAGAAGCGGCCCACTCTCAAACCGCCGCTCCAGGTGGCTGCTTGCCTCGCTACGTAGGCCGCACTGCCGGCCTCCTTGAACGAAAGCTCCCAACAAGAAATGCTCTCTGCCAACTCACCGGAGAAAACGTATGTTCACTCCTGTTGCCCCGGTGCTGAAATGCAGCAGCCCCGTTAGCTCTCTAGTGCCTAAGGGCAAGCCAGAGTCCGATTTCAGGTGGGGTATTCACAGAGTGGGAACCAAGCACTGCAGGAGTAAGCTAGGCCAGAAACTGCCCAGCACCCTTCTCACCACCTCTCCAGGTGGCTGCTGGAAACTGGGAGTGGGAGTGGAGGTGGTATCCGGGGAGCTGGAAAGAAAGGTGCGAGGAGGCGGTGTCAGCCTGGACGGCACCATTGAAAACAGCAACTGCCAGCTTCCTGTTTCCGCCGGGGAGATCATTGTGCACAGGCAGAACTTAGCTACGTGGACCTCAGCGCCGTTCCCCTATAGCCCCTGAGTGCACTGCGCAGGGCAACGGCCGTGTTCGTGCTTGCTAACCTGCAGTTCGTACGACGCGGGTTGAGTTTCGCTCCGTGTATCGCGGTGCCGGTCAGCTCGTTTCGCCTAGCGCCTATCTCAATGCACACAGACTGCACTTCCCCAGCTTCTACGCTGACCCGAGACCGGGAGCCAGCAGCTTTGCCCTGGTCTCCCATGAGGGTCCAGCTCCTGCTTTCCCAGGCTGTAGCAGAGAGCTGGATCAGGAGCGGAGCAGCTCCAACAGAAGCGGCCCACTCTCAAACCGCCGCTCCAGGTGGCTGCTTGCCTCGCTACGTAGGCCGCACTGCCGGCCTCCTTGAACGAAAGCTCCCAACAAGAAATGCTCTCTGCCAACTCACCGGAGAAAACGTATGTTCACTCCTGTTGCCCCAGTGCTGAAATGCAGCAGCCCCGTTAGCTCTCTAGTGCCTAAGGGCAAGCCAGAGTCCGATTTCAGGTGGGGTATTCACAGAGTGGGAACCAAGCACTGCAGGAGTAAGCTAGGCCAGAAACTGCCCAGCACCCTTCTCACCACCTCTCAAGGTGGCTGCTGGAAACTGGGAGTGGGAGTGGAGGTGGTATCCGGGGAGCTGGAAAGAAAGGTGCGAGGAGGCGGTGTCAGCCGTGACGACACCATTGAAAACAGCAACTGCCAGCTTCCTGTTTCCGCCGGGGAGATCATTGTGCACAGGCAGAACTTAGCTACGTGGACCTCAGCGCCGTTCCCCTATAGCCCCTGAGTGCACTGCGCAGGGCAACGGCCGTGTTCGTGCTTGCTAACCTGCAGTTCGTACGACGCGGGTTGAGTTTCGCTCCGTGTATCGCGGTGCCGGTCAGCTCGTTTCGCCTAGCGCCTATCTCAATGCACGCAGACTGCACTTCCCCAGCTTCTACGCTGACCCGAGACCGGGAGCCAGCAGCTTTGCCCTGGTCTCCCATGAGGGTCCAGCTCCTGCTTTCCCGGGCTGTAGCAGAGAGCTGGATCAGGAGCGGAGCAGCTCCAACAGAAGCGGCCCACTCTCAAACCGCCGCTCCAGGTGGCTGCTTGCCTCGCTACGTAGGCCGCACTGCCGGCCTCCTTGAACGAAAGCTCCCAACAAGAAATGCTCTCTGCCAACTCACCGGAGAAAACGTATGTTCACTCCTGTTGCCCCGGTGCTGAAATGCAGCAGCCCCGTTAGCTCTCTAGTGCCTAAGGGCAAGCCAGAGTCCGATTTCAGGTGGGGTATTCACAGAGTGGGAACCAAGCACTGCAGGAGTAAGCTAGGCCAGAAACTGCCCAGCACCCTTCTCACCACCTCTCCAGGTGGCTGCTGGAAACTGGGAGTGGGAGTGGAGGTGGTATCCGGGGAGCTGGAAAGAAAGGTGCGAGGAGGCGGTGTCAGCCTGGACGGCACCATTGAAAACAGCAACTGCCAGCTTCCTGTTTCCGCCGGGGAGATCATTGTGCACAGGCAGAACTTAGCTACGTGGACCTCAGCGCCGTTCCCCTATAGCCCCTGAGTGCACTGCGCAGGGCAACGGCCGTGTTCGTGCTTGCTAACCTGCAGTTCGTACGACGCGGGTTGAGTTTCGCTCCGTGTATCGCGGTGCCGGTCAGCTCGTTTCGCCTAGCGCCTATCTCAATGCACGCAGACTGCACTTCCCCAGCTTCTACGCTGACCCGAGACCGGGAGCCAGCAGCTTTGCCCTGGTCTCCCATGAGGGTCCAGCTCCTGCTTTCCCGGGCTGTAGCAGAGAGCTGGATCAGGAGCGGAGCAGCTCCAACAGAAGCGGCCCACTCTCAAACCGCCGCTCCAGGTGGCTGCTTGCCTCGCTACGTAGGCCGCACTGCCGGCCTCCTTGAACGAAAGCTCCCAACAAGAAATGCTCTCTGCCAACTCACCGGAGAAAACGTATGTTCACTCCTGTTGCCCCGGTGCTGAAATGCAGCAGCCCCGTTAGCTCTCTAGTGCCTAAGGGCAAGCCAGAGTCCGATTTCAGGTGGGGTATTCACAGAGTGGGAACCAAGCACTGCAGGAGTAAGCTAGGCCAGAAACTGCCCAGCACCCTTCTCACCACCTCTCAAGGTGGCTGCTGGAAACTGGGAGTGGGAGTGGAGGTGGTATCCGGGGAGCTGGAAAGAAAGGTGCGAGGAGGCGGTGTCAGCCGTGACGACACCATTGAAAACAGCAACTGCCAGCTTCCTGTTTCCGCCGGGGAGATCATTGTGCACAGGCAGAACTTAGCTACGTGGACCTCAGCGCCGTTCCCCTATAGCCCCTGAGTGCACTGCGCAGGGCAACGGCCGTGTTCGTGCTTGCTAACCTGCAGTTCGTACGACGCGGGTTGAGTTTCGCTCCGTGTATCGCGGTGCCGGTCAGCTCGTTTCGCCTAGCGCCTATCTCAATGCACGCAGACTGCACTTCCCCAGCTTCTACGCTGACCCGAGACCGGGAGCCAGCAGCTTTGCCCTGGTCTCCCATGAGGGTCCAGCTCCTGCTTTCCCGGGCTGTAGCAGAGAGCTGGATCAGGAGCGGAGCAGCTCCAACAGAAGCGGCCCACTCTCAAACCGCCGCTCCAGGTGGCTGCTTGCCTCGCTACGTAGGCCGCACTGCCGGCCTCCTTGAACGAAAGCTCCCAACAAGAAATGCTCTCTGCCAACTCACCGGAGAAAACGTATGTTCACTCCTGTTGCCCCGGTGCTGAAATGCAGCAGCCCCGTTAGCTCTCTAGTGCCTAAGGGCAAGCCAGAGTCCGATTTCAGGTGGGGTATTCACAGAGTGGGAACCAAGCACTGCAGGAGTAAGCTAGGCCAGAAACTGCCCAGCACCCTTCTCACCACCTCTCCAGGTGGCTGCTGGAAACTGGGAGTGGGAGTGGAGGTGGTATCCGGGGAGCTGGAAAGAAAGGTGCGAGGAGGCGGTGTCAGCCTGGACGGCACCATTGAAAACAGCAACTGCCAGCTTCCTGTTTCCGCCGGGGAGATCATTGTGCACAGGCAGAACTTAGCTACGTGGACCTCAGCGCCGTTCCCCTATAGCCCCTGAGTGCACTGCGCAGGGCAACGGCCGTGTTCGTGCTTGCTAACCTGCAGTTCGTACGACGCGGGTTGAGTTTCGCTCCGTGTATCGCGGTGCCGGTCAGCTCGTTTCGCCTAGCGCCTATCTCAATGCACGCAGACTGCACTTCCCCAGCTTCTACGCTGACCCGAGACCGGGAGCCAGCAGCTTTGCCCTGGTCTCCCATGAGGGTCCAGCTCCTGCTTTCCCGGGCTGTAGCAGAGAGCTGGATCAGGAGCGGAGCAGCTCCAACAGAAGCGGCCCACTCTCAAACCGCCGCTCCAGGTGGCTGCTTGCCTCGCTACGTAGGCCGCACTGCCGGCCTCCTTGAACGAAAGCTCCCAACAAGAAATGCTCTCTGCCAACTCACCGGAGAAAACGTATGTTCACTCCTGTTGCCCCGGTGCTGAAATGCAGCAGCCCCGTTAGCTCTCTAGTGCCTAAGGGCAAGCCAGAGTCCGATTTCAGGTGGGGTATTCACAGAGTGGGAACCAAGCACTGCAGGAGTAAGCTAGGCCAGAAACTGCCCAGCACCCTTCTCACCACCTCTCCAGGTGGCTGCTGGAAACTGGGAGTGGGAGTGGAGGTGGTATCCGGGGAGCTGGAAAGAAAGGTGCGAGGAGGCGGTGTCAGCCTGGACGGCACCATTGAAAACAGCAACTGCCAGCTTCCTGTTTCCGCCGGGGAGATCATTGTGCACAGGCAGAACTTAGCTACGTGGACCTCAGCGCCGTTCCCCTATAGCCCCTGAGTGCACTGCGCAGGGCAACGGCCGTGTTCGTGCTTGCTAACCTGCAGTTCGTACGACGCGGGTTGAGTTTCGCTCCGTGTATCGCGGTGCCGGTCAGCTCGTTTCGCCTAGCGCCTATCTCAATGCACGCAGACTGCACTTCCCCAGCTTCTACGCTGACCCGAGACCGGGAGCCAGCAGCTTTGCCCTGGTCTCCCATGAGGGTCCAGCTCCTGCTTTCCCGGGCTGTAGCAGAGAGCTGGATCAGGAGCGGAGCAGCTCCAACAGAAGCGGCCCACTCTCAAACCGCCGCTCCAGGTGGCTGCTTGCCTCGCTACGTAGGCCGCACTGCCGGCCTCCTTGAACGAAAGCTCCCAACAAGAAATGCTCTCTGCCAACTCACCGGAGAAAACGTATGTTCACTCCTGTTGCCCCGGTGCTGAAATGCAGCAGCCCCGTTAGCTCTCTAGTGCCTAAGGGCAAGCCAGAGTCCGATTTCAGGTGGGGTATTCACAGAGTGGGAACCAAGCACTGCAGGAGTAAGCTAGGCCAGAAACTGCCCAGCACCCTTCTCACCACCTCTCCAGGTGGCTGCTGGAAACTGGGAGTGGGAGTGGAGGTGGTATCCGGGGAGCTGGAAAGAAAGGTGCGAGGAGGCGGTGTCAGCCTGGACGGCACCATTGAAAACAGCAACTGCCAGCTTCCTGTTTCCGCCGGGGAGATCATTGTGCACAGGCAGAACTTAGCTACGTGGACCTCAGCGCCGTTCCCCTATAGCCCCTGAGTGCACTGCGCAGGGCAACGGCCGTGTTCGTGCTTGCTAACCTGCAGTTCGTACGACGCGGGTTGAGTTTCGCTCCGTGTATCGCGGTGCCGGTCAGCTCGTTTCGCCTAGCGCCTATCTCAATGCACGCAGACTGCATTTCCCCAGCTTCTACGCTGACCCGAGACCGGGAGCCAGCAGCTTTGCCCTGGTCTCCCATGAGGGTCCAGCTCCTGCTTTCCCAGGCTGTAGCAGAGAGCTGGATCAGGAGCGGAGCAGCTCCAACAGAAGCGGCCCACTCTCAAACCGCCGCTCCAGGTGGCTGCTTGCCTCGCTACGTAGGCCGCACTGCCGGCCTCCTTGAACGAAAGCTCCCAACAAGAAATGCTCTCTGCCAACTCACCGGAGAAAACGTATGTTCACTCCTGTTGCCCCAGTGCTGAAATGCAGCAGCCCCGTTAGCTCTCTAGTGCCTAAGGGCAAGCCAGAGTCCGATTTCAGGTGGGGTATTCACAGAGTGGGAACCAAGCACTGCAGGAGTAAGCTAGGCCAGAAACTGCCCAGCACCCTTCTCACCACCTCTCAAGGTGGCTGCTGGAAACTGGGAGTGGGAGTGGAGGTGGTATCCGGGGAGCTGGAAAGAAAGGTGCGAGGAGGCGGTGTCAGCCGTGACGACACCATTGAAAACAGCAACTGCCAGCTTCCTGTTTCCGCCGGGGAGATCATTGTGCACAGGCAGAACTTAGCTACGTGGACCTCAGCGCCGTTCCCCTATAGCCCCTGAGTGCACTGCGCAGGGCAACGGCCGTGTTCGTGCTTGCTAACCTGCAGTTCGTACGACGCGGGTTGAGTTTCGCTCCGTGTATCGCGGTGCCGGTCAGCTCGTTTCGCCTAGCGCCTATCTCAATGCACGCAGACTGCACTTCCCCAGCTTCTACGCTGACCCGAGACCGGGAGCCAGCAGCTTTGCCCTGGTCTCCCATGAGGGTCCAGCTCCTGCTTTCCCGGGCTGTAGCAGAGAGCTGGATCAGGAGCGGAGCAGCTCCAACAGAAGCGGCCCACTCTCAAACCGCCGCTCCAGGTGGCTGCTTGCCTCGCTACGTAGGCCGCACTGCCGGCCTCCTTGAACGAAAGCTCCCAACAAGAAATGCTCTCTGCCAACTCACCGGAGAAAACGTATGTTCACTCCTGTTGCCCCGGTGCTGAAATGCAGCAGCCCCGTTAGCTCTCTAGTGCCTAAGGGCAAGCCAGAGTCCGATTTCAGGTGGGGTATTCACAGAGTGGGAACCAAGCACTGCAGGAGTAAGCTAGGCCAGAAACTGCCCAGCACCCTTCTCACCACCTCTCCAGGTGGCTGCTGGAAACTGGGAGTGGGAGTGGAGGTGGTATCCGGGGAGCTGGAAAGAAAGGTGCGAGGAGGCGGTGTCAGCCTGGACGGCACCATTGAAAACAGCAACTGCCAGCTTCCTGTTTCCGCCGGGGAGATCATTGTGCACAGGCAGAACTTAGCTACGTGGACCTCAGCGCCGTTCCCCTATAGCCCCTGAGTGCACTGCGCAGGGCAACGGCCGTGTTCGTGCTTGCTAACCTGCAGTTCGTACGACGCGGGTTGAGTTTCGCTCCGTGTATCGCGGTGCCGGTCAGCTCGTTTCGCCTAGCGCCTATCTCAATGCACGCAGACTGCACTTCCCCAGCTTCTACGCTGACCCGAGACCGGGAGCCAGCAGCTTTGCCCTGGTCTCCCATGAGGGTCCAGCTCCTGCTTTCCCGGGCTGTAGCAGAGAGCTGGATCAGGAGCGGAGCAGCTCCAACAGAAGCGGCCCACTCTCAAACCGCCGCTCCAGGTGGCTGCTTGCCTCGCTACGTAGGCCGCACTGCCGGCCTCCTTGAACGAAAGCTCCCAACAAGAAATGCTCTCTGCCAACTCACCGGAGAAAACGTATGTTCACTCCTGTTGCCCCGGTGCTGAAATGCAGCAGCCCCGTTAGCTCTCTAGTGCCTAAGGGCAAGCCAGAGTCCGATTTCAGGTGGGGTATTCACAGAGTGGGAACCAAGCACTGCAGGAGTAAGCTAGGCCAGAAACTGCCCAGCACCCTTCTCACCACCTCTCAAGGTGGCTGCTGGAAACTGGGAGTGGGAGTGGAGGTGGTATCCGGGGAGCTGGAAAGAAAGGTGCGAGGAGGCGGTGTCAGCCTGGACGGCACCATTGAAAACAGCAACTGCCAGCTTCCTGTTTCCGCCGGGGAGATCATTGTGCACAGGCAGAACTTAGCTACGTGGACCTCAGCGCCGTTCCCCTATAGCCCCTGAGTGCACTGCGCAGGGCAACGGCCGTGTTCATGCTTGCTAACCTGCAGTTCGTACGACGCGGGTTGAGTTTCGCTCCGTGTATCGCGGTGCCGGTCAGCTCGTTTCGCCTAGCGCCTATCTCAATGCACGCAGACTGCACTTCCCCAGCTTCTACGCTGACCCGAGACCGGGAGCCAGCAGCTTTGCCCTGGTCTCCCATGAGGGTCCAGCTCCTGCTTTCCCGGGCTGTAGCAGAGAGCTGGATCAGGAGCGGAGCAGCTCCAACAGAAGCGGCCCACTCTCAAACCGCCGCTCCAGGTGGCTGCTTGCCTCGCTACGTAGGCCGCACTGCCGGCCTCCTTGAACGAAAGCTCCCAACAAGAAATGCTCTCTGCCAACTCACCGGAGAAAACGTATGTTCACTCCTGTTGCCCCGGTGCTGAAATGCAGCAGCCCCGTTAGCTCTCTAGTGCCTAAGGGCAAGCCAGAGTCCGATTTCAGGTGGGGTATTCACAGAGTGGGAACCAAGCACTGCAGGAGTAAGCTAGGCCAGAAACTGCCCAGCACCCTTCTCACCACCTCTCAAGGTGGCTGCTGGAAACTGGGAGTGGGAGTGGAGGTGGTATCCGGGGAGCTGGAAAGAAAGGTGCGAGGAGGCGGTGTCAGCCTGGACGGCACCATTGAAAACAGCAACTGCCAGCTTCCTGTTTCCGCCGGGGAGATCATTGTGCACAGGCAGAACTTAGCTACGTGGACCTCAGCGCCGTTCCCCTATAGCCCCTGAGTGCACTGCGCAGGGCAACGGCCGTGTTCGTGCTTGCTAACCTGCAGTTCGTACGACGCGGGTTGAGTTTCGCTCCGTGTATCGCGGTGCCGGTCAGCTCGTTTCGCCTAGCGCCTATCTCAATGCACGCAGACTGCACTTCCCCAGCTTCTACGCTGACCCGAGACCGGGAGCCAGCAGCTTTGCCCTGGTCTCCCATGAGGGTCCAGCTCCTGCTTTCCCGGGCTGTAGCAGAGAGCTGGATCAGGAGCGGAGCAGCTCCAACAGAAGCGGCCCACTCTCAAACCGCCGCTCCAGGTGGCTGCTTGCCTCGCTACGTAGGCCGCACTGCCGGCCTCCTTGAACGAAAGCTCCCAACAAGAAATGCTCTCTGCCAACTCACCGGAGAAAACGTATGTTCACTCCTGTTGCCCCGGTGCTGAAATGCAGCAGCCCCGTTAGCTCTCTAGTGCCTAAGGGCAAGCCAGAGTCCGATTTCAGGTGGGGTATTCACAGAGTGGGAACCAAGCACTGCAGGAGTAAGCTAGGCCAGAAACTGCCCAGCACCCTTCTCACCACCTCTCCAGGTGGCTGCTGGAAACTGGGAGTGGGAGTGGAGGTGGTATCCGGGGAGCTGGAAAGAAAGGTGCGAGGAGGCGGTGTCAGCCTGGACGGCACCATTGAAAACAGCAACTGCCAGCTTCCTGTTTCCGCCGGGGAGATCATTGTGCACAGGAAGAACTTAGCTACGTGGACCTCAGCACCGTTCCCCTATAGCCCCTGAGTGCACTGCGCAGGGCAACGGCCGTGTTCGTGCTTGCTAACCTGCAGTTCGTACGACGCGGGTTGAGTTTCGCTCCGTGTATCGCGGTGCCGGTCAGCTCGTTTCGCCTAGCGCCTATCTCAATGCACGCAGACTGCACTTCCCCAGCTTCTATGCTGACCCGAGACCGGGAGCCAGCAGCTTTGCCCTGGTCTCCCATGAGGGTCCAGCTCCTGCTTTCCCGGGCTGTAGCAGAGAGCTGGATCAGGAGCGGAGCAGCTCCAACAGAAGCGGCCCACTCTCAAACCGCCGCTCCAGGTGGCTGCTTGCCTCGCTACGTAGGCCGCACTGCCGGCCTCCTTGAACGAAAGCTCCCAACAAGAAATGCTCTCTGCCAACTCACCGGAGAAAACGTATGTTCACTCCTGTTGCCCCGGTGCTGAAATGCAGCAGCCCCGTTAGCTCTCTAGTGCCTAAGGGCAAGCCAGAGTCCGATTTCAGGTGGGGTATTCACAGAGTGGGAACCAAGCACTGCAGGAGTAAGCTAGGCCAGAAACTGCCCAGCACCCTTCTCACCACCTCTCCAGGTGGCTGCTGGAAACTGGGAGTGGGAGTGGAGGTGGTATCCGGGGAGCTGGAAAGAAAGGTGCGAGGAGGCGGTGTCAGCCTGGACGGCACCATTGAAAACAGCAACTGCCAGCTTCCTGTTTCCGCCGGGGAGATCATTGCGCACAGGCAGAACTTAGCTACGTGGACCTCAGCACCGTTCCCCTATAGCCCCTGAGTGCACTGCGCAGGGCAACGGCCGTGTTCGTGCTTGCTAACCTGCAGTTCGTACGACGCGGGTTGAGTTTCGCTCCGTGTATCGCGGTGCCGGTCAGCTCGTTTCGCCTAGCGCCTATCTCAATGCACGCAGACTGCACTTCCCCAGCTTCTACGCTGACCCGAGACCGGGAGCCAGCAGCTTTGCCCTGGTCTCCCATGAGGGTCCAGCTCCTGCTTTCCCGGGCTGTAGCAGAGAGCTGGATCAGGAGCGGAGCAGCTCCAACAGAAGCGGCCCACTCTCAAACCGCCGCTCCAGGTGGCTTCTTGCCTCGCTACGTAGGCCGCACTGCCGGCCTCCTTGAACGAAAGCTCCCAACAAGAAATGCTCTCTGCCAACTCACCGGAGAAAACGTATGTTCACTCCTGTTGCCCCGGTGCTGAAATGCAGCAGCCCCGTTAGCTCTCTAGTGCCTAAGGGCAAGCCAGAGTCCGATTTCAGGTGGGGTATTCACAGAGTGGGAACCAAGCACTGCAGGAGTAAGCTAGGCCAGAAACTGCCCAGCACCCTTCTCACCACCTCTCCAGGTGGCTGCTGGAAACTGGGAGTGGGAGTGGAGGTGGTATCCGGGGAGCTGGAAAGAAAGGTGCGAGGAGGCGGTGTCAGCCTGGACGGCACCATTGAAAACAGCAACTGCCAGCTTCCTGTTTCCGCCGGGGAGATCATTGTGCACAGGAAGAACTTAGCTATGTGGACCTCAGCACCGTTCCCCTATAGCCCCTGAGTGCACTGCGCAGGGCAACGGCCGTGTTCGTGCTTGCTAACCTGCAGTTCGTACGACGCGGGTTGAGTTTCGCTCCGTGTATCGCGGTGCCGGTCAGCTCGTTTCGCCTAGCGCCTATCTCAATGCACGCAGACTGCACTTCCCCAGCTTCTACGCTGACCCGAGACCGGGAGCCAGCAGCTTTGCCCTGGTCTCCCATGAGGGTCCAGCTCCTGCTTTCCCGGGCTGTAGCAGAGAGCTGGATCAGGAGCGGAGCAGCTCCAACAGAAGCGGCCCACTCTCAAACCGCCGCTCCAGGTGGCTGCTTGCCTCGCTACGTAGGCCGCACTGCCGGCCTCCTTGAACGAAAGCTCCCAACAAGAAATGCTCTCTGCCAACTCACCGGAGAAAACGTATGTTCACTCCTGTTGCCCCGGTGCTGAAATGCAGCAGCCCCGTTAGCTCTCTAGTGCCTAAGGCAAGCCAGAGTCCGATTTCAGGTGGGGTATTCACAGAGTGGGAACCAAGCACTGCAGGAGTAAGCTAGGCCAGAAACTGCCCAGCACCCTTCTCACCACCTCTCCAGGTGGCTGCTGGAAACTGGGAGTGGGAGTGGAGGTGGTATCCGGGGAGCTGGAAAGAAAGGTGCGAGGAGGCGGTGTCAGCCTGGACGGCACCATTGAAAACAGCAACTGCCAGCTTCCTGTTTCCGCCGGGGAGATCATTGTGCACAGGCAGAACTTAGCTACGTGGACCTCAGCGCCGTTCCCCTATAGCCCCTGAGTGCACTGCGCAGGGCAACGGCCGTGTTCGTGCTTGCTAACCTGCAGTTCGTACGACGCGGGTTGAGTTTCGCTCCGTGTATCGCGGTGCCGGTCAGCTCGTTTCGCCTAGCGCCTATCTCAATGCACGCAGACTGCACTTCCCCAGCTTCTACGCTGACCCGAGACCGGGAGCCAGCAGCTTTGCCCTGGTCTCCCATGAGGGTCCAGCTCCTGCTTTCCCGGGCTGTAGCAGAGAGCTGGATCAGGAGCGGAGCAGCTCCAACAGAAGCGGCCCACTCTCAAACCGCCGCTCCAGGTGGCTGCTTGCCTCGCTACGTAGGCCGCACTGCCGGCCTCCTTGAACGAAAGCTCCCAACAAGAAATGCTCTCTGCCAACTCACCGGAGAAAACGTATGTTCACTCCTGTTGCCCCGGTGCTGAAATGCAGCAGCCCCGTTAGCTCTCTAGTGCCTAAGGGCAAGCCAGAGTCCGATTTCAGGTGGGGTATTCACAGAGTGGGAACCAAGCACTGCAGGAGTAAGCTAGGCCAGAAACTGCCCAGCACCCTTCTCACCACCTCTCCAGGTGGCTGCTGGAAACTGGGAGTGGGAGTGGAGGTGGTATCCGGGGAGCTGGAAAGAAAGGTGCGAGGAGGCGGTGTCAGCCTGGACGGCACCATTGAAAACAGCAACTGCCAGCTTCCTGTTTCCGCCGGGGAGATCATTGTGCACAGGCAGAACTTAGCTATGTGGACCTCAGCACCGTTCCCCTATAGCCCCTGAGTGCACTGCGCAGGGCAACGGCCGTGTTCGTGCTTGCTAACCTGCAGTTCGTACGACGCGGGTTGAGTTTCGCTCCGTGTATCGCGGTGCCGGTCAGCTCGTTTCGCCTAGCGCCTATCTCAATGCACGCAGACTGCACTTCCCCAGCTTCTACGCTGACCCGAGACCGGGAGCCAGCAGCTTTGCCCTGGTCTCCCATGAGGGTCCAGCTCCTGCTTTCCCAGGCTGTAGCAGAGAGCTGGATCAGGAGCGGAGCAGCTCCAACAGAAGCGGCCCACTCTCAAACCGCCGCTCCAGGTGGCTGCTTGCCTCGCTACGTAGGCCGCACTGCCGGCCTCCTTGAACGAAAGCTCCCAACAAGAAATGCTCTCTGCCAACTCACCGGAGAAAACGTATGTTCACTCCTGTTGCCCCGGTGCTGAAATGCAGCAGCCCCATTAGCTCTCTAGTGCCTAAGGGCAAGCCAGAGTCCGATTTCAGGTGGGGTATTCACAGAGTGGGAACCAAGCACTGCAGGAGTAAGCTAGGCCAGAAACTGCCCAGCACCCTTCTCACCACCTCTCAAGGTGGCTGCTGGAAACTGGGAGTGGGAGTGGAGGTGGTATCCGGGGAGCTGGAAAGAAAGGTGCGAGGAGGCGGTGTCAGCCTGGACGGCACCATTGAAAACAGCAACTGCCAGCTTCCTGTTTCCGCCGGGGAGATCATTGTGCACAGGCAGAACTTAGCTATGTGGACCTCAGCACCGTTCCCCTATAGCCCCTGAGTGCACTGCGCAGGGCAACGGCCGTGTTCGTGCTTGCTAACCTGCAGTTCGTACGACGCGGGTTGAGTTTCGCTCCGTGTATCGCGGTGCCGGTCAGCTCGTTTCGCCTAGCGCCTATCTCAATGCACACAGACTGCACTTCCCCAGCTTCTACGCTGACCCGAGACCGGGAGCCAGCAGCTTTGCCCTGGTCTCCCATGAGGGTCCAGCTCCTGCTTTCCCGGGCTGTAGCAGAGAGCTGGATCAGGAGCGGAGCAGCTCCAACAGAAGCGGCCCACTCTCAAACCGCCGCTCCAGGTGGCTGCTTGCCTCGCTACGTAGGCCGCACTGCCGGCCTCCTTGAAAGAAAGCTCCCAACAAGAAATGCTCTCTGCCAACTCACCGGAGAAAACGTATGTTCACTCCTGTTGCCCCGGTGCTGAAATGCAGCAGCCCCGTTAGCTCTCTAGTGCCTAAGGGCAAGCCAGAGTCCGATTTCAGGTGGGGTATTCACAGAGTGGGAACCAAGCACTGCAGGAGTAAGCTAGGCCAGAAACTGCCCAGCACCCTTCTCACCACCTCTCAAGGTGGCTGCTGGAAACTGGGAGTGGGAGTGGAGGTGGTATCCGGGGAGCTGGAAAGAAAGGTGCGAGGAGGCGGTGTCAGCCTGGACGGCACCATTGAAAACAGCAACTGCCAGCTTCCTGTTTCCGCCGGGGAGATCATTGCGCAGAGGCAGAACTTAGCTACGTGGACCTCAGCACCGTTCCCCTATAGCCCCTGAGTGCACTGCGCAGGGCAACGGCCGTGTTCGTGCTTGCTAACCTGCAGTTCGTACGACGCGGGTTGAGTTTCGCTCCGTGTATCGCGGTGCCGGTCAGCTCGTTTCGCCTAGCGCCTATCTCAATGCACGCAGACTGCACTTCCCCAGCTTCTACGCTGACCCGAGACCGGGAGCCAGCAGCTTTGCCCTGGTCTCCCATGAGGGTCCAGCTCCTGCTTTCCCGGGCTGTAGCAGAGAGCTGGATCAGGAGCGGAGCAGCTCCAACAGAAGCGGCCCACTCTCAAACCGCCACTCCAGGTGGCTGCTTGCCTCGCTACGTAGGCCGCACTGCCGGCCTCCTTGAACGAAAGCTCCCAACAAGAAATGCTCTCTGCCAACTCACCGGAGAAAACGTATGTTCACTCCTGTTGCCCCGGTGCTGAAATGCAGCAGCCCCGTTAGCTCTCTAGTGCCTAAGGGCAAGCCAGAGTCCGATTTCAGGTGGGGTATTCACAGAGTGGGAACCAAGCACTGCAGGAGTAAGCTAGGCCAGAAACTGCCCAGCACCCTTCTCACCACCTCTCAAGGTGGCTGCTGGAAACTGGGAGTGGGAGTGGAGGTGGTATCCGGGGAGCTGGAAAGAAAGGTGCGAGGAGGCGGTGTCAGCCTGGACGGCACCATTGAAAACAGCAACTGCCAGCTTCCTGTTTCCGCCGGGGAGATCATTGCGCAGAGGCAGAACTTAGCTACGTGGACCTCAGCACCGTTCCCCTATAGCCCCTGAGTGCACTGCGCAGGGCAACGGCCGTGTTCGTGCTTGCTAACCTGCAGTTCGTACGACGCGGGTTGAGTTTCGCTCCGTGTATCGCGGTGCCGGTCAGCTCGTTTCGCCTAGCGCCTATCTCAATGCACGCAGACTGCACTTCCCCAGCTTCTACGCTGACCCGAGACCGGGAGCCAGCAGCTTTGCCCTGGTCTCCCATGAGGGTCCAGCTCCTGCTTTCCCGGGCTGTAGCAGAGAGCTGGATCAGGAGCGGAGCAGCTCCAACAGAAGCGGCCCACTCTCAAACCGCCGCTCCAGGTGGCTGCTTGCCTCGCTACGTAGGCCGCACTGCCGGCCTCCTTGAACGAAAGCTCCCAACAAGAAATGCTCTCTGCCAACTCACCGGAGAAAACGTATGTTCACTCCTGTTGCCCCGGTGCTGAAATGCAGCAGCCCCGTTAGCTCTCTAGTGCCTAAGGGCAAGCCAGAGTCCGATTTCAGGTGGGGTATTCACAGAGTGGGAACCAAGCACTGCAGGAGTAAGCTAGGCCAGAAACTGCCCAGCACCCTTCTCACCACCTCTCCAGGTGGCTGCTGGAAACTGGGAGTGGGAGTGGAGGTGGTATCCGGGGAGCTGGAAAGAAAGGTGCGAGGAGGCGGTGTCAGCCTGGACGGCACCATTGAAAACAGCAACTGCCAGCTTCCTGTTTCCGCCGGGGAGATCATTGTGCACAGGCAGAACTTAGCTACGTGGACCTCAGCGCCGTTCCCCTATAGCCCCTGAGTGCACTGCGCAGGGCAACGGCCGTGTTCGTGCTTGCTAACCTGCAGTTCGTACGACGCGGGTTGAGTTTCGCTCCGTGTATCGCGGTGCCGGTCAGCTCGTTTCGCCTAGCGCCTATCTCAATGCACGCAGACTGCATTTCCCCAGCTTCTACGCTGACCCGAGACCGGGAGCCAGCAGCTTTGCCCTGGTCTCCCATGAGGGTCCAGCTCCTGCTTTCCCGGGCTGTAGCAGAGAGCTGGATCAGGAGCGGAGCAGCTCCAACAGAAGCGGCCCACTCTCAAACCGCCGCTCCAGGTGGCTGCTTGCCTCGCTACGTAGGCCGCACTGCCGGCCTCCTTGAACGAAAGCTCCCAACAAGAAATGCTCTCTGCCAACTCACCGGAGAAAACGTATGTTCACTCCTGTTGCCCCGGTGCTGAAATGCAGCAGCCCCGTTAGCTCTCTAGTGCCTAAGGGCAAGCCAGAGTCCGATTTCAGGTGGGGTATTCACAGAGTGGGAACCAAGCACTGCAGGAGTAAGCTAGGCCAGAAACTGCCCAGCACCCTTCTCACCACCTCTCAAGGTGGCTGCTGGAAACTGGGAGTGGGAGTGGAGGTGGTATCCGGGGAGCTGGAAAGAAAGGTGCGAGGAGGCGGTGTCAGCCTGGACGGCACCATTGAAAACAGCAACTGCCAGCTTCCTGTTTCCGCCGGGGAGATCATTGCGCAGAGGCAGAACTTAGCTACGTGGACCTCAGCACCGTTCCCCTATAGCCCCTGAGTGCACTGCGCAGGGCAACGGCCGTGTTCGTGCTTGCTAACCTGCAGTTCGTACGACGCGGGTTGAGTTTCGCTCCGTGTATCGCGGTGCCGGTCAGCTCGTTTCGCCTAGCGCCTATCTCAATGCACGCAGACTGCACTTCCCCAGCTTCTACGCTGACCCGAGACCGGGAGCCAGCAGCTTTGCCCTGGTCTCCCATGAGGGTCCAGCTCCTGCTTTCCCGGGCTGTAGCAGAGAGCTGGATCAGGAGCGGAGCAGCTCCAACAGAAGCGGCCCACTCTCAAACCGCCGCTCCAGGTGGCTGCTTGCCTCGCTACGTAGGCCGCACTGCCGGCCTCCTTGAACGAAAGCTCCCAACAAGAAATGCTCTCTGCCAACTCACCGGAGAAAACGTATGTTCACTCCTGTTGCCCCGGTGCTGAAATGCAGCAGCCCCGTTAGCTCTCTAGTGCCTAAGGGCAAGCCAGAGTCCGATTTCAGGTGGGGTATTCACAGAGTGGGAACCAAGCACTGCAGGAGTAAGCTAGGCCAGAAACTGCCCAGCACCCTTCTCACCACCTCTCAAGGTGGCTGCTGGAAACTGGGAGTGGGAGTGGAGGTGGTATCCGGGGAGCTGGAAAGAAAGGTGCGAGGAGGCGGTGTCAGCCTGGACGGCACCATTGAAAACAGCAACTGCCAGCTTCCTGTTTCCGCCGGGGAGATCATTGCGCAGAGGCAGAACTTAGCTAAGTGGACCTCAGCACCGTTCCCCTATAGCCCCTGAGTGCACTGCGCAGGGCAACGGCCGTGTTCGTGCTTGCTAACCTGCAGTTCGTACGACGCGGGTTGAGTTTCGCTCCGTGTATCGCGGTGCCGGTCAGCTCGTTTCGCCTAGCGCCTATCTCAATGCACGCAGACTGCACTTCCCCAGCTTCTACGCTGACCCGAGACCGGGAGCCAGCAGCTTTGCCCTGGTCTCCCATGAGGGTCCAGCTCCTGCTTTCCCGGGCTGTAGCAGAGAGCTGGATCAGGAGCGGAGCAGCTCCAACAGAAGCGGCCCACTCTCAAACCGCCGCTCCAGGTGGCTGAATGCCTCGCTACGTAGGCCGCACTGCCGGCCTCCTTGAACGAAAGCTCCCAACAAGAAATGCTCTCTGCCAACTCACCGGAGAAAACGTATGTTCACTCCTGTTGCCCCGGTGCTGAAATGCAGCAGCCCCGTTAGCTCTCTAGTGCCTAAGGGCAAGCCAGAGTCCGATTTCAGGTGGGGTATTCACAGAGTGGGAACCAAGCACTGCAGGAGTAAGCTAGGCCAGAAACTGCCCAGCACCCTTCTCACCACCTCTCCAGGTGGCTGCTGGAAACTGGGAGTGGGAGTGGAGGTGGTATCCGGGGAGCTGGAAAGAAAGGTGCGAGGAGGCGGTGTCAGCCTGGACGGCACCATTGAAAACAGCAACTGCCAGCTTCCTGTTTCCGCCGGGGAGATCATTGTGCACAGGCAGAACTTAGCTACGTGGACCTCAGCGCCGTTCCCCTATAGCCCCTGAGTGCACTGCGCAGGGCAACGGCCGTGTTCGTGCTTGCTAACCTGCAGTTCGTACGACGCGGGTTGAGTTTCGCTCCGTGTATCGCGGTGCCGGTCAGCTCGTTTCGCCTAGCGCCTATCTCAATGCACGCAGACTGCATTTCCCCAGCTTCTACGCTGACCCGAGACCGGGAGCCAGCAGCTTTGCCCTGGTCTCCCATGAGGGTCCAGCTCCTGCTTTCCCGGGCTGTAGCAGAGAGCTGGATCAGGAGCGGAGCAGCTCCAACAGAAGCGGCCCACTCTCAAACCGCCGCTCCAGGTGGCTGCTTGCCTCGCTACGTAGGCCGCACTGCCGGCCTCCTTGAACGAAAGCTCCCAACAAGAAATGCTCTCTGCCAACTCACCGGAGAAAACGTATGTTCACTCCTGTTGCCCCGGTGCTGAAATGCAGCAGCCCCGTTAGCTCTCTAGTGCCTAAGGGCAAGCCAGAGTCCGATTTCAGGTGGGGTATTCACAGAGTGGGAACCAAGCACTGCAGGAGTAAGCTAGGCCAGAAACTGCCCAGCACCCTTCTCACCACCTCTCCAGGTGGCTGCTGGAAACTGGGAGTGGGAGTGGAGGTGGTATCCGGGGAGCTGGAAAGAAAGGTGCGAGGAGGCGGTGTCAGCCTGGACGGCACCATTGAAAACAGCAACTGCCAGCTTCCTGTTTCCGCAGGGGAGATCATTGCGCACAGGCAGAACTTAGCTACGTGGACCTCAGCGCCGTTCACCTATAGCCCCTGAGTGCACTGCGCAGGGCAACGGCCGTGTTCGTGCTTGCTAACCTGCAGTTCGTACGACGCGGGTTGAGTTTCGCTCCGTGTATCGCGGTGCCGGTCAGCTCGTTTCGCCTAGCGCCTATCTCAATGCACGCAGACTGCACTTCCCCAGCTTCTACGCTGACCCGAGACCGGGAGCCAGCAGCTTTGCCCTGGTCTCCCATGAGGGTCCAGCTCCTGCTTTCCCGGGCTGTAGCAGAGAGCTGGATCAGGAGCGGAGCAGCTCCAACAGAAGCGGCCCACTCTCAAACCGCCGCTCCAGGTGGCTGCTTGCCTCGCTACGTAGGCCGCACTGCCGGCCTCCTTGAACGAAAGCTCCCAACAAGAAATGCTCTCTGCCAACTCACCGGAGAAAACGTATGTTCACTCCTGTTGCCCCAGTGCTGAAATGCAGCAGCCCCGTTAGCTCTCTAGTGCCTAAGGGCAAGCCAGAGTCCGATTTCAGGTGGGGTATTCACAGAGTGGGAAGCAAGCACTGCAGGAGTAAGCTAGGCCAGAAACTGCCCAGCACCCTTCTCACCACCTCTCCAGGTGGCTGCTGGAAACTGGGAGTGGGAGTGGAGGTGGTATCCGGGGAGCTGGAAAGAAAGGTGCGAGGAGGCGGTGTCAGCCTGGACGGCACCATTGAAAACAGCAACTGCCAGCTTCCTGTTTCCGCCGGGGAGATCATTGCGCAGAGGCAGAACTTAGCTACGTGGACCTCAGCACCGTTCCCCTATAGCCCCTGAGTGCACTGCGCAGGGCAACGGCCGTGTTCGTGCTTGCTAACCTGCAGTTCGTACGACGCGGGTTGAGTTTCGCTCCGTGTATCGCGGTGCCGGTCAGCTCGTTTCGCCTAGCGCCTATCTCAATGCACGCAGACTGCACTTCCCCAGCTTCTACGCTGACCCGAGACCGGGAGCCAGCAGCTTTGCCCTGGTCTCCCATGAGGGTCCAGCTCCTGCTTTCCCGGGCTGTAGCAGAGAGCTGGATCAGGAGCGGAGCAGCTCCAACAGAAGCGGCCCACTCTCAAACCGCCGCTCCAGGTGGCTGCTTGCCTCGCTACGTAGGCCGCACTGCCGGCCTCCTTGAACGAAAGCTCCCAACAAGAAATGCTCTCTGCCAACTCACCGGAGAAAACGTATGTTCACTCCTGTTGCCCCGGTGCTGAAATGCAGCAGCCCCGTTAGCTCTCTAGTGCCTAAGGGCAAGCCAGAGTCCGATTTCAGGTGGGGTATTCACAGAGTGGGAACCAAGCACTGCAGGAGTAAGCTAGGCCAGAAACTGCCCAGCACCCTTCTCACCACCTCTCAAGGTGGCTGCTGGAAACTGGGAGTGGGAGTGGAGGTGGTATCCGGGGAGCTGGAAAGAAAGGTGCGAGGAGGCGGTGTCAGCCTGGACGGCACCATTGAAAACAGCAACTGCCAGCTTCCTGTTTCCGCCGGGGAGATCATTGTGCACAGGCAGAACTTAGCTATGTGGACCTCAGCGCCGTTCCCCTATAGCCCCTGAGTGCACTGCGCAGGGCAACGGCCGTGTTCGTGCTTGCTAACCTGCAGTTCGTACGACGCGGGTTGAGTTTCGCTCCGTGTATCGCGGTGCCGGTCAGCTCGTTTCGCCTAGCGCCTATCTCAATGCACACAGACTGCACTTCCCCAGCTTCTACGCTGACCCGAGACCGGGAGCCAGCAGCTTTGCCCTGGTCTCCCATGAGGGTCCAGCTCCTGCTTTCCCGGGCTGTAGCAGAGAGCTGGATCAGGAGCGGAGCAGCTCCAACAGAAGCGGCCCACTCTCAAACCGCCGCTCCAGGTGGCTGCTTGCCTCGCTACGTAGGCCGCACTGCCGGCCTCCTTGAACGAAAGCTCCCAACAAGAAATGCTCTCTGCCAACTCACCGGAGAAAACGTATGTTCACTCCTGTTGCCCCGGTGCTGAAATGCAGCAGCCCCGTTAGCTCTCTAGTGCCTAAGGGCAAGCCAGAGTCCGATTTCAGGTGGGGTATTCACAGAGTGGGAAGCAAGCACTGCAGGAGTAAGCTAGGCCAGAAACTGCCCAGCACCCTTCTCACCACCTCTCCAGGTGGCTGCTGGAAACTGGGAGTGGGAGTGGAGGTGGTATCCGGGGAGCTGGCAAGAAAGGTGCGAGGAGGCGGTGTCAGCCTGGACGGCACCATTGAAAACAGCAACTGCCAGCTTCCTGTTTCCGCCGGGGAGATCATTGCGCAGAGGCAGAACTTAGCTACGTGGACCTCAGCACCATTCCCCTATAGCCCCTGAGTGCACTGCGCAGGGCAACGGCCGTGTTCGTGCTTGCTAACCTGCAGTTCGTACGACGCGGGTTGAGTTTCGCTCCGTGTATCGCGGTGCCGGTCAGCTCGTTTCGCCTAGCGCCTATCTCAATGCACGCAGACTGCACTTCCCCAGCTTCTACGCTGACCCGAGACCGGGAGCCAGCAGCTTTGCCCTGGTCTCCCATGAGGGTCCAGCTCCTGCTTTCCCGGGCTGTAGCAGAGAGCTGGATCAGGAGCGGAGCAGCTCCAACAGAAGCGGCCCACTCTCAAACCGCCGCTCCAGGTGGCTGCTTGCCTCGCTACGTAGGCCGCACTGCCGGCCTCCTTGAACGAAAGCTCCCAACAAGAAATGCTCTCTGCCAACTCACCGGAGAAAACGTATGTTCACTCCTGTTGCCCCGGTGCTGAAATGCAGCAGCCCCGTTAGCTCTCTAGTGCCTAAGGGCAAGCCAGAGTCCGATTTCAGGTGGGGTATTCACAGAGTGGGAACCAAGCACTGCAGGAGTAAGCTAGGCCAGAAACTGCCCAGCACCCTTCTCACCACCTCTCAAGGTGGCTGCTGGAAACTGGGAGTGGGAGTGGAGGTGGTATCCGGGGAGCTGGAAAGAAAGGTGCGAGGAGGCGGTGTCAGCCTGGACGGCACCATTGAAAACAGCAACTGCCAGCTTCCTGTTTCCGCCGGGGAGATCATTGTGCACAGGCAGAACTTAGCTATGTGGACCTCAGCGCCGTTCCCCTATAGCCCCTGAGTGCACTGCGCAGGGCAACGGCCGTGTTCGTGCTTGCTAACCTGCAGTTCGTACGACGCGGGTTGAGTTTCGCTCCGTGTATCGCGGTGCCGGTCAGCTCGTTTCGCCTAGCGCCTATCTCAATGCACGCAGACTGCACTTCCCCAGCTTCTACGCTGACCCGAGACCGGGAGCCAGCAGCTTTGCCCTGGTCTCCCATGAGGGTCCAGCTCCTGCTTTCCCGGGCTGTAGCAGAGAGCTGGATCAGGAGCGGAGCAGCTCCAACAGAAGCGGCCCACTCTCAAACCGCCGCTCCAGGTGGCTGCTTGCCTCGCTACGTAGGCCGCACTGCCGGCCTCCTTGAACGAAAGCTCCCAACAAGAAATGCTCTCTGCCAACTCACCGGAGAAAACGTATGTTCACTCCTGTTGCCCCAGTGCTGAAATGCAGCAGCCCCGTTAGCTCTCTAGTGCCTAAGGGCAAGCCAGAGTCCGATTTCAGGTGGGGTATTCACAGAGTGGGAAGCAAGCACTGCAGGAGTAAGCTAGGCCAGAAACTGCCCAGCACCCTTCTCACCACCTCTCCAGGTGGCTGCTGGAAACTGGGAGTGGGAGTGGAGGTGGTATCCGGGGAGCTGGAAAGAAAGGTGCGAGGAGGCGGTGTCAGCCTGGACGGCACCATTGAAAACAGCAACTGCCAGCTTCCTGTTTCCGCCGGGGAGATCATTGTGCACAGGCAGAACTTAGCTACGTGGACCTCAGCGCCGTTCCCCTATAGCCCCTGAGTGCACTGCGCAGGGCAACGGCCGTGTTCGTGCTTGCTAACCTGCAGTTCGTACGACGCGGGTTGAGTTTCGCTCCGTGTATCGCGGTGCCGGTCAGCTCGTTTCGCCTAGCGCCTATCTCAATGCACGCAGACTGCACTTCCCCAGCTTCTACGCTGACCCGAGACCGGGAGCCAGCAGCTTTGCCCTGGTCTCCCATGAGGGTCCAGCTCCTGCTTTCCCGGGCTGTATCAGAGAGCTGGATCAGGAGCGGAGCAGCTCCAACAGAAGCGGCCCACTCTCAAACCGCCGCTCCAGGTGGCTGCTTGCCTCGCTACGTAGGCCGCACTGCCGGCCTCCTTGAACGAAAGCTCCCAACAAGAAATGCTCTCTGCCAACTCACCGGAGAAAACGTATGTTCACTCCTGTTGCCCCGGTGCTGAAATGCAGCAGCCCCGTTAGCTCTCTAGTGCCTAAGGGCAAGCCAGAGTCCGATTTCAGGTGGGGTATTCACAGAGTGGGAACCAAGCACTGCAGGAGTAAGCTAGGCCAGAAACTGCCCAGCACCCTTCTCACCACCTCTCAAGGTGGCTGCTGGAAACTGGGAGTGGGAGTGGAGGTGGTATCCGGGGAGCTGGAAAGAAAGGTGCGAGGAGGCGGTGTCAGCCTGGACGGCACCATTGAAAACAGCAACTGCCAGCTTCCTGTTTCCGCCGGGGAGATCATTGCGCAGAGGCAGAACTTAGCTACGTGGACCTCAGCACCGTTCCCCTATAGCCCCTGAGTGCACTGCGCAGGGCAACGGCCGTGTTCGTGCTTGCTAACCTGCAGTTCGTACGACGCGGGTTGAGTTTCGCTCCGTGTATCGCGGTGCCGGTCAGCTCGTTTCGCCTAGCGCCTATCTCAATGCACGCAGACTGCACTTCCCCAGCTTCTACGCTGACCCGAGACCGGGAGCCAGCAGCTTTGCCCTGGTCTCCCATGAGGGTCCAGCTCCTGCTTTCCCGGGCTGTAGCAGAGAGCTGGATCAGGAGCGGAGCAGCTCCAACAGAAGCGGCCCACTCTCAAACCGCCACTCCAGGTGGCTGCTTGCCTCGCTACGTAGGCCGCACTGCCGGCCTCCTTGAACGAAAGCTCCCAACAAGAAATGCTCTCTGCCAACTCACCGGAGAAAACGTATGTTCACTCCTGTTGCCCCGGTGCTGAAATGCAGCAGCCCCGTTAGCTCTCTAGTGCCTAAGGGCAAGCCAGAGTCCGATTTCAGGTGGGGTATTCACAGAGTGGGAACCAAGCACTGCAGGAGTAAGCTAGGCCAGAAACTGCCCAGCACCCTTCTCACCACCTCTCAAGGTGGCTGCTGGAAACTGGGAGTGGGAGTGGAGGTGGTATCCGGGGAGCTGGAAAGAAAGGTGCGAGGAGGCGGTGTCAGCCTGGACGGCACCATTGAAAACAGCAACTGCCAGCTTCCTGTTTCCGCCGGGGAGATCATTGCGCAGAGGCAGAACTTAGCTAAGTGGACCTCAGCACCGTTCCCCTATAGCCCCTGAGTGCACTGCGCAGGGCAACGGCCGTGTTCGTGCTTGCTAACCTGCAGTTCGTACGACGCGGGTTGAGTTTCGCTCCGTGTATCGCGGTGCCGGTCAGCTCGTTTCGCCTAGCGCCTATCTCAATGCACGCAGACTGCACTTCCCCAGCTTCTACGCTGACCCGAGACCGGGAGCCAGCAGCTTTGCCCTGGTCTCCCATGAGGGTCCAGCTCCTGCTTTCCCGGGCTGTAGCAGAGAGCTGGATCAGGAGCGGAGCAGCTCCAACAGAAGCGGCCCACTCTCAAACCGCCGCTCCAGGTGGCTGCTTGCCTCGCTACGTAGGCCGCACTGCCGGCCTCCTTGAACGAAAGCTCCCAACAAGAAATGCTCTCTGCCAACTCACCGGAGAAAACGTATGTTCACTCCTGTTGCCCCGGTGCTGAAATGCAGCAGCCCCGTTAGCTCTCTAGTGCCTAAGGGCAAGCCAGAGTCCGATTTCAGGTGGGGTATTCACAGAGTGGGAACCAAGCACTGCAGGAGTAAGCTAGGCCAGAAACTGCCCAGCACCCTTCTCACCACCTCTCAAGGTGGCTGCTGGAAACTGGGAGTGGGAGTGGAGGTGGTATCCGGGGAGCTGGAAAGAAAGGTGCGAGGAGGCGGTGTCAGCCTGGACGGCACCATTGAAAACAGCAACTGCCAGCTTCCTGTTTCCGCCGGGGAGATCATTGCGCAGAGGCAGAACTTAGCTACGTGGACCTCAGCGCCGTTCCCCTATAGCCCCTGAGTGCACTGCGCAGGGCAACGGCCGTGTTCGTGCTTGCTAACCTGCAGTTCGTACGACGCGGGTTGAGTTTCGCTCCGTGTATCGCGGTGCCGGTCAGCTCGTTTCGCCTAGCGCCTATCTCAATGCACGCAGACTGCACTTCCCCAGCTTCTACGCTGACCCGAGACCGGGAGCCAGCAGCTTTGCCCTGGTCTCCCATGAGGGTCCAGCTCCTGCTTTCCCGGGCTGTAGCAGAGAGCTGGATCAGGAGCGGAGCAGCTCCAACAGAAGCGGCCCACTCTCAAACCGCCACTCCAGGTGGCTGCTTGCCTCGCTACGTAGGCCGCACTGCCGGCCTCCTTGAACGAAAGCTCCCAACAAGAAATGCTCTCTGCCAACTCACCGGAGAAAACGTATGTTCACTCCTGTTGCCCCGGTGCTGAAATGCAGCAGCCCCGTTAGCTCTCTAGTGCCTAAGGGCAAGCCAGAGTCCGATTTCAGGTGGGGTATTCACAGAGTGGGAACCAAGCACTGCAGGAGTAAGCTAGGCCAGAAACTGCCCAGCACCCTTCTCACCACCTCTCAAGGTGGCTGCTGGAAACTGGGAGTGGGAGTGGAGGTGGTATCCGGGGAGCTGGAAAGAAAGGTGCGAGGAGGCGGTGTCAGCCTGGACGGCACCATTGAAAACAGCAACTGCCAGCTTCCTGTTTCCGCCGGGGAGATCATTGCGCAGAGGCAGAACTTAGCTAAGTGGACCTCAGCACCGTTCCCCTATAGCCCCTGAGTGCACTGCGCAGGGCAACGGCCGTGTTCGTGCTTGCTAACCTGCAGTTCGTACGACGCGGGTTGAGTTTCGCTCCGTGTATCGCGGTGCCGGTCAGCTCGTTTCGCCTAGCGCCTATCTCAATGCACGCAGACTGCACTTCCCCAGCTTCTACGCTGACCCGAGACCGGGAGCCAGCAGCTTTGCCCTGGTCTCCCATGAGGGTCCAGCTCCTGCTTTCCCGGGCTGTAGCAGAGAGCTGGATCAGGAGCGGAGCAGCTCCAACAGAAGCGGCCCACTCTCAAACCGCCGCTCCAGGTGGCTGCTTGCCTCGCTACGTAGGCCGCACTGCCGGCCTCCTTGAACGAAAGCTCCCAACAAGAAATGCTCTCTGCCAACTCACCGGAGAAAACGTATGTTCACTCCTGTTGCCCCGGTGCTGAAATGCAGCAGCCCCGTTAGCTCTCTAGTGCCTAAGGGCAAGCCAGAGTCCGATTTCAGGTGGGGTATTCACAGAGTGGGAACCAAGCACTGCAGGAGTAAGCTAGGCCAGAAACTGCCCAGCACCCTTCTCACCACCTCTCCAGGTGGCTGCTGGAAACTGGGAGTGGGAGTGGAGGTGGTATCCGGGGAGCTGGAAAGAAAGGTGCGAGGAGGCGGTGTCAGCCTGGACGGCACCATTGAAAACAGCAACTGCCAGCTTCCTGTTTCCGCCGGGGAGATCATTGTGCACAGGCAGAACTTAGCTACGTGGACCTCAGCGCCGTTCCCCTATAGCCCCTGAGTGCACTGCGCAGGGCAACGGCCGTGTTCGTGCTTGCTAACCTGCAGTTCGTACGACGCGGGTTGAGTTTCGCTCCGTGTATCGCGGTGCCGGTCAGCTCGTTTCGCCTAGCGCCTATCTCAATGCACGCAGACTGCACTTCCCCAGCTTCTACGCTGACCCGAGACCGGGAGCCAGCAGCTTTGCCCTGGTCTCCCATGAGGGTCCAGCTCCTGCTTTCCCGGGCTGTATCAGAGAGCTGGATCAGGAGCGGAGCAGCTCCAACAGAAGCGGCCCACTCTCAAACCGCCGCTCCAGGTGGCTGCTTGCCTCGCTACGTAGGCCGCACTGCCGGCCTCCTTGAACGAAAGCTCCCAACAAGAAATGCTCTCTGCCAACTCACCGGAGAAAACGTATGTTCACTCCTGTTGCCCCGGTGCTGAAATGCAGCAGCCCCGTTAGCTCTCTAGTGCCTAAGGGCAAGCCAGAGTCCGATTTCAGGTGGGGTATTCACAGAGTGGGAACCAAGCACTGCAGGAGTAAGCTAGGCCAGAAACTGCCCAGCACCCTTCTCACCACCTCTCAAGGTGGCTGCTGGAAACTGGGAGTGGGAGTGGAGGTGGTATCCGGGGAGCTGGAAAGAAAGGTGCGAGGAGGCGGTGTCAGCCTGGACGGCACCATTGAAAACAGCAACTGCCAGCTTCCTGTTTCCGCCGGGGAGATCATTGCGCAGAGGCAGAACTTAGCTACGTGGACCTCAGCACCGTTCCCCTATAGCCCCTGAGTGCACTGCGCAGGGCAACGGCCGTGTTCGTGCTTGCTAACCTGCAGTTCGTACGACGCGGGTTGAGTTTCGCTCCGTGTATCGCGGTGCCGGTCAGCTCGTTTCGCCTAGCGCCTATCTCAATGCACGCAGACTGCACTTCCCCAGCTTCTACGCTGACCCGAGACCGGGAGCCAGCAGCTTTGCCCTGGTCTCCCATGAGGGTCCAGCTCCTGCTTTCCCGGGCTGTAGCAGAGAGCTGGATCAGGAGCGGAGCAGCTCCAACAGAAGCGGCCCACTCTCAAACCGCCACTCCAGGTGGCTGCTTGCCTCGCTACGTAGGCCGCACTGCCGGCCTCCTTGAACGAAAGCTCCCAACAAGAAATGCTCTCTGCCAACTCACCGGAGAAAACGTATGTTCACTCCTGTTGCCCCGGTGCTGAAATGCAGCAGCCCCGTTAGCTCTCTAGTGCCTAAGGGCAAGCCAGAGTCCGATTTCAGGTGGGGTATTCACAGAGTGGGAACCAAGCACTGCAGGAGTAAGCTAGGCCAGAAACTGCCCAGCACCCTTCTCACCACCTCTCAAGGTGGCTGCTGGAAACTGGGAGTGGGAGTGGAGGTGGTATCCGGGGAGCTGGAAAGAAAGGTGCGAGGAGGCGGTGTCAGCCTGGACGGCACCATTGAAAACAGCAACTGCCAGCTTCCTGTTTCCGCCGGGGAGATCATTGCGCAGAGGCAGAACTTAGCTAAGTGGACCTCAGCACCGTTCCCCTATAGCCCCTGAGTGCACTGCGCAGGGCAACGGCCGTGTTCGTGCTTGCTAACCTGCAGTTCGTACGACGCGGGTTGAGTTTCGCTCCGTGTATCGCGGTGCCGGTCAGCTCGTTTCGCCTAGCGCCTATCTCAATGCACGCAGACTGCACTTCCCCAGCTTCTACGCTGACCCGAGACCGGGAGCCAGCAGCTTTGCCCTGGTCTCCCATGAGGGTCCAGCTCCTGCTTTCCCGGGCTGTAGCAGAGAGCTGGATCAGGAGCGGAGCAGCTCCAACAGAAGCGGCCCACTCTCAAACCGCCGCTCCAGGTGGCTGCTTGCCTCGCTACGTAGGCCGCACTGCCGGCCTCCTTGAACGAAAGCTCCCAACAAGAAATGCTCTCTGCCAACTCACCGGAGAAAACGTATGTTCACTCCTGTTGCCCCGGTGCTGAAATGCAGCAGCCCCGTTAGCTCTCTAGTGCCTAAGGGCAAGCCAGAGTCCGATTTCAGGTGGGGTATTCACAGAGTGGGAACCAAGCACTGCAGGAGTAAGCTAGGCCAGAAACTGCCCAGCACCCTTCTCACCACCTCTCAAGGTGGCTGCTGGAAACTGGGAGTGGGAGTGGAGGTGGTATCCGGGGAGCTGGAAAGAAAGGTGCGAGGAGGCGGTGTCAGCCTGGACGGCACCATTGAAAACAGCAACTGCCAGCTTCCTGTTTCCGCCGGGGAGATCATTGCGCAGAGGCAGAACTTAGCTACGTGGACCTCAGCGCCGTTCCCCTATAGCCCCTGAGTGCACTGCGCAGGGCAACGGCCGTGTTCGTGCTTGCTAACCTGCAGTTCGTACGACGCGGGTTGAGTTTCGCTCCGTGTATCGCGGTGCCGGTCAGCTCGTTTCGCCTAGCGCCTATCTCAATGCACGCAGACTGCACTTCCCCAGCTTCTACGCTGACCCGAGACCGGGAGCCAGCAGCTTTGCCCTGGTCTCCCATGAGGGTCCAGCTCCTGCTTTCCCGGGCTGTAGCAGAGAGCTGGATCAGGAGCGGAGCAGCTCCAACAGAAGCGGCCCACTCTCAAACCGCCACTCCAGGTGGCTGCTTGCCTCGCTACGTAGGCCGCACTGCCGGCCTCCTTGAACGAAAGCTCCCAACAAGAAATGCTCTCTGCCAACTCACCGGAGAAAACGTATGTTCACTCCTGTTGCCCCGGTGCTGAAATGCAGCAGCCCCGTTAGCTCTCTAGTGCCTAAGGGCAAGCCAGAGTCCGATTTCAGGTGGGGTATTCACAGAGTGGGAACCAAGCACTGCAGGAGTAAGCTAGGCCAGAAACTGCCCAGCACCCTTCTCACCACCTCTCAAGGTGGCTGCTGGAAACTGGGAGTGGGAGTGGAGGTGGTATCCGGGGAGCTGGAAAGAAAGGTGCGAGGAGGCGGTGTCAGCCTGGACGGCACCATTGAAAACAGCAACTGCCAGCTTCCTGTTTCCGCCGGGGAGATCATTGCGCAGAGGCAGAACTTAGCTACGTGGACCTCAGCACCGTTCCCCTATAGCCCCTGAGTGCACTGCGCAGGGCAACGGCCGTGTTCGTGCTTGCTAACCTGCAGTTCGTACGACGCGGGTTGAGTTTCGCTCCGTGTATCGCGGTGCCGGTCAGCTCGTTTCGCCTAGCGCCTATCTCAATGCACGCAGACTGCACTTCCCCAGCTTCTACGCTGACCCGAGACCGGGAGCCAGCAGCTTTGCCCTGGTCTCCCATGAGGGTCCAGCTCCTGCTTTCCCGGGCTGTAGCAGAGAGCTGGATCAGGAGCGGAGCAGCTCCAACAGAAGCGGCCCACTCTCAAACCGCCGCTCCAGGTGGCTGCTTGCCTCGCTACGTAGGCCGCACTGCCGGCCTCCTTGAACGAAAGCTCCCAACAAGAAATGCTCTCTGCCAACTCACCGGAGAAAACGTATGTTCACTCCTGTTGCCCCGGTGCTGAAATGCAGCAGCCCCGTTAGCTCTCTAGTGCCTAAGGGCAAGCCAGAGTCCGATTTCAGGTGGGGTATTCACAGAGTGGGAACCAAGCACTGCAGGAGTAAGCTAGGCCAGAAACTGCCCAGCACCCTTCTCACCACCTCTCCAGGTGGCTGCTGGAAACTGGGAGTGGGAGTGGAGGTGGTATCCGGGGAGCTGGAAAGAAAGGTGCGAGGAGGCGGTGTCAGCCTGGACGGCACCATTGAAAACAGCAACTGCCAGCTTCCTGTTTCCGCCGGGGAGATCATTGTGCACAGGCAGAACTTAGCTACGTGGACCTCAGCGCCGTTCCCCTATAGCCCCTGAGTGCACTGCGCAGGGCAACGGCCGTGTTCGTGCTTGCTAACCTGCAGTTCGTACGACGCGGGTTGAGTTTCGCTCCGTGTATCGCGGTGCCGGTCAGCTCGTTTCGCCTAGCGCCTATCTCAATGCACGCAGACTGCATTTCCCCAGCTTCTACGCTGACCCGAGACCGGGAGCCAGCAGCTTTGCCCTGGTCTCCCATGAGGGTCCAGCTCCTGCTTTCCCGGGCTGTAGCAGAGAGCTGGATCAGGAGCGGAGCAGCTCCAACAGAAGCGGCCCACTCTCAAACCGCCGCTCCAGGTGGCTGCTTGCCTCGCTACGTAGGCCGCACTGCCGGCCTCCTTGAACGAAAGCTCCCAACAAGAAATGCTCTCTGCCAACTCACCGGAGAAAACGTATGTTCACTCCTGTTGCCCCGGTGCTGAAATGCAGCAGCCCCGTTAGCTCTCTAGTGCCTAAGGGCAAGCCAGAGTCCGATTTCAGGTGGGGTATTCACAGAGTGGGAACCAAGCACTGCAGGAGTAAGCTAGGCCAGAAACTGCCCAGCACCCTTCTCACCACCTCTCCAGGTGGCTGCTGGAAACTGGGAGTGGGAGTGGAGGTGGTATCCGGGGAGCTGGAAAGAAAGGTGCGAGGAGGCGGTGTCAGCCTGGACGGCACCATTGAAAACAGCAACTGCCAGCTTCCTGTTTCCGCAGGGGAGATCATTGCGCACAGGCAGAACTTAGCTACGTGGACCTCAGCGCCGTTCACCTATAGCCCCTGAGTGCACTGCGCAGGGCAACGGCCGTGTTCGTGCTTGCTAACCTGCAGTTCGTACGACGCGGGTTGAGTTTCGCTCCGTGTATCGCGGTGCCGGTCAGCTCGTTTCGCCTAGCGCCTATCTCAATGCACGCAGACTGCACTTCCCCAGCTTCTACGCTGACCCGAGACCGGGAGCCAGCAGCTTTGCCCTGGTCTCCCATGAGGGTCCAGCTCCTGCTTTCCCGGGCTGTAGCAGAGAGCTGGATCAGGAGCGGAGCAGCTCCAACAGAAGCGGCCCACTCTCAAACCGCCGCTCCAGGTGGCTGCTTGCCTCGCTACGTAGGCCGCACTGCCGGCCTCCTTGAACGAAAGCTCCCAACAAGAAATGCTCTCTGCCAACTCACCGGAGAAAACGTATGTTCACTCCTGTTGCCCCAGTGCTGAAATGCAGCAGCCCCGTTAGCTCTCTAGTGCCTAAGGGCAAGCCAGAGTCCGATTTCAGGTGGGGTATTCACAGAGTGGGAAGCAAGCACTGCAGGAGTAAGCTAGGCCAGAAACTGCCCAGCACCCTTCTCACCACCTCTCCAGGTGGCTGCTGGAAACTGGGAGTGGGAGTGGAGGTGGTATCCGGGGAGCTGGAAAGAAAGGTGCGAGGAGGCGGTGTCAGCCTGGACGGCACCATTGAAAACAGCAACTGCCAGCTTCCTGTTTCCGCCGGGGAGATCATTGCGCAGAGGCAGAACTTAGCTACGTGGACCTCAGCACCGTTCCCCTATAGCCCCTGAGTGCACTGCGCAGGGCAACGGCCGTGTTCGTGCTTGCTAACCTGCAGTTCGTACGACGCGGGTTGAGTTTCGCTCCGTGTATCGCGGTGCCGGTCAGCTCGTTTCGCCTAGCGCCTATCTCAATGCACGCAGACTGCACTTCCCCAGCTTCTACGCTGACCCGAGACCGGGAGCCAGCAGCTTTGCCCTGGTCTCCCATGAGGGTCCAGCTCCTGCTTTCCCGGGCTGTAGCAGAGAGCTGGATCAGGAGCGGAGCAGCTCCAACAGAAGCGGCCCACTCTCAAACCGCCGCTCCAGGTGGCTGCTTGCCTCGCTACGTAGGCCGCACTGCCGGCCTCCTTGAACGAAAGCTCCCAACAAGAAATGCTCTCTGCCAACTCACCGGAGAAAACGTATGTTCACTCCTGTTGCCCCGGTGCTGAAATGCAGCAGCCCCGTTAGCTCTCTAGTGCCTAAGGGCAAGCCAGAGTCCGATTTCAGGTGGGGTATTCACAGAGTGGGAACCAAGCACTGCAGGAGTAAGCTAGGCCAGAAACTGCCCAGCACCCTTCTCACCACCTCTCCAGGTGGCTGCTGGAAACTGGGAGTGGGAGTGGAGGTGGTATCCGGGGAGCTGGAAAGAAAGGTGCGAGGAGGCGGTGTCAGCCTGGACGGCACCATTGAAAACAGCAACTGCCAGCTTCCTGTTTCCGCCGGGGAGATCATTGTGCACAGGCAGAACTTAGCTACGTGGACCTCAGCGCCGTTCCCCTATAGCCCCTGAGTGCACTGCGCAGGGCAACGGCCGTGTTCGTGCTTGCTAACCTGCAGTTCGTACGACGCGGGTTGAGTTTCGCTCCGTGTATCGCGGTGCCGGTCAGCTCGTTTCGCCTAGCGCCTATCTCAATGCACGCAGACTGCATTTCCCCAACTTCTACGCTGACCCGAGACCGGGAGCCAGCAGCTTTGCCCTGGTCTCCCATGAGGGTCCAGCTCCTGCTTTCCCGGGCTGTAGCAGAGAGCTGGATCAGGAGCGGAGCAGCTCCAACAGAAGCGGCCCACTCTCAAACCGCCGCTCCAGGTGGCTGCTTGCCTCGCTACGTAGGCCGCACTGCCGGCCTCCTTGAACGAAAGCTCCCAACAAGAAATGCTCTCTGCCAACTCACCGGAGAAAACGTATGTTCACTCCTGTTGCCCCGGTGCTGAAATGCAGCAGCCCCGTTAGCTCTCTAGTGCCTAAGGGCAAGCCAGAGTCCGATTTCAGGTGGGGTATTCACAGAGTGGGAACCAAGCACTGCAGGAGTAAGCTAGGCCAGAAACTGCCCAGCACCCTTCTCACCACCTCTCCAGGTGGCTGCTGGAAACTGGGAGTGGGAGTGGAGGTGGTATCCGGGGAGCTGGAAAGAAAGGTGCGAGGAGGCGGTGTCAGCCTGGACGGCACCATTGAAAACAGCAACTGCCAGCTTCCTGTTTCCGCAGGGGAGATCATTGCGCACAGGCAGAACTTAGCTACGTGGACCTCAGCGCCGTTCACCTATAGCCCCTGAGTGCACTGCGCAGGGCAACGGCCGTGTTCGTGCTTGCTAACCTGCAGTTCGTACGACGCGGGTTGAGTTTCGCTCCGTGTATCGCGGTGCCGGTCAGCTCGTTTCGCCTAGCGCCTATCTCAATGCACGCAGACTGCACTTCCCCAGCTTCTACGCTGACCCGAGACCGGGAGCCAGCAGCTTTGCCCTGGTCTCCCATGAGGGTCCAGCTCCTGCTTTCCCGGGCTGTAGCAGAGAGCTGGATCAGGAGCGGAGCAGCTCCAACAGAAGCGGCCCACTCTCAAACCGCCGCTCCAGGTGGCTGCTTGCCTCGCTACGTAGGCCGCACTGCCGGCCTCCTTGAACGAAAGCTCCCAACAAGAAACGCTCTCTGCCAACTCACCGGAGAAAACGTATGTTCACTCCTGTTGCCCCAGTGCTGAAGTGCAGCAGCCCCGTTAGCTCTCTAGTGCCTAAGGGCAAGCCAGAGTCCGATTTCAGGTGGGGTAGTCACAGGGTGGGAACCAAGCACTGCAGGAGTAAGCTAGGCCAGAAACTGCCCAGCACCCTTCTCACCACCTCTCAAGGTGGCTGCTGGAAACTGGGAGTGGGAGTGGAGGTGGTATCCGGGGAGCTGGCAAGAAAGGTGCGAGGAGGCGGTGTCAGCCTGGACGGCACCATTGAAAACAGCAACTGCCAGCTTCCTGTTTCCGCCGGGGAGATCATTGTGCACAGGCAGAACTTAGCTACGTGGACCTCAGCACCGTGCCCCTATAGCCCCTGAGTGCACTGCGCAGGGCAACGGCCGTGTTCGTGCTTGCTAACCTGCAGTTCGTACGACGCGGGTTGAGTTTCGCTCCGTGTATCGCGGTGCCGGTCAGCTCGTTTCGCCTAGCGCCTATCTCAATGCACGCAGACTGCACTTCCCCAGCTTCTACGCTGACCCGAGACCGGGAGCCAGCAGCTTTGCCCTGGTCTCCCATGAGGGTCCAGCTCCTGCTTTCCCGGGCTGTAGCAGAGAGCTGGATCAGGAGCGGAGCAGCTCCAACAGAAGCGGCCCACTCTCAAACCGCCGCTCCAGGTGGCTGCTTGCCTCGCTACGTAGGCCGCACTGCCGGCCTCCTTGAACGAAAGCTCCCAACAAGAAACGCTCTCTGCCAACTCACCGGAGAAAACGTATGTTCACTCCTGTTGCCCCAGTGCTGAAGTGCAGCAGCCCCGTTAGCTCTCTAGTGCCTAAGGGCAAGCCAGAGTCCGATTTCAGGTGGGGTAGTCACAGGGTGGGAACCAAGCACTGCAGGAGTAAGCTAGGCCAGAAACTGCCCAGCACCCTTCTCACCACCTCTCAAGGTGGCTGCTGGAAACTGGGAGTGGGAGTGGAGGTGGTATCCGGGGAGCTGGCAAGAAAGGTGCGAGGAGGCGGTGTCAGCCTGGACGGCACCATTGAAAACAGCAACTGCCAGCTTCCTGTTTCCGCCGGGGAGATCATTGTGCACAGGCAGAACTTAGCTACGTGGACCTCAGCACCGTGCCCCTATAGCCCCTGAGTGCACTGCGCAGGGCAACGGCCGTGTTCGTGCTTGCTAACCTGCAGTTCGTACGACGCGGGTTGAGTTTCGCTCCGTGTATCGCGGTGCCGGTCAGCTCGTTTCGCCTAGCGCCTATCTCAATGCACGCAGACTGCACTTCCCCAGCTTCTACGCTGACCCGAGACCGGGAGCCAGCAGCTTTGCCCTGGTCTCCCATGAGGGTCCAGCTCCTGCTTTCCCGGGCTGTAGCAGAGAGCTGGATCAGGAGCGGAGCAGCTCCAACAGAAGCGGCCCACTCTCAAACCGCCGCTCCAGGTGGCTGCTTGCCTCGCTACGTAGGCCGCACTGCCGGCCTCCTTGAACGAAAGCTCCCAACAAGAAACGCTCTCTGCCAACTCACCGGAGAAAACGTATGTTCACTCCTGTTGCCCCAGTGCTGAAGTGCAGCAGCCCCGTTAGCTCTCTAGTGCCTAAGGGCAAGCCAGAGTCCGATTTCAGGTGGGGTAGTCACAGGGTGGGAACCAAGCACTGCAGGAGTAAGCTAGGCCAGAAACTGCCCAGCACCCTTCTCACCACCTCTCAAGGTGGCTGCTGGAAACTGGGAGTGGGAGTGGAGGTGGTATCCGGGGAGCTGGCAAGAAAGGTGCGAGGAGGCGGTGTCAGCCTGGACGGCACCATTGAAAACAGCAACTGCCAGCTTCCTGTTTCCGCCGGGGAGATCATTGTGCACAGGCAGAACTTAGCTACGTGGACCTCAGCACCGTGCCCCTATAGCCCCTGAGTGCACTGCGCAGGGCAACGGCCGTGTTCGTGCTTGCTAACCTGCAGTTCGTACGACGCGGGTTGAGTTTCGCTCCGTGTATCGCGGTGCCGGTCAGCTCGTTTCGCCTAGCGCCTATCTCAATGCACGCAGACTGCACTTCCCCAGCTTCTACGCTGACCCGAGACCGGGAGCCAGCAGCTTTGCCCTGGTCTCCCATGAGGGTCCAGCTCCTGCTTTCCCGGGCTGTAGCAGAGAGCTGGATCAGGAGCGGAGCAGCTCCAACAGAAGCGGCCCACTCTCAAACCGCCGCTCCAGGTGGCTGCATGCCTCGCTACGTAGGCCGCACTGCCGGCCTCCTTGAACGAAAGCTCCCAACAAGAAACGCTCTCTGCCAACTCACCGGAGAAAACGTATGTTCACTCCTGTTGCCCCAGTGCTGAAGTGCAGCAGCCCCGTTAGCTCTCTAGTGCCTAAGGGCAAGCCAGAGTCCGATTTCAGGTGGGGTAGTCACAGGGTGGGAACCAAGCACTGCAGGAGTAAGCTAGGCCAGAAACTGCCCAGCACCCTTCTCACCACCTCTCAAGGTGGCTGCTGGAAACTGGGAGTGGGAGTGGAGGTGGTATCCGGGGAGCTGGCAAGAAAGGTGCGAGGAGGCGGTGTCAGCCTGGACGGCACCATTGAAAACAGCAACTGCCAGCTTCCTGTTTCCGCCGGGGAGATCATTGTGCACAGGCAGAACTTAGCTACGTGGACCTCAGCACCGTGCCCCTATAGCCCCTGAGTGCACTGCGCAGGGCAACGGCCGTGTTCGTGCTTGCTAACCTGCAGTTCGTACGACGCGGGTTGAGTTTCGCTCCGTGTATCGCGGTGCCGGTCAGCTCGTTTCGCCTAGCGCCTATCTCAATGCACGCAGACTGCACTTCCCCAGCTTCTACGCTGACCCGAGACCGGGAGCCAGCAGCTTTGCCCTGGTCTCCCATGAGGGTCCAGCTCCTGCTTTCCCGGGCTGTAGCAGAGAGCTGGATCAGGAGCGGAGCAGCTCCAACAGAAGCGGCCCACTCTCAAACCGCCGCTCCAGGTGGCTGCTTGCCTCGCTACGTAGGCCGCACTGCCGGCCTCCTTGAACGAAAGCTCCCAACAAGAAACGCTCTCTGCCAACTCACCGGAGAAAACGTATGTTCACTCCTGTTGCCCCAGTGCTGAAGTGCAGCAGCCCCGTTAGCTCTCTAGTGCCTAAGGGCAAGCCAGAGTCCGATTTCAGGTGGGGTAGTCACAGGGTGGGAACCAAGCACTGCAGGAGTAAGCTAGGCCAGAAACTGCCCAGCACCCTTCTCACCACCTCTCAAGGTGGCTGCTGGAAACTGGGAGTGGGAGTGGAGGTGGTATCCGGGGAGCTGGCAAGAAAGGTGCGAGGAGGCGGTGTCAGCCTGGACGGCACCATTGAAAACAGCAACTGCCAGCTTCCTGTTTCCGCCGGGGAGATCATTGTGCACAGGCAGAACTTAGCTACGTGGACCTCAGCACCGTGCCCCTATAGCCCCTGAGTGCACTGCGCAGGGCAACGGCCGTGTTCGTGCTTGCTAACCTGCAGTTCGTACGACGCGGGTTGAGTTTCGCTCCGTGTATCGCGGTGCCGGTCAGCTCGTTTCGCCTAGCGCCTATCTCAATGCACGCAGACTGCACTTCCCCAGCTTCTACGCTGACCCGAGACCGGGAGCCAGCAGCTTTGCCCTGGTCTCCCATGAGGGTCCAGCTCCTGCTTTCCCGGGCTGTAGCAGAGAGCTGGATCAGGAGCGGAGCAGCTCCAACAGAAGCGGCCCACTCTCAAACCGCCGCTCCAGGTGGCTGCTTGCCTCGCTACGTAGGCCGCACTGCCGGCCTCCTTGAACGAAAGCTCCCAACAAGAAACGCTCTCTGCCAACTCACCGGAGAAAACGTATGTTCACTCCTGTTGCCCCAGTGCTGAAGTGCAGCAGCCCCGTTAGCTCTCTAGTGCCTAAGGGCAAGCCAGAGTCCGATTTCAGGTGGGGTAGTCACAGGGTGGGAACCAAGCACTGCAGGAGTAAGCTAGGCCAGAAACTGCCCAGCACCCTTCTCACCACCTCTCAAGGTGGCTGCTGGAAACTGGGAGTGGGAGTGGAGGTGGTATCCGGGGAGCTGGCAAGAAAGGTGCGAGGAGGCGGTGTCAGCCTGGACGGCACCATTGAAAACAGCAACTGCCAGCTTCCTGTTTCCGCCGGGGAGATCATTGTGCACAGGCAGAACTTAGCTACGTGGACCTCAGCACCGTGCCCCTATAGCCCCTGAGTGCACTGCGCAGGGCAACGGCCGTGTTCGTGCTTGCTAACCTGCAGTTCGTACGACGCGGGTTGAGTTTCGCTCCGTGTATCGCGGTGCCGGTCAGCTCGTTTCGCCTAGCGCCTATCTCAATGCACGCAGACTGCACTTCCCCAGCTTCTACGCTGACCCGAGACCGGGAGCCAGCAGCTTTGCCCTGGTCTCCCATGAGGGTCCAGCTCCTGCTTTCCCGGGCTGTAGCAGAGAGCTGGATCAGGAGCGGAGCAGCTCCAACAGAAGCGGCCCACTCTCAAACCGCCGCTCCAGGTGGCTGCTTGCCTCGCTACGTAGGCCGCACTGCCGGCCTCCTTGAACGAAAGCTCCCAACAAGAAACGCTCTCTGCCAACTCACCGGAGAAAACGTATGTTCACTCCTGTTGCCCCAGTGCTGAAGTGCAGCAGCCCCGTTAGCTCTCTAGTGCCTAAGGGCAAGCCAGAGTCCGATTTCAGGTGGGGTAGTCACAGGGTGGGAACCAAGCACTGCAGGAGTAAGCTAGGCCAGAAACTGCCCAGCACCCTTCTCACCACCTCTCAAGGTGGCTGCTGGAAACTGGGAGTGGGAGTGGAGGTGGTATCCGGGGAGCTGGCAAGAAAGGTGCGAGGAGGCGGTGTCAGCCTGGACGGCACCATTGAAAACAGCAACTGCCAGCTTCCTGTTTCCGCCGGGGAGATCATTGTGCACAGGCAGAACTTAGCTACGTGGACCTCAGCACCGTGCCCCTATAGCCCCTGAGTGCACTGCGCAGGGCAACGGCCGTGTTCGTGCTTGCTAACCTGCAGTTCGTACGACGCGGGTTGAGTTTCGCTCCGTGTATCGCGGTGCCGGTCAGCTCGTTTCGCCTAGCGCCTATCTCAATGCACGCAGACTGCACTTCCCCAGCTTCTACGCTGACCCGAGACCGGGAGCCAGCAGCTTTGCCCTGGTCTCCCATGAGGGTCCAGCTCCTGCTTTCCCGGGCTGTAGCAGAGAGCTGGATCAGGAGCGGAGCAGCTCCAACAGAAGCGGCCCACTCTCAAACCGCCGCTCCAGGTGGCTGCTTGCCTCGCTACGTAGGCCGCACTGCCGGCCTCCTTGAACGAAAGCTCCCAACAAGAAACGCTCTCTGCCAACTCACCGGAGAAAACGTATGTTCACTCCTGTTGCCCCAGTGCTGAAGTGCAGCAGCCCCGTTAGCTCTCTAGTGCCTAAGGGCAAGCCAGAGTCCGATTTCAGGTGGGGTAGTCACAGGGTGGGAACCAAGCACTGCAGGAGTAAGCTAGGCCAGAAACTGCCCAGCACCCTTCTCACCACCTCTCAAGGTGGCTGCTGGAAACTGGGAGTGGGAGTGGAGGTGGTATCCGGGGAGCTGGCAAGAAAGGTGCGAGGAGGCGGTGTCAGCCTGGACGGCACCATTGAAAACAGCAACTGCCAGCTTCCTGTTTCCGCCGGGGAGATCATTGTGCACAGGCAGAACTTAGCTACGTGGACCTCAGCACCGTGCCCCTATAGCCCCTGAGTGCACTGCGCAGGGCAACGGCCGTGTTCGTGCTTGCTAACCTGCAGTTCGTACGACGCGGGTTGAGTTTCGCTCCGTGTATCGCGGTGCCGGTCAGCTCGTTTCGCCTAGCGCCTATCTCAATGCACGCAGACTGCACTTCCCCAGCTTCTACGCTGACCCGAGACCGGGAGCCAGCAGCTTTGCCCTGGTCTCCCATGAGGGTCCAGCTCCTGCTTTCCCGGGCTGTAGCAGAGAGCTGGATCAGGAGCGGAGCAGCTCCAACAGAAGCGGCCCACTCTCAAACCGCCGCTCCAGGTGGCTGCTTGCCTCGCTACGTAGGCCGCACTGCCGGCCTCCTTGAACGAAAGCTCCCAACAAGAAACGCTCTCTGCCAACTCACCGGAGAAAACGTATGTTCACTCCTGTTGCCCCAGTGCTGAAGTGCAGCAGCCCCGTTAGCTCTCTAGTGCCTAAGGGCAAGCCAGAGTCCGATTTCAGGTGGGGTAGTCACAGGGTGGGAACCAAGCACTGCAGGAGTAAGCTAGGCCAGAAACTGCCCAGCACCCTTCTCACCACCTCTCAAGGTGGCTGCTGGAAACTGGGAGTGGGAGTGGAGGTGGTATCCGGGGAGCTGGCAAGAAAGGTGCGAGGAGGCGGTGTCAGCCTGGACGGCACCATTGAAAACAGCAACTGCCAGCTTCCTGTTTCCGCCGGGGAGATCATTGTGCACAGGCAGAACTTAGCTACGTGGACCTCAGCACCGTGCCCCTATAGCCCCTGAGTGCACTGCGCAGGGCAACGGCCGTGTTCGTGCTTGCTAACCTGCAGTTCGTACGACGCGGGTTGAGTTTCGCTCCGTGTATCGCGGTGCCGGTCAGCTCGTTTCGCCTAGCGCCTATCTCAATGCACGCAGACTGCACTTCCCCAGCTTCTACGCTGACCCGAGACCGGGAGCCAGCAGCTTTGCCCTGGTCTCCCATGAGGGTCCAGCTCCTGCTTTCCCGGGCTGTAGCAGAGAGCTGGATCAGGAGCGGAGCAGCTCCAACAGAAGCGGCCCACTCTCAAACCGCCGCTCCAGGTGGCTGCTTGCCTCGCTACGTAGGCCGCACTGCCGGCCTCCTTGAACGAAAGCTCCCAACAAGAAACGCTCTCTGCCAACTCACCGGAGAAAACGTATGTTCACTCCTGTTGCCCCAGTGCTGAAGTGCAGCAGCCCCGTTAGCTCTCTAGTGCCTAAGGGCAAGCCAGAGTCCGATTTCAGGTGGGGTAGTCACAGGGTGGGAACCAAGCACTGCAGGAGTAAGCTAGGCCAGAAACTGCCCAGCACCCTTCTCACCACCTCTCAAGGTGGCTGCTGGAAACTGGGAGTGGGAGTGGAGGTGGTATCCGGGGAGCTGGCAAGAAAGGTGCGAGGAGGCGGTGTCAGCCTGGACGGCACCATTGAAAACAGCAACTGCCAGCTTCCTGTTTCCGCCGGGGAGATCATTGTGCACAGGCAGAACTTAGCTACGTGGACCTCAGCACCGTGCCCCTATAGCCCCTGAGTGCACTGCGCAGGGCAACGGCCGTGTTCGTGCTTGCTAACCTGCAGTTCGTACGACGCGGGTTGAGTTTCGCTCCGTGTATCGCGGTGCCGGTCAGCTCGTTTCGCCTAGCGCCTATCTCAATGCACGCAGACTGCACTTCCCCAGCTTCTACGCTGACCCGAGACCGGGAGCCAGCAGCTTTGCCCTGGTCTCCCATGAGGGTCCAGCTCCTGCTTTCCCGGGCTGTAGCAGAGAGCTGGATCAGGAGCGGAGCAGCTCCAACAGAAGCGGCCCACTCTCAAACCGCCGCTCCAGGTGGCTGCTTGCCTCGCTACGTAGGCCGCACTGCCGGCCTCCTTGAACGAAAGCTCCCAACAAGAAACGCTCTCTGCCAACTCACCGGAGAAAACGTATGTTCACTCCTGTTGCCCCAGTGCTGAAGTGCAGCAGCCCCGTTAGCTCTCTAGTGCCTAAGGGCAAGCCAGAGTCCGATTTCAGGTGGGGTAGTCACAGGGTGGGAACCAAGCACTGCAGGAGTAAGCTAGGCCAGAAACTGCCCAGCACCCTTCTCACCACCTCTCAAGGTGGCTGCTGGAAACTGGGAGTGGGAGTGGAGGTGGTATCCGGGGAGCTGGCAAGAAAGGTGCGAGGAGGCGGTGTCAGCCTGGACGGCACCATTGAAAACAGCAACTGCCAGCTTCCTGTTTCCGCCGGGGAGATCATTGTGCACAGGCAGAACTTAGCTACGTGGACCTCAGCACCGTGCCCCTATAGCCCCTGAGTGCACTGCGCAGGGCAACGGCCGTGTTCGTGCTTGCTAACCTGCAGTTCGTACGACGCGGGTTGCGTTTCGCTCCGTGTATCGCGGTGCCGGTCAGCTCGTTTCGCCTAGCGCCTATCTCAATGCACGCAGACTGCACTTCCCCAGCTTCTACGCTGACCCGAGACCGGGAGCCAGCAGCTTTGCCCTGGTCTCCCATGAGGGTCCAGCTCCTGCTTTCCCGGGCTGTAGCAGAGAGCTGGATCAGGAGCGGAGCAGCTCCAACAGAAGCGGCCCACTCTCAAACCGCCGCTCCAGGTGGCTGCTTGCCTCGCTACGTAGGCCGCACTGCCGGCCTCCTTGAACGAAAGCTCCCAACAAGAAACGCTCTCTGCCAACTCACCGGAGAAAACGTATGTTCACTCCTGTTGCCCCAGTGCTGAAGTGCAGCAGCCCCGTTAGCTCTCTAGTGCCTAAGGGCAAGCCAGAGTCCGATTTCAGGTGGGGTAGTCACAGGGTGGGAACCAAGCACTGCAGGAGTAAGCTAGGCCAGAAACTGCCCAGCACCCTTCTCACCACCTCTCAAGGTGGCTGCTGGAAACTGGGAGTGGGAGTGGAGGTGGTATCCGGGGAGCTGGCAAGAAAGGTGCGAGGAGGCGGTGTCAGCCTGGACGGCACCATTGAAAACAGCAACTGCCAGCTTCCTGTTTCCGCCGGGGAGATCATTGTGCACAGGCAGAACTTAGCTACGTGGACCTCAGCACCGTGCCCCTATAGCCCCTGAGTGCACTGCGCAGGGCAACGGCCGTGTTCGTGCTTGCTAACCTGCAGTTCGTACGACGCGGGTTGAGTTTCGCTCCGTGTATCGCGGTGCCGGTCAGCTCGTTTCGCCTAGCGCCTATCTCAATGCACGCAGACTGCACTTCCCCAGCTTCTACGCTGACCCGAGACCGGGAGCCAGCAGCTTTGCCCTGGTCTCCCATGAGGGTCCAGCTCCTGCTTTCCCGGGCTGTAGCAGAGAGCTGGATCAGGAGCGGAGCAGCTCCAACAGAAGCGGCCCACTCTCAAACCGCCGCTCCAGGTGGCTGCTTGCCTCGCTACGTAGGCCGCACTGCCGGCCTCCTTGAACGAAAGCTCCCAACAAGAAACGCTCTCTGCCAACTCACCGGAGAAAACGTATGTTCACTCCTGTTGCCCCAGTGCTGAAGTGCAGCAGCCCCGTTAGCTCTCTAGTGCCTAAGGGCAAGCCAGAGTCCGATTTCAGGTGGGGTATTCACAGGGTGGGAACCAAGCACTGCAGGAGTAAGCTAGGCCAGAAACTGCCCAGCACCCTTCTCACCACCTCTCAAGGTGGCTGCTGGAAACTGGGAGTGGGAGTGGAGGTGGTATCCGGGGAGCTGGCAAGAAAGGTGCGAGGAGGCGGTGTCAGCCTGGACGGCACCATTGAAAACAGCAACTGCCAGCTTCCTGTTTCCGCCGGGGAGATCATTGTGCACAGGCAGAACTTAGCTACGTGGACCTCAGCACCGTGCCCCTATAGCCCCTGAGTGCACTGCGCAGGGCAACGGCCGTGTTCGTGCTTGCTAACCTGCAGTTCGTACGACGCGGGTTGCGTTTCGCTCCGTGTATCGCGGTGCCGGTCAGCTCGTTTCGCCTAGCGCCTATCTCAATGCACGCAGACTGCACTTCCCCAGCTTCTACGCTGACCCGAGACCGGGAGCCAGCAGCTTTGCCCTGGTCTCCCATGAGGGTCCAGCTCCTGCTTTCCCGGGCTGTAGCAGAGAGCTGGATCAGGAGCGGAGCAGCTCCAACAGAAGTGGCCCACTCTCAAACCGCCGCTCCAGGTGGCTGCTTGCCTCGCTACGTAGGCCGCACTGCCGGCCTCCTTGAACGAAAGCTCCCAACAAGAAACGCTCTCTGCCAACTCACCGGAGAAAACGTATGTTCACTCCTGTTGCCCCAGTGCTGAAGTGCAGCAGCCCCGTTAGCTCTCTAGTGCCTAAGGGCAAGCCAGAGTCCGATTTCAGGTGGGGTAGTCACAGGGTGGGAACCAAGCACTGCAGGAGTAAGCTAGGCCAGAAACTGCCCAGCACCCTTCTCACCACCTCTCAAGGTGGCTGCTGGAAACTGGGAGTGGGAGTGGAGGTGGTATCCGGGGAGCTGGCAAGAAAGGTGCGAGGAGGCGGTGTCAGCCTGGACGGCACCATTGAAAACAGCAACTGCCAGCTTCCTGTTTCCGCCGGGGAGATCATTGTGCACAGGCAGAACTTAGCTACGTGGACCTCAGCACCGTGCCCCTATAGCCCCTGAGTGCACTGCGCAGGGCAACGGCCGTGTTCGTGCTTGCTAACCTGCAGTTCGTACGACGCGGGTTGAGTTTCGCTCCGTGTATCGCGGTGCCGGTCAGCTCGTTTCGCCTAGCGCCTATCTCAATGCACGCAGACTGCACTTCCCCAGCTTCTACGCTGACCCGAGACCGGGAGCCAGCAGCTTTGCCCTGGTCTCCCATGAGGGTCCAGCTCCTGCTTTCCCGGGCTGTAGCAGAGAGCTGGATCAGGAGCGGAGCAGCTCCAACAGAAGCGGCCCACTCTCAAACCGCCGCTCCAGGTGGCTGCTTGCCTCGCTACGTAGGCCGCACTGCCGGCCTCCTTGAACGAAAGCTCCCAACAAGAAACGCTCTCTGCCAACTCACCGGAGAAAACGTATGTTCACTCCTGTTGCCCCAGTGCTGAAGTGCAGCAGCCCCGTTAGCTCTCTAGTGCCTAAGGGCAAGCCAGAGTCCGATTTCAGGTGGGGTAGTCACAGGGTGGGAACCAAGCACTGCAGGAGTAAGCTAGGCCAGAAACTGCCCAGCACCCTTCTCACCACCTCTCAAGGTGGCTGCTGGAAACTGGGAGTGGGAGTGGAGGTGGTATCCGGGGAGCTGGCAAGAAAGGTGCGAGGAGGCGGTGTCAGCCTGGACGGCACCATTGAAAACAGCAACTGCCAGCTTCCTGTTTCCGCCGGGGAGATCATTGTGCACAGGCAGAACTTAGCTACGTGGACCTCAGCACCGTGCCCCTATAGCCCCTGAGTGCACTGCGCAGGGCAACGGCCGTGTTCGTGCTTGCTAACCTGCAGTTCGTACGACGCGGGTTGAGTTTCGCTCCGTGTATCGCGGTGCCGGTCAGCTCGTTTCGCCTAGCGCCTATCTCAATGCACGCAGACTGCACTTCCCCAGCTTCTACGCTGACCCGAGACCGGGAGCCAGCAGCTTTGCCCTGGTCTCCCATGAGGGTCCAGCTCCTGCTTTCCCGGGCTGTAGCAGAGAGCTGGATCAGGAGCGGAGCAGCTCCAACAGAAGCGGCCCACTCTCAAACCGCCGCTCCAGGTGGCTGCATGCCTCGCTACGTAGGCCGCACTGCCGGCCTCCTTGAACGAAAGCTCCCAACAAGAAACGCTCTCTGCCAACTCACCGGAGAAAACGTATGTTCACTCCTGTTGCCCCAGTGCTGAAGTGCAGCAGCCCCGTTAGCTCTCTAGTGCCTAAGGGCAAGCCAGAGTCCGATTTCAGGTGGGGTAGTCACAGGGTGGGAACCAAGCACTGCAGGAGTAAGCTAGGCCAGAAACTGCCCAGCACCCTTCTCACCACCTCTCAAGGTGGCTGCTGGAAACTGGGAGTGGGAGTGGAGGTGGTATCCGGGGAGCTGGCAAGAAAGGTGCGAGGAGGCGGTGTCAGCCTGGACGGCACCATTGAAAACAGCAACTGCCAGCTTCCTGTTTCCGCCGGGGAGATCATTGTGCACAGGCAGAACTTAGCTACGTGGACCTCAGCACCGTGCCCCTATAGCCCCTGAGTGCACTGCGCAGGGCAACGGCCGTGTTCGTGCTTGCTAACCTGCAGTTCGTACGACGCGGGTTGAGTTTCGCTCCGTGTATCGCGGTGCCGGTCAGCTCGTTTCGCCTAGCGCCTATCTCAATGCACGCAGACTGCACTTCCCCAGCTTCTACGCTGACCCGAGACCGGGAGCCAGCAGCTTTGCCCTGGTCTCCCATGAGGGTCCAGCTCCTGCTTTCCCGGGCTGTAGCAGAGAGCTGGATCAGGAGCGGAGCAGCTCCAACAGAAGCGGCCCACTCTCAAACCGCCGCTCCAGGTGGCTGCTTGCCTCGCTACGTAGGCCGCACTGCCGGCCTCCTTGAACGAAAGCTCCCAACAAGAAACGCTCTCTGCCAACTCACCGGAGAAAACGTATGTTCACTCCTGTTGCCCCAGTGCTGAAGTGCAGCAGCCCCGTTAGCTCTCTAGTGCCTAAGGGCAAGCCAGAGTCCGATTTCAGGTGGGGTAGTCACAGGGTGGGAACCAAGCACTGCAGGAGTAAGCTAGGCCAGAAACTGCCCAGCACCCTTCTCACCACCTCTCAAGGTGGCTGCTGGAAACTGGGAGTGGGAGTGGAGGTGGTATCCGGGGAGCTGGCAAGAAAGGTGCGAGGAGGCGGTGTCAGCCTGGACGGCACCATTGAAAACAGCAACTGCCAGCTTCCTGTTTCCGCCGGGGAGATCATTGTGCACAGGCAGAACTTAGCTACGTGGACCTCAGCACCGTGCCCCTATAGCCCCTGAGTGCACTGCGCAGGGCAACGGCCGTGTTCGTGCTTGCTAACCTGCAGTTCGTACGACGCGGGTTGAGTTTCGCTCCGTGTATCGCGGTGCCGGTCAGCTCGTTTCGCCTAGCGCCTATCTCAATGCACGCAGACTGCACTTCCCCAGCTTCTACGCTGACCCGAGACCGGGAGCCAGCAGCTTTGCCCTGGTCTCCCATGAGGGTCCAGCTCCTGCTTTCCCGGGCTGTAGCAGAGAGCTGGATCAGGAGCGGAGCAGCTCCAACAGAAGCGGCCCACTCTCAAACCGCCGCTCCAGGTGGCTGCTTGCCTCGCTACGTAGGCCGCACTGCCGGCCTCCTTGAACGAAAGCTCCCAACAAGAAACGCTCTCTGCCAACTCACCGGAGAAAACGTATGTTCACTCCTGTTGCCCCAGTGCTGAAGTGCAGCAGCCCCGTTAGCTCTCTAGTGCCTAAGGGCAAGCCAGAGTCCGATTTCAGGTGGGGTAGTCACAGGGTGGGAACCAAGCACTGCAGGAGTAAGCTAGGCCAGAAACTGCCCAGCACCCTTCTCACCACCTCTCAAGGTGGCTGCTGGAAACTGGGAGTGGGAGTGGAGGTGGTATCCGGGGAGCTGGCAAGAAAGGTGCGAGGAGGCGGTGTCAGCCTGGACGGCACCATTGAAAACAGCAACTGCCAGCTTCCTGTTTCCGCCGGGGAGATCATTGTGCACAGGCAGAACTTAGCTACGTGGACCTCAGCACCGTGCCCCTATAGCCCCTGAGTGCACTGCGCAGGGCAACGGCCGTGTTCGTGCTTGCTAACCTGCAGTTCGTACGACGCGGGTTGCGTTTCGCTCCGTGTATCGCGGTGCCGGTCAGCTCGTTTCGCCTAGCGCCTATCTCAATGCACGCAGACTGCACTTCCCCAGCTTCTACGCTGACCCGAGACCGGGAGCCAGCAGCTTTGCCCTGGTCTCCCATGAGGGTCCAGCTCCTGCTTTCCCGGGCTGTAGCAGAGAGCTGGATCAGGAGCGGAGCAGCTCCAACAGAAGCGGCCCACTCTCAAACCGCCGCTCCAGGTGGCTGCTTGCCTCGCTACGTAGGCCGCACTGCCGGCCTCCTTGAACGAAAGCTCCCAACAAGAAACGCTCTCTGCCAACTCACCGGAGAAAACGTATGTTCACTCCTGTTGCCCCAGTGCTGAAGTGCAGCAGCCCCGTTAGCTCTCTAGTGCCTAAGGGCAAGCCAGAGTCCGATTTCAGGTGGGGTAGTCACAGGGTGGGAACCAAGCACTGCAGGAGTAAGCTAGGCCAGAAACTGCCCAGCACCCTTCTCACCACCTCTCAAGGTGGCTGCTGGAAACTGGGAGTGGGAGTGGAGGTGGTATCCGGGGAGCTGGCAAGAAAGGTGCGAGGAGGCGGTGTCAGCCTGGACGGCACCATTGAAAACAGCAACTGCCAGCTTCCTGTTTCCGCCGGGGAGATCATTGTGCACAGGCAGAACTTAGCTCCGTGGACCTCAGCACCGTGCCCCTATAGCCCCTGAGTGCACTGCGCAGGGCAACGGCCGTGTTCGTGCTTGCTAACCTGCAGTTCGTACGACGCGGGTTGAGTTTCGCTCCGTGTATCGCGGTGCCGGTCAGCTCGTTTCGCCTAGCGCCTATCTCAATGCACGCAGACTGCACTTCCCCAGCTTCTACGCTGACCCGAGACCGGGAGCCAGCAGCTTTGCCCTGGTCTCCCATGAGGGTCCAGCTCCTGCTTTCCCGGGCTGTAGCAGAGAGCTGGATCAGGAGCGGAGCAGCTCCAACAGAAGCGGCCCACTCTCAAACCGCCGCTCCAGGTGGCTGCTTGCCTCGCTACGTAGGCCGCACTGCCGGCCTCCTTGAACGAAAGCTCCCAACAAGAAACGCTCTCTGCCAACTCACCGGAGAAAACGTATGTTCACTCCTGTTGCCCCAGTGCTGAAGTGCAGCAGCCCCGTTAGCTCTCTAGTGCCTAAGGGCAAGCCAGAGTCCGATTTCAGGTGGGGTAGTCACAGGGTGGGAACCAAGCACTGCAGGAGTAAGCTAGGCCAGAAACTGCCCAGCACCCTTCTCACCACCTCTCAAGGTGGCTGCTGGAAACTGGGAGTGGGAGTGGAGGTGGTATCCGGGGAGCTGGCAAGAAAGGTGCGAGGAGGCGGTGTCAGCCTGGACGGCACCATTGAAAACAGCAACTGCCAGCTTCCTGTTTCCGCCGGGGAGATCATTGTGCACAGGCAGAACTTAGCTACGTGGACCTCAGCACCGTGCCCCTATAGCCCCTGAGTGCACTGCGCAGGGCAACGGCCGTGTTCGTGCTTGCTAACCTGCAGTTCGTACGACGCGGGTTGAGTTTCGCTCCGTGTATCGCGGTGCCGGTCAGCTCGTTTCGCCTAGCGCCTATCTCAATGCACGCAGACTGCACTTCCCCAGCTTCTACGCTGACCCGAGACCGGGAGCCAGCAGCTTTGCCCTGGTCTCCCATGAGGGTCCAGCTCCTGCTTTCCCGGGCTGTAGCAGAGAGCTGGATCAGGAGCGGAGCAGCTCCAACAGAAGCGGCCCACTCTCAAACCGCCGCTCCAGGTGGCTGCTTGCCTCGCTACGTAGGCCGCACTGCCGGCCTCCTTGAACGAAAGCTCCCAACAAGAAACGCTCTCTGCCAACTCACCGGAGAAAACGTATGTTCACTCCTGTTGCCCCAGTGCTGAAGTGCAGCAGCCCCGTTAGCTCTCTAGTGCCTAAGGGCAAGCCAGAGTCCGATTTCAGGTGGGGTAGTCACAGGGTGGGAACCAAGCACTGCAGGAGTAAGCTAGGCCAGAAACTGCCCAGCACCCTTCTCACCACCTCTCAAGGTGGCTGCTGGAAACTGGGAGTGGGAGTGGAGGTGGTATCCGGGGAGCTGGCAAGAAAGGTGCGAGGAGGCGGTGTCAGCCTGGACGGCACCATTGAAAACAGCAACTGCCAGCTTCCTGTTTCCGCCGGGGAGATCATTGTGCACAGGCAGAACTTAGCTACGTGGACCTCAGCACCGTGCCCCTATAGCCCCTGAGTGCACTGCGCAGGGCAACGGCCGTGTTCGTGCTTGCTAACCTGCAGTTCGTACGACGCGGGTTGCGTTTCGCTCCGTGTATCGCGGTGCCGGTCAGCTCGTTTCGCCTAGCGCCTATCTCAATGCACGCAGACTGCACTTCCCCAGCTTCTACGCTGACCCGAGACCGGGAGCCAGCAGCTTTGCCCTGGTCTCCCATGAGGGTCCAGCTCCTGCTTTCCCGGGCTGTAGCAGAGAGCTGGATCAGGAGCGGAGCAGCTCCAACAGAAGCGGCCCACTCTCAAACCGCCGCTCCAGGTGGCTGCTTGCCTCGCTACGTAGGCCGCACTGCCGGCCTCCTTGAACGAAAGCTCCCAACAAGAAACGCTCTCTGCCAACTCACCGGAGAAAACGTATGTTCACTCCTGTTGCCCCAGTGCTGAAGTGCAGCAGCCCCGTTAGCTCTCTAGTGCCTAAGGGCAAGCCAGAGTCCGATTTCAGGTGGGGTAGTCACAGGGTGGGAACCAAGCACTGCAGGAGTAAGCTAGGCCAGAAACTGCCCAGCACCCTTCTCACCACCTCTCAAGGTGGCTGCTGGAAACTGGGAGTGGGAGTGGAGGTGGTATCCGGGGAGCTGGCAAGAAAGGTGCGAGGAGGCGGTGTCAGCCTGGACGGCACCATTGAAAACAGCAACTGCCAGCTTCCTGTTTCCGCCGGGGAGATCATTGTGCACAGGCAGAACTTAGCTACGTGGACCTCAGCACCGTGCCCCTATAGCCCCTGAGTGCACTGCGCAGGGCAACGGCCGTGTTCGTGCTTGCTAACCTGCAGTTCGTACGACGCGGGTTGAGTTTCGCTCCGTGTATCGCGGTGCCGGTCAGCTCGTTTCGCCTAGCGCCTATCTCAATGCACGCAGACTGCACTTCCCCAGCTTCTACGCTGACCCGAGACCGGGAGCCAGCAGCTTTGCCCTGGTCTCCCATGAGGGTCCAGCTCCTGCTTTCCCGGGCTGTAGCAGAGAGCTGGATCAGGAGCGGAGCAGCTCCAACAGAAGCGGCCCACTCTCAAACCGCCGCTCCAGGTGGCTGCTTGCCTCGCTACGTAGGCCGCACTGCCGGCCTCCTTGAACGAAAGCTCCCAACAAGAAACGCTCTCTGCCAACTCACCGGAGAAAACGTATGTTCACTCCTGTTGCCCCAGTGCTGAAGTGCAGCAGCCCCGTTAGCTCTCTAGTGCCTAAGGGCAAGCCAGAGTCCGATTTCAGGTGGGGTATTCACAGGGTGGGAACCAAGCACTGCAGGAGTAAGCTAGGCCAGAAACTGCCCAGCACCCTTCTCACCACCTCTCAAGGTGGCTGCTGGAAACTGGGAGTGGGAGTGGAGGTGGTATCCGGGGAGCTGGCAAGAAAGGTGCGAGGAGGCGGTGTCAGCCTGGACGGCACCATTGAAAACAGCAACTGCCAGCTTCCTGTTTCCGCCGGGGAGATCATTGTGCACAGGCAGAACTTAGCTACGTGGACCTCAGCACCGTGCCCCTATAGCCCCTGAGTGCACTGCGCAGGGCAACGGCCGTGTTCGTGCTTGCTAACCTGCAGTTCGTACGACGCGGGTTGCGTTTCGCTCCGTGTATCGCGGTGCCGGTCAGCTCGTTTCGCCTAGCGCCTATCTCAATGCACGCAGACTGCACTTCCCCAGCTTCTACGCTGACCCGAGACCGGGAGCCAGCAGCTTTGCCCTGGTCTCCCATGAGGGTCCAGCTCCTGCTTTCCCGGGCTGTAGCAGAGAGCTGGATCAGGAGCGGAGCAGCTCCAACAGAAGTGGCCCACTCTCAAACCGCCGCTCCAGGTGGCTGCTTGCCTCGCTACGTAGGCCGCACTGCCGGCCTCCTTGAACGAAAGCTCCCAACAAGAAACGCTCTCTGCCAACTCACCGGAGAAAACGTATGTTCACTCCTGTTGCCCCAGTGCTGAAGTGCAGCAGCCCCGTTAGCTCTCTAGTGCCTAAGGGCAAGCCAGAGTCCGATTTCAGGTGGGGTAGTCACAGGGTGGGAACCAAGCACTGCAGGAGTAAGCTAGGCCAGAAACTGCCCAGCACCCTTCTCACCACCTCTCAAGGTGGCTGCTGGAAACTGGGAGTGGGAGTGGAGGTGGTATCCGGGGAGCTGGCAAGAAAGGTGCGAGGAGGCGGTGTCAGCCTGGACGGCACCATTGAAAACAGCAACTGCCAGCTTCCTGTTTCCGCCGGGGAGATCATTGTGCACAGGCAGAACTTAGCTACGTGGACCTCAGCACCGTGCCCCTATAGCCCCTGAGTGCACTGCGCAGGGCAACGGCCGTGTTCGTGCTTGCTAACCTGCAGTTCGTACGACGCGGGTTGAGTTTCGCTCCGTGTATCGCGGTGCCGGTCAGCTCGTTTCGCCTAGCGCCTATCTCAATGCACGCAGACTGCACTTCCCCAGCTTCTACGCTGACCCGAGACCGGGAGCCAGCAGCTTTGCCCTGGTCTCCCATGAGGGTCCAGCTCCTGCTTTCCCGGGCTGTAGCAGAGAGCTGGATCAGGAGCGGAGCAGCTCCAACAGAAGCGGCCCACTCTCAAACCGCCGCTCCAGGTGGCTGCTTGCCTCGCTACGTAGGCCGCACTGCCGGCCTCCTTGAACGAAAGCTCCCAACAAGAAACGCTCTCTGCCAACTCACCGGAGAAAACGTATGTTCACTCCTGTTGCCCCAGTGCTGAAGTGCAGCAGCCCCGTTAGCTCTCTAGTGCCTAAGGGCAAGCCAGAGTCCGATTTCAGGTGGGGTAGTCACAGGGTGGGAACCAAGCACTGCAGGAGTAAGCTAGGCCAGAAACTGCCCAGCACCCTTCTCACCACCTCTCAAGGTGGCTGCTGGAAACTGGGAGTGGGAGTGGAGGTGGTATCCGGGGAGCTGGCAAGAAAGGTGCGAGGAGGCGGTGTCAGCCTGGACGGCACCATTGAAAACAGCAACTGCCAGCTTCCTGTTTCCGCCGGGGAGATCATTGTGCACAGGCAGAACTTAGCTACGTGGACCTCAGCACCGTGCCCCTATAGCCCCTGAGTGCACTGCGCAGGGCAACGGCCGTGTTCGTGCTTGCTAACCTGCAGTTCGTACGACGCGGGTTGAGTTTCGCTCCGTGTATCGCGGTGCCGGTCAGCTCGTTTCGCCTAGCGCCTATCTCAATGCACGCAGACTGCACTTCCCCAGCTTCTACGCTGACCCGAGACCGGGAGCCAGCAGCTTTGCCCTGGTCTCCCATGAGGGTCCAGCTCCTGCTTTCCCGGGCTGTAGCAGAGAGCTGGATCAGGAGCGGAGCAGCTCCAACAGAAGCGGCCCACTCTCAAACCGCCGCTCCAGGTGGCTGCATGCCTCGCTACGTAGGCCGCACTGCCGGCCTCCTTGAACGAAAGCTCCCAACAAGAAACGCTCTCTGCCAACTCACCGGAGAAAACGTATGTTCACTCCTGTTGCCCCAGTGCTGAAGTGCAGCAGCCCCGTTAGCTCTCTAGTGCCTAAGGGCAAGCCAGAGTCCGATTTCAGGTGGGGTAGTCACAGGGTGGGAACCAAGCACTGCAGGAGTAAGCTAGGCCAGAAACTGCCCAGCACCCTTCTCACCACCTCTCAAGGTGGCTGCTGGAAACTGGGAGTGGGAGTGGAGGTGGTATCCGGGGAGCTGGCAAGAAAGGTGCGAGGAGGCGGTGTCAGCCTGGACGGCACCATTGAAAACAGCAACTGCCAGCTTCCTGTTTCCGCCGGGGAGATCATTGTGCACAGGCAGAACTTAGCTACGTGGACCTCAGCACCGTGCCCCTATAGCCCCTGAGTGCACTGCGCAGGGCAACGGCCGTGTTCGTGCTTGCTAACCTGCAGTTCGTACGACGCGGGTTGAGTTTCGCTCCGTGTATCGCGGTGCCGGTCAGCTCGTTTCGCCTAGCGCCTATCTCAATGCACGCAGACTGCACTTCCCCAGCTTCTACGCTGACCCGAGACCGGGAGCCAGCAGCTTTGCCCTGGTCTCCCATGAGGGTCCAGCTCCTGCTTTCCCGGGCTGTAGCAGAGAGCTGGATCAGGAGCGGAGCAGCTCCAACAGAAGCGGCCCACTCTCAAACCGCCGCTCCAGGTGGCTGCTTGCCTCGCTACGTAGGCCGCACTGCCGGCCTCCTTGAACGAAAGCTCCCAACAAGAAACGCTCTCTGCCAACTCACCGGAGAAAACGTATGTTCACTCCTGTTGCCCCAGTGCTGAAGTGCAGCAGCCCCGTTAGCTCTCTAGTGCCTAAGGGCAAGCCAGAGTCCGATTTCAGGTGGGGTAGTCACAGGGTGGGAACCAAGCACTGCAGGAGTAAGCTAGGCCAGAAACTGCCCAGCACCCTTCTCACCACCTCTCAAGGTGGCTGCTGGAAACTGGGAGTGGGAGTGGAGGTGGTATCCGGGGAGCTGGCAAGAAAGGTGCGAGGAGGCGGTGTCAGCCTGGACGGCACCATTGAAAACAGCAACTGCCAGCTTCCTGTTTCCGCCGGGGAGATCATTGTGCACAGGCAGAACTTAGCTACGTGGACCTCAGCACCGTGCCCCTATAGCCCCTGAGTGCACTGCGCAGGGCAACGGCCGTGTTCGTGCTTGCTAACCTGCAGTTCGTACGACGCGGGTTGAGTTTCGCTCCGTGTATCGCGGTGCCGGTCAGCTCGTTTCGCCTAGCGCCTATCTCAATGCACGCAGACTGCACTTCCCCAGCTTCTACGCTGACCCGAGACCGGGAGCCAGCAGCTTTGCCCTGGTCTCCCATGAGGGTCCAGCTCCTGCTTTCCCGGGCTGTAGCAGAGAGCTGGATCAGGAGCGGAGCAGCTCCAACAGAAGCGGCCCACTCTCAAACCGCCGCTCCAGGTGGCTGCATGCCTCGCTACGTAGGCCGCACTGCCGGCCTCCTTGAACGAAAGCTCCCAACAAGAAACGCTCTCTGCCAACTCACCGGAGAAAACGTATGTTCACTCCTGTTGCCCCAGTGCTGAAGTGCAGCAGCCCCGTTAGCTCTCTAGTGCCTAAGGGCAAGCCAGAGTCCGATTTCAGGTGGGGTAGTCACAGGGTGGGAACCAAGCACTGCAGGAGTAAGCTAGGCCAGAAACTGCCCAGCACCCTTCTCACCACCTCTCAAGGTGGCTGCTGGAAACTGGGAGTGGGAGTGGAGGTGGTATCCGGGGAGCTGGCAAGAAAGGTGCGAGGAGGCGGTGTCAGCCTGGACGGCACCATTGAAAACAGCAACTGCCAGCTTCCTGTTTCCGCCGGGGAGATCATTGTGCACAGGCAGAACTTAGCTACGTGGACCTCAGCACCGTGCCCCTATAGCCCCTGAGTGCACTGCGCAGGGCAACGGCCGTGTTCGTGCTTGCTAACCTGCAGTTCGTACGACGCGGGTTGAGTTTCGCTCCGTGTATCGCGGTGCCGGTCAGCTCGTTTCGCCTAGCGCCTATCTCAATGCACGCAGACTGCACTTCCCCAGCTTCTACGCTGACCCGAGACCGGGAGCCAGCAGCTTTGCCCTGGTCTCCCATGAGGGTCCAGCTCCTGCTTTCCCGGGCTGTAGCAGAGAGCTGGATCAGGAGCGGAGCAGCTCCAACAGAAGCGGCCCACTCTCAAACCGCCGCTCCAGGTGGCTGCTTGCCTCGCTACGTAGGCCGCACTGCCGGCCTCCTTGAACGAAAGCTCCCAACAAGAAACGCTCTCTGCCAACTCACCGGAGAAAACGTATGTTCACTCCTGTTGCCCCAGTGCTGAAGTGCAGCAGCCCCGTTAGCTCTCTAGTGCCTAAGGGCAAGCCAGAGTCCGATTTCAGGTGGGGTAGTCACAGGGTGGGAACCAAGCACTGCAGGAGTAAGCTAGGCCAGAAACTGCCCAGCACCCTTCTCACCACCTCTCAAGGTGGCTGCTGGAAACTGGGAGTGGGAGTGGAGGTGGTATCCGGGGAGCTGGCAAGAAAGGTGCGAGGAGGCGGTGTCAGCCTGGACGGCACCATTGAAAACAGCAACTGCCAGCTTCCTGTTTCCGCCGGGGAGATCATTGTGCACAGGCAGAACTTAGCTCCGTGGACCTCAGCACCGTGCCCCTATAGCCCCTGAGTGCACTGCGCAGGGCAACGGCCGTGTTCGTGCTTGCTAACCTGCAGTTCGTACGACGCGGGTTGAGTTTCGCTCCGTGTATCGCGGTGCCGGTCAGCTCGTTTCGCCTAGCGCCTATCTCAATGCACGCAGACTGCACTTCCCCAGCTTCTACGCTGACCCGAGACCGGGAGCCAGCAGCTTTGCCCTGGTCTCCCATGAGGGTCCAGCTCCTGCTTTCCCGGGCTGTAGCAGAGAGCTGGATCAGGAGCGGAGCAGCTCCAACAGAAGCGGCCCACTCTCAAACCGCCGCTCCAGGTGGCTGCTTGCCTCGCTACGTAGGCCGCACTGCCGGCCTCCTTGAACGAAAGCTCCCAACAAGAAACGCTCTCTGCCAACTCACCGGAGAAAACGTATGTTCACTCCTGTTGCCCCAGTGCTGAAGTGCAGCAGCCCCGTTAGCTCTCTAGTGCCTAAGGGCAAGCCAGAGTCCGATTTCAGGTGGGGTAGTCACAGGGTGGGAACCAAGCACTGCAGGAGTAAGCTAGGCCAGAAACTGCCCAGCACCCTTCTCACCACCTCTCAAGGTGGCTGCTGGAAACTGGGAGTGGGAGTGGAGGTGGTATCCGGGGAGCTGGCAAGAAAGGTGCGAGGAGGCGGTGTCAGCCTGGACGGCACCATTGAAAACAGCAACTGCCAGCTTCCTGTTTCCGCCGGGGAGATCATTGTGCACAGGCAGAACTTAGCTACGTGGACCTCAGCACCGTGCCCCTATAGCCCCTGAGTGCACTGCGCAGGGCAACGGCCGTGTTCGTGCTTGCTAACCTGCAGTTCGTACGACGCGGGTTGAGTTTCGCTCCGTGTATCGCGGTGCCGGTCAGCTCGTTTCGCCTAGCGCCTATCTCAATGCACGCAGACTGCACTTCCCCAGCTTCTACGCTGACCCGAGACCGGGAGCCAGCAGCTTTGCCCTGGTCTCCCATGAGGGTCCAGCTCCTGCTTTCCCGGGCTGTAGCAGAGAGCTGGATCAGGAGCGGAGCAGCTCCAACAGAAGCGGCCCACTCTCAAACCGCCGCTCCAGGTGGCTGCTTGCCTCGCTACGTAGGCCGCACTGCCGGCCTCCTTGAACGAAAGCTCCCAACAAGAAACGCTCTCTGCCAACTCACCGGAGAAAACGTATGTTCACTCCTGTTGCCCCAGTGCTGAAGTGCAGCAGCCCCGTTAGCTCTCTAGTGCCTAAGGGCAAGCCAGAGTCCGATTTCAGGTGGGGTAGTCACAGGGTGGGAACCAAGCACTGCAGGAGTAAGCTAGGCCAGAAACTGCCCAGCACCCTTCTCACCACCTCTCAAGGTGGCTGCTGGAAACTGGGAGTGGGAGTGGAGGTGGTATCCGGGGAGCTGGCAAGAAAGGTGCGAGGAGGCGGTGTCAGCCTGGACGGCACCATTGAAAACAGCAACTGCCAGCTTCCTGTTTCCGCCGGGGAGATCATTGTGCACAGGCAGAACTTAGCTCCGTGGACCTCAGCACCGTGCCCCTATAGCCCCTGAGTGCACTGCGCAGGGCAACGGCCGTGTTCGTGCTTGCTAACCTGCAGTTCGTACGACGCGGGTTGAGTTTCGCTCCGTGTATCGCGGTGCCGGTCAGCTCGTTTCGCCTAGCGCCTATCTCAATGCACGCAGACTGCACTTCCCCAGCTTCTACGCTGACCCGAGACCGGGAGCCAGCAGCTTTGCCCTGGTCTCCCATGAGGGTCCAGCTCCTGCTTTCCCGGGCTGTAGCAGAGAGCTGGATCAGGAGCGGAGCAGCTCCAACAGAAGCGGCCCACTCTCAAACCGCCGCTCCAGGTGGCTGCTTGCCTCGCTACGTAGGCCGCACTGCCGGCCTCCTTGAACGAAAGCTCCCAACAAGAAACGCTCTCTGCCAACTCACCGGAGAAAACGTATGTTCACTCCTGTTGCCCCAGTGCTGAAGTGCAGCAGCCCCGTTAGCTCTCTAGTGCCTAAGGGCAAGCCAGAGTCCGATTTCAGGTGGGGTAGTCACAGGGTGGGAACCAAGCACTGCAGGAGTAAGCTAGGCCAGAAACTGCCCAGCACCCTTCTCACCACCTCTCAAGGTGGCTGCTGGAAACTGGGAGTGGGAGTGGAGGTGGTATCCGGGGAGCTGGCAAGAAAGGTGCGAGGAGGCGGTGTCAGCCTGGACGGCACCATTGAAAACAGCAACTGCCAGCTTCCTGTTTCCGCCGGGGAGATCATTGTGCACAGGCAGAACTTAGCTACGTGGACCTCAGCACCGTGCCCCTATAGCCCCTGAGTGCACTGCGCAGGGCAACGGCCGTGTTCGTGCTTGCTAACCTGCAGTTCGTACGACGCGGGTTGAGTTTCGCTCCGTGTATCGCGGTGCCGGTCAGCTCGTTTCGCCTAGCGCCTATCTCAATGCACGCAGACTGCACTTCCCCAGCTTCTACGCTGACCCGAGACCGGGAGCCAGCAGCTTTGCCCTGGTCTCCCATGAGGGTCCAGCTCCTGCTTTCCCGGGCTGTAGCAGAGAGCTGGATCAGGAGCGGAGCAGCTCCAACAGAAGCGGCCCACTCTCAAACCGCCGCTCCAGGTGGCTGCTTGCCTCGCTACGTAGGCCGCACTGCCGGCCTCCTTGAACGAAAGCTCCCAACAAGAAACGCTCTCTGCCAACTCACCGGAGAAAACGTATGTTCACTCCTGTTGCCCCAGTGCTGAAGTGCAGCAGCCCCGTTAGCTCTCTAGTGCCTAAGGGCAAGCCAGAGTCCGATTTCAGGTGGGGTAGTCACAGGGTGGGAACCAAGCACTGCAGGAGTAAGCTAGGCCAGAAACTGCCCAGCACCCTTCTCACCACCTCTCAAGGTGGCTGCTGGAAACTGGGAGTGGGAGTGGAGGTGGTATCCGGGGAGCTGGCAAGAAAGGTGCGAGGAGGCGGTGTCAGCCTGGACGGCACCATTGAAAACAGCAACTGCCAGCTTCCTGTTTCCGCCGGGGAGATCATTGTGCACAGGCAGAACTTAGCTACGTGGACCTCAGCACCGTGCCCCTATAGCCCCTGAGTGCACTGCGCAGGGCAACGGCCGTGTTCGTGCTTGCTAACCTGCAGTTCGTACGACGCGGGTTGAGTTTCGCTCCGTGTATCGCGGTGCCGGTCAGCTCGTTTCGCCTAGCGCCTATCTCAATGCACGCAGACTGCACTTCCCCAGCTTCTACGCTGACCCGAGACCGGGAGCCAGCAGCTTTGCCCTGGTCTCCCATGAGGGTCCAGCTCCTGCTTTCCCGGGCTGTAGCAGAGAGCTGGATCAGGAGCGGAGCAGCTCCAACAGAAGCGGCCCACTCTCAAACCGCCGCTCCAGGTGGCTGCTTGCCTCGCTACGTAGGCCGCACTGCCGGCCTCCTTGAACGAAAGCTCCCAACAAGAAACGCTCTCTGCCAACTCACCGGAGAAAACGTATGTTCACTCCTGTTGCCCCAGTGCTGAAGTGCAGCAGCCCCGTTAGCTCTCTAGTGCCTAAGGGCAAGCCAGAGTCCGATTTCAGGTGGGGTAGTCACAGGGTGGGAACCAAGCACTGCAGGAGTAAGCTAGGCCAGAAACTGCCCAGCACCCTTCTCACCACCTCTCAAGGTGGCTGCTGGAAACTGGGAGTGGGAGTGGAGGTGGTATCCGGGGAGCTGGCAAGAAAGGTGCGAGGAGGCGGTGTCAGCCTGGACGGCACCATTGAAAACAGCAACTGCCAGCTTCCTGTTTCCGCCGGGGAGATCATTGTGCACAGGCAGAACTTAGCTCCGTGGACCTCAGCACCGTGCCCCTATAGCCCCTGAGTGCACTGCGCAGGGCAACGGCCGTGTTCGTGCTTGCTAACCTGCAGTTCGTACGACGCGGGTTGAGTTTCGCTCCGTGTATCGCGGTGCCGGTCAGCTCGTTTCGCCTAGCGCCTATCTCAATGCACGCAGACTGCACTTCCCCAGCTTCTACGCTGACCCGAGACCGGGAGCCAGCAGCTTTGCCCTGGTCTCCCATGAGGGTCCAGCTCCTGCTTTCCCGGGCTGTAGCAGAGAGCTGGATCAGGAGCGGAGCAGCTCCAACAGAAGCGGCCCACTCTCAAACCGCCGCTCCAGGTGGCTGCTTGCCTCGCTACGTAGGCCGCACTGCCGGCCTCCTTGAACGAAAGCTCCCAACAAGAAACGCTCTCTGCCAACTCACCGGAGAAAACGTATGTTCACTCCTGTTGCCCCAGTGCTGAAGTGCAGCAGCCCCGTTAGCTCTCTAGTGCCTAAGGGCAAGCCAGAGTCCGATTTCAGGTGGGGTAGTCACAGGGTGGGAACCAAGCACTGCAGGAGTAAGCTAGGCCAGAAACTGCCCAGCACCCTTCTCACCACCTCTCAAGGTGGCTGCTGGAAACTGGGAGTGGGAGTGGAGGTGGTATCCGGGGAGCTGGCAAGAAAGGTGCGAGGAGGCGGTGTCAGCCTGGACGGCACCATTGAAAACAGCAACTGCCAGCTTCCTGTTTCCGCCGGGGAGATCATTGTGCACAGGCAGAACTTAGCTACGTGGACCTCAGCACCGTGCCCCTATAGCCCCTGAGTGCACTGCGCAGGGCAACGGCCGTGTTCGTGCTTGCTAACCTGCAGTTCGTACGACGCGGGTTGAGTTTCGCTCCGTGTATCGCGGTGCCGGTCAGCTCGTTTCGCCTAGCGCCTATCTCAATGCACGCAGACTGCACTTCCCCAGCTTCTACGCTGACCCGAGACCGGGAGCCAGCAGCTTTGCCCTGGTCTCCCATGAGGGTCCAGCTCCTGCTTTCCCGGGCTGTAGCAGAGAGCTGGATCAGGAGCGGAGCAGCTCCAACAGAAGCGGCCCACTCTCAAACCGCCGCTCCAGGTGGCTGCTTGCCTCGCTACGTAGGCCGCACTGCCGGCCTCCTTGAACGAAAGCTCCCAACAAGAAACGCTCTCTGCCAACTCACCGGAGAAAACGTATGTTCACTCCTGTTGCCCCAGTGCTGAAGTGCAGCAGCCCCGTTAGCTCTCTAGTGCCTAAGGGCAAGCCAGAGTCCGATTTCAGGTGGGGTAGTCACAGGGTGGGAACCAAGCACTGCAGGAGTAAGCTAGGCCAGAAACTGCCCAGCACCCTTCTCACCACCTCTCAAGGTGGCTGCTGGAAACTGGGAGTGGGAGTGGAGGTGGTATCCGGGGAGCTGGCAAGAAAGGTGCGAGGAGGCGGTGTCAGCCTGGACGGCACCATTGAAAACAGCAACTGCCAGCTTCCTGTTTCCGCCGGGGAGATCATTGTGCACAGGCAGAACTTAGCTCCGTGGACCTCAGCACCGTGCCCCTATAGCCCCTGAGTGCACTGCGCAGGGCAACGGCCGTGTTCGTGCTTGCTAACCTGCAGTTCGTACGACGCGGGTTGAGTTTCGCTCCGTGTATCGCGGTGCCGGTCAGCTCGTTTCGCCTAGCGCCTATCTCAATGCACGCAGACTGCACTTCCCCAGCTTCTACGCTGACCCGAGACCGGGAGCCAGCAGCTTTGCCCTGGTCTCCCATGAGGGTCCAGCTCCTGCTTTCCCGGGCTGTAGCAGAGAGCTGGATCAGGAGCGGAGCAGCTCCAACAGAAGCGGCCCACTCTCAAACCGCCGCTCCAGGTGGCTGCTTGCCTCGCTACGTAGGCCGCACTGCCGGCCTCCTTGAACGAAAGCTCCCAACAAGAAACGCTCTCTGCCAACTCACCGGAGAAAACGTATGTTCACTCCTGTTGCCCCAGTGCTGAAGTGCAGCAGCCCCGTTAGCTCTCTAGTGCCTAAGGGCAAGCCAGAGTCCGATTTCAGGTGGGGTAGTCACAGGGTGGGAACCAAGCACTGCAGGAGTAAGCTAGGCCAGAAACTGCCCAGCACCCTTCTCACCACCTCTCAAGGTGGCTGCTGGAAACTGGGAGTGGGAGTGGAGGTGGTATCCGGGGAGCTGGCAAGAAAGGTGCGAGGAGGCGGTGTCAGCCTGGACGGCACCATTGAAAACAGCAACTGCCAGCTTCCTGTTTCCGCCGGGGAGATCATTGTGCACAGGCAGAACTTAGCTCCGTGGACCTCAGCACCGTGCCCCTATAGCCCCTGAGTGCACTGCGCAGGGCAACGGCCGTGTTCGTGCTTGCTAACCTGCAGTTCGTACGACGCGGGTTGAGTTTCGCTCCGTGTATCGCGGTGCCGGTCAGCTCGTTTCGCCTAGCGCCTATCTCAATGCACGCAGACTGCACTTCCCCAGCTTCTACGCTGACCCGAGACCGGGAGCCAGCAGCTTTGCCCTGGTCTCCCATGAGGGTCCAGCTCCTGCTTTCCCGGGCTGTAGCAGAGAGCTGGATCAGGAGCGGAGCAGCTCCAACAGAAGCGGCCCACTCTCAAACCGCCGCTCCAGGTGGCTGCTTGCCTCGCTACGTAGGCCGCACTGCCGGCCTCCTTGAACGAAAGCTCCCAACAAGAAACGCTCTCTGCCAACTCACCGGAGAAAACGTATGTTCACTCCTGTTGCCCCAGTGCTGAAGTGCAGCAGCCCCGTTAGCTCTCTAGTGCCTAAGGGCAAGCCAGAGTCCGATTTCAGGTGGGGTAGTCACAGGGTGGGAACCAAGCACTGCAGGAGTAAGCTAGGCCAGAAACTGCCCAGCACCCTTCTCACCACCTCTCAAGGTGGCTGCTGGAAACTGGGAGTGGGAGTGGAGGTGGTATCCGGGGAGCTGGCAAGAAAGGTGCGAGGAGGCGGTGTCAGCCTGGACGGCACCATTGAAAACAGCAACTGCCAGCTTCCTGTTTCCGCCGGGGAGATCATTGTGCACAGGCAGAACTTAGCTACGTGGACCTCAGCACCGTGCCCCTATAGCCCCTGAGTGCACTGCGCAGGGCAACGGCCGTGTTCGTGCTTGCTAACCTGCAGTTCGTACGACGCGGGTTGAGTTTCGCTCCGTGTATCGCGGTGCCGGTCAGCTCGTTTCGCCTAGCGCCTATCTCAATGCACGCAGACTGCACTTCCCCAGCTTCTACGCTGACCCGAGACCGGGAGCCAGCAGCTTTGCCCTGGTCTCCCATGAGGGTCCAGCTCCTGCTTTCCCGGGCTGTAGCAGAGAGCTGGATCAGGAGCGGAGCAGCTCCAACAGAAGCGGCCCACTCTCAAACCGCCGCTCCAGGTGGCTGCTTGCCTCGCTACGTAGGCCGCACTGCCGGCCTCCTTGAACGAAAGCTCCCAACAAGAAACGCTCTCTGCCAACTCACCGGAGAAAACGTATGTTCACTCCTGTTGCCCCAGTGCTGAAGTGCAGCAGCCCCGTTAGCTCTCTAGTGCCTAAGGGCAAGCCAGAGTCCGATTTCAGGTGGGGTAGTCACAGGGTGGGAACCAAGCACTGCAGGAGTAAGCTAGGCCAGAAACTGCCCAGCACCCTTCTCACCACCTCTCAAGGTGGCTGCTGGAAACTGGGAGTGGGAGTGGAGGTGGTATCCGGGGAGCTGGCAAGAAAGGTGCGAGGAGGCGGTGTCAGCCTGGACGGCACCATTGAAAACAGCAACTGCCAGCTTCCTGTTTCCGCCGGGGAGATCATTGTGCACAGGCAGAACTTAGCTACGTGGACCTCAGCACCGTGCCCCTATAGCCCCTGAGTGCACTGCGCAGGGCAACGGCCGTGTTCGTGCTTGCTAACCTGCAGTTCGTACGACGCGGGTTGAGTTTCGCTCCGTGTATCGCGGTGCCGGTCAGCTCGTTTCGCCTAGCGCCTATCTCAATGCACGCAGACTGCACTTCCCCAGCTTCTACGCTGACCCGAGACCGGGAGCCAGCAGCTTTGCCCTGGTCTCCCATGAGGGTCCAGCTCCTGCTTTCCCGGGCTGTAGCAGAGAGCTGGATCAGGAGCGGAGCAGCTCCAACAGAAGCGGCCCACTCTCAAACCGCCGCTCCAGGTGGCTGCTTGCCTCGCTACGTAGGCCGCACTGCCGGCCTCCTTGAACGAAAGCTCCCAACAAGAAACGCTCTCTGCCAACTCACCGGAGAAAACGTATGTTCACTCCTGTTGCCCCAGTGCTGAAGTGCAGCAGCCCCGTTAGCTCTCTAGTGCCTAAGGGCAAGCCAGAGTCCGATTTCAGGTGGGGTAGTCACAGGGTGGGAACCAAGCACTGCAGGAGTAAGCTAGGCCAGAAACTGCCCAGCACCCTTCTCACCACCTCTCAAGGTGGCTGCTGGAAACTGGGAGTGGGAGTGGAGGTGGTATCCGGGGAGCTGGCAAGAAAGGTGCGAGGAGGCGGTGTCAGCCTGGACGGCACCATTGAAAACAGCAACTGCCAGCTTCCTGTTTCCGCCGGGGAGATCATTGTGCACAGGCAGAACTTAGCTCCGTGGACCTCAGCACCGTGCCCCTATAGCCCCTGAGTGCACTGCGCAGGGCAACGGCCGTGTTCGTGCTTGCTAACCTGCAGTTCGTACGACGCGGGTTGAGTTTCGCTCCGTGTATCGCGGTGCCGGTCAGCTCGTTTCGCCTAGCGCCTATCTCAATGCACGCAGACTGCACTTCCCCAGCTTCTACGCTGACCCGAGACCGGGAGCCAGCAGCTTTGCCCTGGTCTCCCATGAGGGTCCAGCTCCTGCTTTCCCGGGCTGTAGCAGAGAGCTGGATCAGGAGCGGAGCAGCTCCAACAGAAGCGGCCCACTCTCAAACCGCCGCTCCAGGTGGCTGCTTGCCTCGCTACGTAGGCCGCACTGCCGGCCTCCTTGAACGAAAGCTCCCAACAAGAAACGCTCTCTGCCAACTCACCGGAGAAAACGTATGTTCACTCCTGTTGCCCCAGTGCTGAAGTGCAGCAGCCCCGTTAGCTCTCTAGTGCCTAAGGGCAAGCCAGAGTCCGATTTCAGGTGGGGTAGTCACAGGGTGGGAACCAAGCACTGCAGGAGTAAGCTAGGCCAGAAACTGCCCAGCACCCTTCTCACCACCTCTCAAGGTGGCTGCTGGAAACTGGGAGTGGGAGTGGAGGTGGTATCCGGGGAGCTGGCAAGAAAGGTGCGAGGAGGCGGTGTCAGCCTGGACGGCACCATTGAAAACAGCAACTGCCAGCTTCCTGTTTCCGCCGGGGAGATCATTGTGCACAGGCAGAACTTAGCTACGTGGACCTCAGCACCGTGCCCCTATAGCCCCTGAGTGCACTGCGCAGGGCAACGGCCGTGTTCGTGCTTGCTAACCTGCAGTTCGTACGACGCGGGTTGAGTTTCGCTCCGTGTATCGCGGTGCCGGTCAGCTCGTTTCGCCTAGCGCCTATCTCAATGCACGCAGACTGCACTTCCCCAGCTTCTACGCTGACCCGAGACCGGGAGCCAGCAGCTTTGCCCTGGTCTCCCATGAGGGTCCAGCTCCTGCTTTCCCGGGCTGTAGCAGAGAGCTGGATCAGGAGCGGAGCAGCTCCAACAGAAGCGGCCCACTCTCAAACCGCCGCTCCAGGTGGCTGCTTGCCTCGCTACGTAGGCCGCACTGCCGGCCTCCTTGAACGAAAGCTCCCAACAAGAAACGCTCTCTGCCAACTCACCGGAGAAAACGTATGTTCACTCCTGTTGCCCCAGTGCTGAAGTGCAGCAGCCCCGTTAGCTCTCTAGTGCCTAAGGGCAAGCCAGAGTCCGATTTCAGGTGGGGTAGTCACAGGGTGGGAACCAAGCACTGCAGGAGTAAGCTAGGCCAGAAACTGCCCAGCACCCTTCTCACCACCTCTCAAGGTGGCTGCTGGAAACTGGGAGTGGGAGTGGAGGTGGTATCCGGGGAGCTGGCAAGAAAGGTGCGAGGAGGCGGTGTCAGCCTGGACGGCACCATTGAAAACAGCAACTGCCAGCTTCCTGTTTCCGCCGGGGAGATCATTGTGCACAGGCAGAACTTAGCTCCGTGGACCTCAGCACCGTGCCCCTATAGCCCCTGAGTGCACTGCGCAGGGCAACGGCCGTGTTCGTGCTTGCTAACCTGCAGTTCGTACGACGCGGGTTGAGTTTCGCTCCGTGTATCGCGGTGCCGGTCAGCTCGTTTCGCCTAGCGCCTATCTCAATGCACGCAGACTGCACTTCCCCAGCTTCTACGCTGACCCGAGACCGGGAGCCAGCAGCTTTGCCCTGGTCTCCCATGAGGGTCCAGCTCCTGCTTTCCCGGGCTGTAGCAGAGAGCTGGATCAGGAGCGGAGCAGCTCCAACAGAAGCGGCCCACTCTCAAACCGCCGCTCCAGGTGGCTGCTTGCCTCGCTACGTAGGCCGCACTGCCGGCCTCCTTGAACGAAAGCTCCCAACAAGAAACGCTCTCTGCCAACTCACCGGAGAAAACGTATGTTCACTCCTGTTGCCCCAGTGCTGAAGTGCAGCAGCCCCGTTAGCTCTCTAGTGCCTAAGGGCAAGCCAGAGTCCGATTTCAGGTGGGGTAGTCACAGGGTGGGAACCAAGCACTGCAGGAGTAAGCTAGGCCAGAAACTGCCCAGCACCCTTCTCACCACCTCTCAAGGTGGCTGCTGGAAACTGGGAGTGGGAGTGGAGGTGGTATCCGGGGAGCTGGCAAGAAAGGTGCGAGGAGGCGGTGTCAGCCTGGACGGCACCATTGAAAACAGCAACTGCCAGCTTCCTGTTTCCGCCGGGGAGATCATTGTGCACAGGCAGAACTTAGCTACGTGGACCTCAGCACCGTGCCCCTATAGCCCCTGAGTGCACTGCGCAGGGCAACGGCCGTGTTCGTGCTTGCTAACCTGCAGTTCGTACGACGCGGGTTGAGTTTCGCTCCGTGTATCGCGGTGCCGGTCAGCTCGTTTCGCCTAGCGCCTATCTCAATGCACGCAGACTGCACTTCCCCAGCTTCTACGCTGACCCGAGACCGGGAGCCAGCAGCTTTGCCCTGGTCTCCCATGAGGGTCCAGCTCCTGCTTTCCCGGGCTGTAGCAGAGAGCTGGATCAGGAGCGGAGCAGCTCCAACAGAAGCGGCCCACTCTCAAACCGCCGCTCCAGGTGGCTGCTTGCCTCGCTACGTAGGCCGCACTGCCGGCCTCCTTGAACGAAAGCTCCCAACAAGAAACGCTCTCTGCCAACTCACCGGAGAAAACGTATGTTCACTCCTGTTGCCCCAGTGCTGAAGTGCAGCAGCCCCGTTAGCTCTCTAGTGCCTAAGGGCAAGCCAGAGTCCGATTTCAGGTGGGGTAGTCACAGGGTGGGAACCAAGCACTGCAGGAGTAAGCTAGGCCAGAAACTGCCCAGCACCCTTCTCACCACCTCTCAAGGTGGCTGCTGGAAACTGGGAGTGGGAGTGGAGGTGGTATCCGGGGAGCTGGCAAGAAAGGTGCGAGGAGGCGGTGTCAGCCTGGACGGCACCATTGAAAACAGCAACTGCCAGCTTCCTGTTTCCGCCGGGGAGATCATTGTGCACAGGCAGAACTTAGCTACGTGGACCTCAGCACCGTGCCCCTATAGCCCCTGAGTGCACTGCGCAGGGCAACGGCCGTGTTCGTGCTTGCTAACCTGCAGTTCGTACGACGCGGGTTGAGTTTCGCTCCGTGTATCGCGGTGCCGGTCAGCTCGTTTCGCCTAGCGCCTATCTCAATGCACGCAGACTGCACTTCCCCAGCTTCTACGCTGACCCGAGACCGGGAGCCAGCAGCTTTGCCCTGGTCTCCCATGAGGGTCCAGCTCCTGCTTTCCCGGGCTGTAGCAGAGAGCTGGATCAGGAGCGGAGCAGCTCCAACAGAAGCGGCCCACTCTCAAACCGCCGCTCCAGGTGGCTGCTTGCCTCGCTACGTAGGCCGCACTGCCGGCCTCCTTGAACGAAAGCTCCCAACAAGAAACGCTCTCTGCCAACTCACCGGAGAAAACGTATGTTCACTCCTGTTGCCCCAGTGCTGAAGTGCAGCAGCCCCGTTAGCTCTCTAGTGCCTAAGGGCAAGCCAGAGTCCGATTTCAGGTGGGGTAGTCACAGGGTGGGAACCAAGCACTGCAGGAGTAAGCTAGGCCAGAAACTGCCCAGCACCCTTCTCACCACCTCTCAAGGTGGCTGCTGGAAACTGGGAGTGGGAGTGGAGGTGGTATCCGGGGAGCTGGCAAGAAAGGTGCGAGGAGGCGGTGTCAGCCTGGACGGCACCATTGAAAACAGCAACTGCCAGCTTCCTGTTTCCGCCGGGGAGATCATTGTGCACAGGCAGAACTTAGCTCCGTGGACCTCAGCACCGTGCCCCTATAGCCCCTGAGTGCACTGCGCAGGGCAACGGCCGTGTTCGTGCTTGCTAACCTGCAGTTCGTACGACGCGGGTTGAGTTTCGCTCCGTGTATCGCGGTGCCGGTCAGCTCGTTTCGCCTAGCGCCTATCTCAATGCACGCAGACTGCACTTCCCCAGCTTCTACGCTGACCCGAGACCGGGAGCCAGCAGCTTTGCCCTGGTCTCCCATGAGGGTCCAGCTCCTGCTTTCCCGGGCTGTAGCAGAGAGCTGGATCAGGAGCGGAGCAGCTCCAACAGAAGCGGCCCACTCTCAAACCGCCGCTCCAGGTGGCTGCTTGCCTCGCTACGTAGGCCGCACTGCCGGCCTCCTTGAACGAAAGCTCCCAACAAGAAACGCTCTCTGCCAACTCACCGGAGAAAACGTATGTTCACTCCTGTTGCCCCAGTGCTGAAGTGCAGCAGCCCCGTTAGCTCTCTAGTGCCTAAGGGCAAGCCAGAGTCCGATTTCAGGTGGGGTAGTCACAGGGTGGGAACCAAGCACTGCAGGAGTAAGCTAGGCCAGAAACTGCCCAGCACCCTTCTCACCACCTCTCAAGGTGGCTGCTGGAAACTGGGAGTGGGAGTGGAGGTGGTATCCGGGGAGCTGGCAAGAAAGGTGCGAGGAGGCGGTGTCAGCCTGGACGGCACCATTGAAAACAGCAACTGCCAGCTTCCTGTTTCCGCCGGGGAGATCATTGTGCACAGGCAGAACTTAGCTACGTGGACCTCAGCACCGTGCCCCTATAGCCCCTGAGTGCACTGCGCAGGGCAACGGCCGTGTTCGTGCTTGCTAACCTGCAGTTCGTACGACGCGGGTTGAGTTTCGCTCCGTGTATCGCGGTGCCGGTCAGCTCGTTTCGCCTAGCGCCTATCTCAATGCACGCAGACTGCACTTCCCCAGCTTCTACGCTGACCCGAGACCGGGAGCCAGCAGCTTTGCCCTGGTCTCCCATGAGGGTCCAGCTCCTGCTTTCCCGGGCTGTAGCAGAGAGCTGGATCAGGAGCGGAGCAGCTCCAACAGAAGCGGCCCACTCTCAAACCGCCGCTCCAGGTGGCTGCTTGCCTCGCTACGTAGGCCGCACTGCCGGCCTCCTTGAACGAAAGCTCCCAACAAGAAACGCTCTCTGCCAACTCACCGGAGAAAACGTATGTTCACTCCTGTTGCCCCAGTGCTGAAGTGCAGCAGCCCCGTTAGCTCTCTAGTGCCTAAGGGCAAGCCAGAGTCCGATTTCAGGTGGGGTAGTCACAGGGTGGGAACCAAGCACTGCAGGAGTAAGCTAGGCCAGAAACTGCCCAGCACCCTTCTCACCACCTCTCAAGGTGGCTGCTGGAAACTGGGAGTGGGAGTGGAGGTGGTATCCAGGGAGCTGGCAAGAAAGGTGCGAGGAGGCGGTGTCAGCCTGGACGGCACCATTGAAAACAGCAACTGCCAGCTTCCTGTTTCCGCCGGGGAGATCATTGTGCACAGGCAGAACTTAGCTCCGTGGACCTCAGCACCGTGCCCCTATAGCCCCTGAGTGCACTGCGCAGGGCAACGGCCGTGTTCGTGCTTGCTAACCTGCAGTTCGTACGACGCGGGTTGAGTTTCGCTCCGTGTATCGCGGTGCCGGTCAGCTCGTTTCGCCTAGCGCCTATCTCAATGCACGCAGACTGCACTTCCCCAGCTTCTACGCTGACCCGAGACCGGGAGCCAGCAGCTTTGCCCTGGTCTCCCATGAGGGTCCAGCTCCTGCTTTCCCGGGCTGTAGCAGAGAGCTGGATCAGGAGCGGAGCAGCTCCAACAGAAGCGGCCCACTCTCAAACCGCCGCTCCAGGTGGCTGCTTGCCTCGCTACGTAGGCCGCACTGCCGGCCTCCTTGAACGAAAGCTCCCAACAAGAAACGCTCTCTGCCAACTCACCGGAGAAAACGTATGTTCACTCCTGTTGCCCCAGTGCTGAAGTGCAGCAGCCCCGTTAGCTCTCTAGTGCCTAAGGGCAAGCCAGAGTCCGATTTCAGGTGGGGTAGTCACAGGGTGGGAACCAAGCACTGCAGGAGTAAGCTAGGCCAGAAACTGCCCAGCACCCTTCTCACCACCTCTCAAGGTGGCTGCTGGAAACTGGGAGTGGGAGTGGAGGTGGTATCCGGGGAGCTGGCAAGAAAGGTGCGAGGAGGCGGTGTCAGCCTGGACGGCACCATTGAAAACAGCAACTGCCAGCTTCCTGTTTCCGCCGGGGAGATCATTGTGCACAGGCAGAACTTAGCTCCGTGGACCTCAGCACCGTGCCCCTATAGCCCCTGAGTGCACTGCGCAGGGCAACGGCCGTGTTCGTGCTTGCTAACCTGCAGTTCGTACGACGCGGGTTGAGTTTCGCTCCGTGTATCGCGGTGCCGGTCAGCTCGTTTCGCCTAGCGCCTATCTCAATGCACGCAGACTGCACTTCCCCAGCTTCTACGCTGACCCGAGACCGGGAGCCAGCAGCTTTGCCCTGGTCTCCCATGAGGGTCCAGCTCCTGCTTTCCCGGGCTGTAGCAGAGAGCTGGATCAGGAGCGGAGCAGCTCCAACAGAAGCGGCCCACTCTCAAACCGCCGCTCCAGGTGGCTGCTTGCCTCGCTACGTAGGCCGCACTGCCGGCCTCCTTGAACGAAAGCTCCCAACAAGAAACGCTCTCTGCCAACTCACCGGAGAAAACGTATGTTCACTCCTGTTGCCCCAGTGCTGAAGTGCAGCAGCCCCGTTAGCTCTCTAGTGCCTAAGGGCAAGCCAGAGTCCGATTTCAGGTGGGGTAGTCACAGGGTGGGAACCAAGCACTGCAGGAGTAAGCTAGGCCAGAAACTGCCCAGCACCCTTCTCACCACCTCTCAAGGTGGCTGCTGGAAACTGGGAGTGGGAGTGGAGGTGGTATCCGGGGAGCTGGCAAGAAAGGTGCGAGGAGGCGGTGTCAGCCTGGACGGCACCATTGAAAACAGCAACTGCCAGCTTCCTGTTTCCGCCGGGGAGATCATTGTGCACAGGCAGAACTTAGCTACGTGGACCTCAGCACCGTGCCCCTATAGCCCCTGAGTGCACTGCGCAGGGCAACGGCCGTGTTCGTGCTTGCTAACCTGCAGTTCGTACGACGCGGGTTGAGTTTCGCTCCGTGTATCGCGGTGCCGGTCAGCTCGTTTCGCCTAGCGCCTATCTCAATGCACGCAGACTGCACTTCCCCAGCTTCTACGCTGACCCGAGACCGGGAGCCAGCAGCTTTGCCCTGGTCTCCCATGAGGGTCCAGCTCCTGCTTTCCCGGGCTGTAGCAGAGAGCTGGATCAGGAGCGGAGCAGCTCCAACAGAAGCGGCCCACTCTCAAACCGCCGCTCCAGGTGGCTGCTTGCCTCGCTACGTAGGCCGCACTGCCGGCCTCCTTGAACGAAAGCTCCCAACAAGAAACGCTCTCTGCCAACTCACCGGAGAAAACGTATGTTCACTCCTGTTGCCCCAGTGCTGAAGTGCAGCAGCCCCGTTAGCTCTCTAGTGCCTAAGGGCAAGCCAGAGTCCGATTTCAGGTGGGGTAGTCACAGGGTGGGAACCAAGCACTGCAGGAGTAAGCTAGGCCAGAAACTGCCCAGCACCCTTCTCACCACCTCTCAAGGTGGCTGCTGGAAACTGGGAGTGGGAGTGGAGGTGGTATCCGGGGAGCTGGCAAGAAAGGTGCGAGGAGGCGGTGTCAGCCTGGACGGCACCATTGAAAACAGCAACTGCCAGCTTCCTGTTTCCGCCGGGGAGATCATTGTGCACAGGCAGAACTTAGCTCCGTGGACCTCAGCACCGTGCCCCTATAGCCCCTGAGTGCACTGCGCAGGGCAACGGCCGTGTTCGTGCTTGCTAACCTGTAGTTCGTACGACGCGGGTTGAGTTTCGCTCCGTGTATCGCGGTGCCGGTCAGCTCGTTTCGCCTAGCGCCTATCTCAATGCACGCAGACTGCACTTCCCCAGCTTCTACGCTGACCCGAGACCGGGAGCCAGCAGCTTTGCCCTGGTCTCCCATGAGGGTCCAGCTCCTGCTTTCCCGGGCTGTAGCAGAGAGCTGGATCAGGAGCGGAGCAGCTCCAACAGAAGCGGCCCACTCTCAAACCGCCGCTCCAGGTGGCTGCTTGCCTCGCTACGTAGGCCGCACTGCCGGCCTCCTTGAACGAAAGCTCCCAACAAGAAACGCTCTCTGCCAACTCACCGGAGAAAACGTATGTTCACTCCTGTTGCCCCAGTGCTGAAGTGCAGCAGCCCCGTTAGCTCTCTAGTGCCTAAGGGCAAGCCAGAGTCCGATTTCAGGTGGGGTAGTCACAGGGTGGGAACCAAGCACTGCAGGAGTAAGCTAGGCCAGAAACTGCCCAGCACCCTTCTCACCACCTCTCAAGGTGGCTGCTGGAAACTGGGAGTGGGAGTGGAGGTGGTATCCGGGGAGCTGGCAAGAAAGGTGCGAGGAGGCGGTGGTCAGCCTGGACGGCACCATTGAAAACAGCAACTGCCAGCTTCCTGTTTCCGCCGGGGAGATCATTGTGCACAGGCAGAACTTAGCTACGTGGACCTCAGCACCGTGCCCCTATAGCCCCTGAGTGCACTGCGCAGGGCAACGGCCGTGTTCGTGCTTGCTAACCTGCAGTTCGTACGACGCGGGTTGAGTTTCGCTCCGTGTATCGCGGTGCCGGTCAGCTCGTTTCGCCTAGCGCCTATCTCAATGCACGCAGACTGCACTTCCCCAGCTTCTACGCTGACCCGAGACCGGGAGCCAGCAGCTTTGCCCTGGTCTCCCATGAGGGTCCAGCTCCTGCTTTCCCGGGCTGTAGCAGAGAGCTGGATCAGGAGCGGAGCAGCTCCAACAGAAGCGGCCCACTCTCAAACCGCCGCTCCAGGTGGCTGCTTGCCTCGCTACGTAGGCCGCACTGCCGGCCTCCTTGAACGAAAGCTCCCAACAAGAAACGCTCTCTGCCAACTCACCGGAGAAAACGTATGTTCACTCCTGTTGCCCCAGTGCTGAAGTGCAGCAGCCCCGTTAGCTCTCTAGTGCCTAAGGGCAAGCCAGAGTCCGATTTCAGGTGGGGTAGTCACAGGGTGGGAACCAAGCACTGCAGGAGTAAGCTAGGCCAGAAACTGCCCAGCACCCTTCTCACCACCTCTCAAGGTGGCTGCTGGAAACTGGGAGTGGGAGTGGAGGTGGTATCCGGGGAGCTGGCAAGAAAGGTGCGAGGAGGCGGTGTCAGCCTGGACGGCACCATTGAAAACAGCAACTGCCAGCTTCCTGTTTCCGCCGGGGAGATCATTGTGCACAGGCAGAACTTAGCTCCGTGGACCTCAGCACCGTGCCCCTATAGCCCCTGAGTGCACTGCGCAGGGCAACGGCCGTGTTCGTGCTTGCTAACCTGCAGTTCGTACGACGCGGGTTGAGTTTCGCTCCGTGTATCGCGGTGCCGGTCAGCTCGTTTCGCCTAGCGCCTATCTCAATGCACGCAGACTGCACTTCCCCAGCTTCTACGCTGACCCGAGACCGGGAGCCAGCAGCTTTGCCCTGGTCTCCCATGAGGGTCCAGCTCCTGCTTTCCCGGGCTGTAGCAGAGAGCTGGATCAGGAGCGGAGCAGCTCCAACAGAAGCGGCCCACTCTCAAACCGCCGCTCCAGGTGGCCGCTTGCCTCGCTACGTAGGCCGCACTGCCGGCCTCCTTGAACGAAAGCTCCCAACAAGAAACGCTCTCTGCCAACTCACCGGAGAAAACGTATGTTCACTCCTGTTGCCCCAGTGCTGAAGTGCAGCAGCCCCGTTAGCTCTCTAGTGCCTAAGGGCAAGCCAGAGTCCGATTTCAGGTGGGGTAGTCACAGGGTGGGAACCAAGCACTGCAGGAGTAAGCTAGGCCAGAAACTGCCCAGCACCCTTCTCACCACCTCTCAAGGTGGCTGCTGGAAACTGGGAGTGGGAGTGGAGGTGGTATCCGGGGAGCTGGCAAGAAAGGTGCGAGGAGGCGGTGTCAGCCTGGACGGCACCATTGAAAACAGCAACTGCCAGCTTCCTGTTTCCGCCGGGGAGATCATTGTGCACAGGCAGAACTTAGCTACGTGGACCTCAGCACCGTGCCCCTATAGCCCCTGAGTGCACTGCGCAGGGCAACGGCCGTGTTCGTGCTTGCTAACCTGCAGTTCGTACGACGCGGGTTGAGTTTCGCTCCGTGTATCGCGGTGCCGGTCAGCTCGTTTCGCCTAGCGCCTATCTCAATGCACGCAGACTGCACTTCCCCAGCTTCTACGCTGACCCGAGACCGGGAGCCAGCAGCTTTGCCCTGGTCTCCCATGAGGGTCCAGCTCCTGCTTTCCCGGGCTGTAGCAGAGAGCTGGATCAGGAGCGGAGCAGCTCCAACAGAAGCGGCCCACTCTCAAACCGCCGCTCCAGGTGGCTGCTTGCCTCGCTACGTAGGCCGCACTGCCGGCCTCCTTGAACGAAAGCTCCCAACAAGAAACGCTCTCTGCCAACTCACCGGAGAAAACGTATGTTCACTCCTGTTGCCCCAGTGCTGAAGTGCAGCAGCCCCGTTAGCTCTCTAGTGCCTAAGGGCAAGCCAGAGTCCGATTTCAGGTGGGGTAGTCACAGGGTGGGAACCAAGCACTGCAGGAGTAAGCTAGGCCAGAAACTGCCCAGCACCCTTCTCACCACCTCTCAAGGTGGCTGCTGGAAACTGGGAGTGGGAGTGGAGGTGGTATCCGGGGAGCTGGCAAGAAAGGTGCGAGGAGGCGGTGTCAGCCTGGACGGCACCATTGAAAACAGCAACTGCCAGCTTCCTGTTTCCGCCGGGGAGATCATTGTGCACAGGCAGAACTTAGCTACGTGGACCTCAGCACCGTGCCCCTATAGCCCCTGAGTGCACTGCGCAGGGCAACGGCCGTGTTCGTGCTTGCTAACCTGCAGTTCGTACGACGCGGGTTGAGTTTCGCTCCGTGTATCGCGGTGCCGGTCAGCTCGTTTCGCCTAGCGCCTATCTCAATGCACGCAGACTGCACTTCCCCAGCTTCTACGCTGACCCGAGACCGGGAGCCAGCAGCTTTGCCCTGGTCTCCCATGAGGGTCCAGCTCCTGCTTTCCCGGGCTGTAGCAGAGAGCTGGATCAGGAGCGGAGCAGCTCCAACAGAAGCGGCCCACTCTCAAACCGCCGCTCCAGGTGGCTGCTTGCCTCGCTACGTAGGCCGCACTGCCGGCCTCCTTGAACGAAAGCTCCCAACAAGAAACGCTCTCTGCCAACTCACCGGAGAAAACGTATGTTCACTCCTGTTGCCCCAGTGCTGAAGTGCAGCAGCCCCGTTAGCTCTCTAGTGCCTAAGGGCAAGCCAGAGTCCGATTTCAGGTGGGGTAGTCACAGGGTGGGAACCAAGCACTGCAGGAGTAAGCTAGGCCAGAAACTGCCCAGCACCCTTCTCACCACCTCTCAAGGTGGCTGCTGGAAACTGGGAGTGGGAGTGGAGGTGGTATCCGGGGAGCTGGCAAGAAAGGTGCGAGGAGGCGGTGTCAGCCTGGACGGCACCATTGAAAACAGCAACTGCCAGCTTCCTGTTTCCGCCGGGGAGATCATTGTGCACAGGCAGAACTTAGCTCCGTGGACCTCAGCACCGTGCCCCTATAGCCCCTGAGTGCACTGCGCAGGGCAACGGCCGTGTTCGTGCTTGCTAACCTGCAGTTCGTACGACGCGGGTTGAGTTTCGCTCCGTGTATCGCGGTGCCGGTCAGCTCGTTTCGCCTAGCGCCTATCTCAATGCACGCAGACTGCACTTCCCCAGCTTCTACGCTGACCCGAGACCGGGAGCCAGCAGCTTTGCCCTGGTCTCCCATGAGGGTCCAGCTCCTGCTTTCCCGGGCTGTAGCAGAGAGCTGGATCAGGAGCGGAGCAGCTCCAACAGAAGCGGCCCACTCTCAAACCGCCGCTCCAGGTGGCTGCTTGCCTCGCTACGTAGGCCGCACTGCCGGCCTCCTTGAACGAAAGCTCCCAACAAGAAACGCTCTCTGCCAACTCACCGGAGAAAACGTATGTTCACTCCTGTTGCCCCAGTGCTGAAGTGCAGCAGCCCCGTTAGCTCTCTAGTGCCTAAGGGCAAGCCAGAGTCCGATTTCAGGTGGGGTAGTCACAGGGTGGGAACCAAGCACTGCAGGAGTAAGCTAGGCCAGAAACTGCCCAGCACCCTTCTCACCACCTCTCAAGGTGGCTGCTGGAAACTGGGAGTGGGAGTGGAGGTGGTATCCGGGGAGCTGGCAAGAAAGGTGCGAGGAGGCGGTGTCAGCCTGGACGGCACCATTGAAAACAGCAACTGCCAGCTTCCTGTTTCCGCCGGGGAGATCATTGTGCACAGGCAGAACTTAGCTACGTGGACCTCAGCACCGTGCCCCTATAGCCCCTGAGTGCACTGCGCAGGGCAACGGCCGTGTTCGTGCTTGCTAACCTGCAGTTCGTACGACGCGGGTTGAGTTTCGCTCCGTGTATCGCGGTGCCGGTCAGCTCGTTTCGCCTAGCGCCTATCTCAATGCACGCAGACTGCACTTCCCCAGCTTCTACGCTGACCCGAGACCGGGAGCCAGCAGCTTTGCCCTGGTCTCCCATGAGGGTCCAGCTCCTGCTTTCCCGGGCTGTAGCAGAGAGCTGGATCAGGAGCGGAGCAGCTCCAACAGAAGCGGCCCACTCTCAAACCGCCGCTCCAGGTGGCTGCTTGCCTCGCTACGTAGGCCGCACTGCCGGCCTCCTTGAACGAAAGCTCCCAACAAGAAACGCTCTCTGCCAACTCACCGGAGAAAACGTATGTTCACTCCTGTTGCCCCAGTGCTGAAGTGCAGCAGCCCCGTTAGCTCTCTAGTGCCTAAGGGCAAGCCAGAGTCCGATTTCAGGTGGGGTAGTCACAGGGTGGGAACCAAGCACTGCAGGAGTAAGCTAGGCCAGAAACTGCCCAGCACCCTTCTCACCACCTCTCAAGGTGGCTGCTGGAAACTGGGAGTGGGAGTGGAGGTGGTATCCGGGGAGCTGGCAAGAAAGGTGCGAGGAGGCGGTGTCAGCCTGGACGGCACCATTGAAAACAGCAACTGCCAGCTTCCTGTTTCCGCCGGGGAGATCATTGTGCACAGGCAGAACTTAGCTACGTGGACCTCAGCACCGTGCCCCTATAGCCCCTGAGTGCACTGCGCAGGGCAACGGCCGTGTTCGTGCTTGCTAACCTGCAGTTCGTACGACGCGGGTTGAGTTTCGCTCCGTGTATCGCGGTGCCGGTCAGCTCGTTTCGCCTAGCGCCTATCTCAATGCACGCAGACTGCACTTCCCCAGCTTCTACGCTGACCCGAGACCGGGAGCCAGCAGCTTTGCCCTGGTCTCCCATGAGGGTCCAGCTCCTGCTTTCCCGGGCTGTAGCAGAGAGCTGGATCAGGAGCGGAGCAGCTCCAACAGAAGCGGCCCACTCTCAAACCGCCGCTCCAGGTGGCCGCTTGCCTCGCTACGTAGGCCGCACTGCCGGCCTCCTTGAACGAAAGCTCCCAACAAGAAACGCTCTCTGCCAACTCACCGGAGAAAACGTATGTTCACTCCTGTTGCCCCAGTGCTGAAGTGCAGCAGCCCCGTTAGCTCTCTAGTGCCTAAGGGCAAGCCAGAGTCCGATTTCAGGTGGGGTAGTCACAGGGTGGGAACCAAGCACTGCAGGAGTAAGCTAGGCCAGAAACTGCCCAGCACCCTTCTCACCACCTCTCAAGGTGGCTGCTGGAAACTGGGAGTGGGAGTGGAGGTGGTATCCGGGGAGCTGGCAAGAAAGGTGCGAGGAGGCGGTGTCAGCCTGGACGGCACCATTGAAAACAGCAACTGCCAGCTTCCTGTTTCCGCCGGGGAGATCATTGTGCACAGGCAGAACTTAGCTACGTGGACCTCAGCACCGTGCCCCTATAGCCCCTGAGTGCACTGCGCAGGGCAACTGCCGTGTTCGTGCTTGCTAACCTGCAGTTCGTACGACGCGGGTTGAGTTTCGCTCCGTGTATCGCGGTGCCGGTCAGCTCGTTTCGCCTAGCGCCTATCTCAATGCACGCAGACTGCACTTCCCCAGCTTCTACGCTGACCCGAGACCGGGAGCCAGCAGCTTTGCCCTGGTCTCCCATGAGGGTCCAGCTCCTGCTTTCCCGGGCTGTAGCAGAGAGCTGGATCAGGAGCGGAGCAGCTCCAACAGAAGCGGCCCACTCTCAAACCGCCGCTCCAGGTGGCTGCTTGCCTCGCTACGTAGGCCGCACTGCCGGCCTCCTTGAACGAAAGCTCCCAACAAGAAACGCTCTCTGCCAACTCACCGGAGAAAACGTATGTTCACTCCTGTTGCCCCAGTGCTGAAGTGCAGCAGCCCCGTTAGCTCTCTAGTGCCTAAGGGCAAGCCAGAGTCCGATTTCAGGTGGGGTAGTCACAGGGTGGGAACCAAGCACTGCAGGAGTAAGCTAGGCCAGAAACTGCCCAGCACCCTTCTCACCACCTCTCAAGGTGGCTGCTGGAAACTGGGAGTGGGAGTGGAGGTGGTATCCGGGGAGCTGGCAAGAAAGGTGCGAGGAGGCGGTGTCAGCCTGGACGGCACCATTGAAAACAGCAACTGCCAGCTTCCTGTTTCCGCCGGGGAGATCATTGTGCACAGGCAGAACTTAGCTACGTGGACCTCAGCACCGTGCCCCTATAGCCCCTGAGTGCACTGCGCAGGGCAACGGCCGTGTTCGTGCTTGCTAACCTGCAGTTCGTACGACGCGGGTTGAGTTTCGCTCCGTGTATCGCGGTGCCGGTCAGCTCGTTTCGCCTAGCGCCTATCTCAATGCACGCAGACTGCACTTCCCCAGCTTCTACGCTGACCCGAGACCGGGAGCCAGCAGCTTTGCCCTGGTCTCCCATGAGGGTCCAGCTCCTGCTTTCCCGGGCTGTAGCAGAGAGCTGGATCAGGAGCGGAGCAGCTCCAACAGAAGCGGCCCACTCTCAAACCGCCGCTCCAGGTGGCTGCTTGCCTCGCTACGTAGGCCGCACTGCCGGCCTCCTTGAACGAAAGCTCCCAACAAGAAACGCTCTCTGCCAACTCACCGGAGAAAACGTATGTTCACTCCTGTTGCCCCAGTGCTGAAGTGCAGCAGCCCCGTTAGCTCTCTAGTGCCTAAGGGCAAGCCAGAGTCCGATTTCAGGTGGGGTAGTCACAGGGTGGGAACCAAGCACTGCAGGAGTAAGCTAGGCCAGAAACTGCCCAGCACCCTTCTCACCACCTCTCAAGGTGGCTGCTGGAAACTGGGAGTGGGAGTGGAGGTGGTATCCGGGGAGCTGGCAAGAAAGGTGCGAGGAGGCGGTGTCAGCCTGGACGGCACCATTGAAAACAGCAACTGCCAGCTTCCTGTTTCCGCCGGGGAGATCATTGTGCACAGGCAGAACTTAGCTACGTGGACCTCAGCACCGTGCCCCTATAGCCCCTGAGTGCACTGCGCAGGGCAACGGCCGTGTTCGTGCTTGCTAACCTGCAGTTCGTACGACGCGGGTTGAGTTTCGCTCCGTGTATCGCGGTGCCGGTCAGCTCGTTTCGCCTAGCGCCTATCTCAATGCACGCAGACTGCACTTCCCCAGCTTCTACGCTGACCCGAGACCGGGAGCCAGCAGCTTTGCCCTGGTCTCCCATGAGGGTCCAGCTCCTGCTTTCCCGGGCTGTAGCAGAGAGCTGGATCAGGAGCGGAGCAGCTCCAACAGAAGCGGCCCACTCTCAAACCGCCGCTCCAGGTGGCTGCTTGCCTCGCTACGTAGGCCGCACTGCCGGCCTCCTTGAACGAAAGCTCCCAACAAGAAACGCTCTCTGCCAACTCACCGGAGAAAACGTATGTTCACTCCTGTTGCCCCAGTGCTGAAGTGCAGCAGCCCCGTTAGCTCTCTAGTGCCTAAGGGCAAGCCAGAGTCCGATTTCAGGTGGGGTAGTCACAGGGTGGGAACCAAGCACTGCAGGAGTAAGCTAGGCCAGAAACTGCCCAGCACCCTTCTCACCACCTCTCAAGGTGGCTGCTGGAAACTGGGAGTGGGAGTGGAGGTGGTATCCGGGGAGCTGGCAAGAAAGGTGCGAGGAGGCGGTGTCAGCCTGGACGGCACCATTGAAAACAGCAACTGCCAGCTTCCTGTTTCCGCCGGGGAGATCATTGTGCACAGGCAGAACTTAGCTACGTGGACCTCAGCACCGTGCCCCTATAGCCCCTGAGTGCACTGCGCAGGGCAACGGCCGTGTTCGTGCTTGCTAACCTGCAGTTCGTACGACGCGGGTTGAGTTTCGCTCCGTGTATCGCGGTTCCGGTCAGCTCGTTTCGCCTAGCGCCTATCTCAATGCACGCAGACTGCACTTCCCCAGCTTCTACGCTGACCCGAGACCGGGAGCCAGCAGCTTTGCCCTGGTCTCCCATGAGGGTCCAGCTCCTGCTTTCCCGGGCTGTAGCAGAGAGCTGGATCAGGAGCGGAGCAGCTCCAACAGAAGCGGCCCACTCTCAAACCGCCGCTCCAGGTGGCTGCTTGCCTCGCTACGTAGGCCGCACTGCCGGCCTCCTTGAACGAAAGCTCCCAACAAGAAACGCTCTCTGCCAACTCACCGGAGAAAACGTATGTTCACTCCTGTTGCCCCAGTGCTGAAGTGCAGCAGCCCCGTTAGCTCTCTAGTGCCTAAGGGCAAGCCAGAGTCCGATTTCAGGTGGGGTAGTCACAGGGTGGGAACCAAGCACTGCAGGAGTAAGCTAGGCCAGAAACTGCCCAGCACCCTTCTCACCACCTCTCAAGGTGGCTGCTGGAAACTGGGAGTGGGAGTGGAGGTGGTATCCGGGGAGCTGGCAAGAAAGGTGCGAGGAGGCGGTGTCAGCCTGGACGGCACCATTGAAAACAGCAACTGCCAGCTTCCTGTTTCCGCCGGGGAGATCATTGTGCACAGGCAGAACTTAGCTACGTGGACCTCAGCACCGTGCCCCTATAGCCCCTGAGTGCACTGCGCAGGGCAACGGCCGTGTTCGTGCTTGCTAACCTGCAGTTCGTACGACGCGGGTTGAGTTTCGCTCCGTGTATCGCGGTGCCGGTCAGCTCGTTTCGCCTAGCGCCTATCTCAATGCACGCAGACTGCACTTCCCCAGCTTCTACGCTGACCCGAGACCGGGAGCCAGCAGCTTTGCCCTGGTCTCCCATGAGGGTCCAGCTCCGCTTTCCCGGGCTGTAGCAGAGAGCTGGATCAGGAGCGGAGCAGCTCCAACAGAAGCGGCCCACTCTCAAACCGCCGCTCCAGGTGGCTGCTTGCCTCGCTACGTAGGCCGCACTGCCGGCCTCCTTGAACGAAAGCTCCCAACAAGAAACGCTCTCTGCCAACTCACCGGAGAAAACGTATGTTCACTCCTGTTGCCCCAGTGCTGAAGTGCAGCAGCCCCGTTAGCTCTCTAGTGCCTAAGGGCAAGCCAGAGTCCGATTTCAGGTGGGGTATTCACAGAGTGGGAACCAAGCACTGCAGGAGTAAGCTAGGCCAGAAACTGCCCAGCACCCTTCTCACCACCTCTCAAGGTGGCTGCTGGAAACTGGGAGTGGGAGTGGAGGTGGTATCCGGGGAGCTGGAAAGAAAGGTGCGAGGAGGCGGTGTCAGCCTGGACGGCACCATTGAAAACAGCAACTGCCAGCTTCCTGTTTCCGCCGGGGAGATCATTGTGCACAGGCAGAACTTAGCTACGTGGACCTCAGCACCGTTCCCCTATAGCCCCGAGTGCACTGCGCAGGGCAACGGCCGTGTTCGTGCTTGCTAACCTGCAGTTCGTACGACGCGGGTTGAGTTTCGCTCCGTGTATCGCGGTGCCGGTCAGCTCGTTTCGCCTAGCGCCTATCTCAATGCACGCAGACTGCACTTCCCCAGCTTCTACGCTGACCCGAGACCGGGAGCCAGCAGCTTTGCCCTGGTCTCCCATGAGGGTCCAGCTCCTGCTTTCCCGGGCTGTAGCAGAGAGCTGGATCAGGAGCGGAGCAGCTCCAACAGAAGCGGCCCACTCTCAAACCGCCGCTCCAGGTGGCTGCTTGCCTCGCTACGTAGGCCGCACTGCCGGCCTCCTTGAACGAAAGCTCCCAACAAGAAATGCTCTCTGCCAACTCACCGGAGAAAACGTATGTTCACTCCTGTTGCCCCAGTGCTGAAGTACAGCAGCCCCGTTAGCTCTCTAGTGCCTAAGGGCAAGCCAGAGTCCGATTTCAGGTGGGGTATTCACAGAGTGGGAACCAAGCACTGCAGGAGTAAGCTAGGCCAGAAACTGCCCAGCACCCTTCTCACCACCTCTCAAGGTGGCTGCTGGAAACTGGGAGTGGGAGTGGAGGTGGTATCCGGGGAGCTGGCAAGAAAGGTGCGAGGAGGCGGTGTCAGCCTGGACGGCACCATTGAAAACAGCAACTGCCAGCTTCCTGTTTCCGCCGGGGAGATCATTGTGCACAGGCAGAACTTAGCTACGTGGACCTCAGCACCGTGCCCCTATAGCCCCTGAGTGCACTGCGCAGGGCAACGGCCGTGTTCGTGCTTGCTAACCTGCAGTTCGTACGACGCGGGTTGAGTTTCGCTCCGTGTATCGCGGTGCCGGTCAGCTCGTTTCGCCTAGCGCCTATCTCAATGCACGCAGACTGCACTTCCCCAGCTTCTACGCTGACCCGAGACCGGGAGCCAGCAGCTTTGCCCTGGTCTCCCATGAGGGTCCAGCTCCTGCTTTCCCGGGCTGTAGCAGAGAGCTGGATCAGGAGCGGAGCAGCTCCAACAGAAGCGGCCCACTCTCAAACCGCCGCTCCAGGTGGCTGCTTGCCTCGCTACGTAGGCCGCACTGCCGGCCTCCTTGAACGAAAGCTCCCAACAAGAAATGCTCTCTGCCAACTCACCGGAGAAAACGTATGTTCACTCCTGTTGCCCCAGTGCTGAAATGCAGCAGCCCCGTTAGCTCTCTAGTGCCTAAGGGCAAGCCAGAGTCCGATTTCAGGTGGGGTATTCACAGAGTGGGAACCAAGCACTGCAGGAGTAAGCTAGGCCAGAAACTGCCCAGCACCCTTCTCACCACCTCTCAAGGTGGCTGCTGGAAACTGGGAGTGGGAGTGGAGGTGGTATCTGGGGAGCTGGAAAGAAAGGTGCGAGGAGGCGGTGTCAGCCTGGACAGCCCCACTGGAAACAGCAACTGCCAGCTTCCTGTTTCCTGACAGGGTGATCGTATTGCGCAGGCAGAACGTAGCTGCCTGTCCCTCAGCGCCACTCACCTATTGCACCTGAGCAACCATGACGGATAAGGGGAGTATTGGTGTGTGCCACCATGCAGTTTGTACCACACGGGATGCGTATTGCTCCTGGGACCTTGGATCCCGGTCACCTCATCTCGCCTAGCGTCTATCCGATTACACTCCAACTGCACTTCCTCACGTTCTGCGCTGACCCCAGGCTGGGAGCCAGCAGCTTTCTCCTGGTTTCCCTGGAGTGTCCATCTCCTGCTCTCCCAAGCTGTAGCAGAGAGCTGGATTAGAAGCGGAACAGCTGGAGCTGAAGCAGCCTGTTTCAGAACCGGCGCTACGTGCTGCTGCTTCCCCGCTCTGTAGCCCCCGGAGCCTGGCACCCTGGAAGGATGCTTCCAATGAGAAGTACTCTCTGCTGACTCCCCTGGGACAGTGCATGTTCACTCCTCTTGACCCAGTGCTGAACTGCAGCACACCCCTCAGTTCTCTAGTGCCTAAGGGCAAGCCAGAGTCAGATTTCAGGTGGGGTAGGCACAGAGTGGGAACCAAGCACTGCAGGAGTGAGCTAGGCCGGAAACTCACCGCAGTCTTCCCACCACCTCTCCAGGTGGCTCCTAGAACCTTGCAGTGGGAGTGGTGGTGGCATCCACGGGAAATGGAAAGAAAGGTGCGAGGAGGCGGTGTCAGCCTGGACGGCCCCACTGGAAACAGCAACTGCCAGGTTCCTGTTTCCTGACAGGGTGATCGTATTGCCCAGGCAGAACGTAGCTGCCTGTCCCTCTGCGCCATTCAACTATGGCCAATGAGCGCACCGTGAAGGACAAGGGGAGTATTGGTGTGTGCCACCATGCAGTTCGTACCACACGTGATGCGTATTGCTCCAGGGACCTTGGGTCCGGTCACCTCATCTCGCCTAGCGCCTATCCAATTACACGCCGACTGCACGTCCTCACGTTCTGTGCTGACCCCAGGCTGGGAGCCAGCAGCTTTCTCCTGGTTTCCCAGGAGCATCCATCTCCTGCTCTCCCAAGCTGTAGCAAAGAGCTGGATGAGAAGCGGAACAGCTGGAGCTGAAGCAGCCTTTTTCAGAACCGGCGCTACATGCTGCTGATTCCCCGCTCTGTTGCCCCCAGAGCTGGGCACCCTGGACGGAAGCTTCCAATGAGAAGCACTCTCTGCTGACTCCCCTGGGAAAGTGCATGTTCACTCCTCTTGACCCAGTGCTGAAGTGTAGCACACCTGACCCCAGGCTGGGAGCCAGCAGCTTTCTCCTGGTTTCCCAGGAGCTTCCATCTTCTGCTCTCCCAAGCTGTT